>NC_037332.1:102636380-102957200 GCF_002263795.3 Bos taurus | reverse complement strand
TTGTTCCTTAAGGGCATCAACTAGAATCATCAAAGATCTGCTGAAGGTGAGATTAGAAATGATTACTTTTCCAATGATCTTCCTGTACATAAACACACAAGAGCTGATTGGCTGTGGCTGATAAGGACCTACTGCAGATGTCTTCAGGGCTCCCCTGTCCCACCATCCCATTAGATGGGGTGGTACTATCCTAAGACCAGCCTTCTACCTTAGGGAATTCACTGTGATAACTGACAATATCTTCCTCCAGTCCAGTTGTTCTGATGTGATTAATAACCTGGACATCCAATCTGCAATTGTGATAACAACTAGAAGCATCTCTGCCAAACACTGTGAGCACCCATTCACACCCTAGTTTCACTGCTGTCTTTCCTGCATCCACCTTGGCATAGGTCAAACACACTTAGGTAGAACTGAGTACTTCTTAGGAGTCACATCAGGTCCTCTTAGCTTCAATTCAGTTCAGTTCAGTTCCTCAGTCATGTCTGACTCTTTGCAACACCATGGACTGCACCATGCCAGGTCTCCCTGCCCATCACCAACTCCCGGGGTTTACTCTAATTCATGTCCATTCAGTCGGTGGTGCCATTCAACCACCTCATCCTCTGTCATCCCTTTCTCCTCCCACCTTCAATCTTTCCCAGCATCAGGGTCTTTTCCAATGAGTTGGTTCTTCACATGAGGTGGCCAAAGTCCTGGAGTTTCAGCTTCAGCATCAGTCCTTCCAATGAACACCCAGGACTGATTTCCTTTAGGAGGGACTGGTTGGATCTCCTTGCAGTCCAAGGGACTCTCAAGAGTCTTCTCCAGCACCACAGTTCAAAAGCATCAATTCTTTGGCCCTCAGCTTTCTTTATAGTCCAACTCTCACATTCATACAGGACTACTGGAAAAACCATAGCTTTGACTAGACCCATCTTTTTTGGCAAAGAAATGTCTCTGCTTTTTAATATGCTGTCTAGGTTGGTCATAGCTTTTCTTCCAAGGAGCAAGTGTCTTTTAATTTCATGGCTGCAGTCACCACCTGCAGTAATTTTGGAGCCAAAAAAAAAAAAAGTCTGTCACTATTTCCACTGTTTCCCCATCTATTTGCAAGGAAATGATGGGACCAGATGCTATGATCTTAGTTTCTGAATGTTGAGTTTTAAGCCAAATTTTTCACTCTCCTCTTTCACTATCATCAAGAGGCTCTTTAGTTCTTTGCTTTCGGCCCTAAGTGTGATGGAATCTGCATCTAAGGTTACTGATATTTCTCCTGACAATCTTGATTCCAACTTGTGCTTCATCCAGTCCAACATTTCTCATGATGTACTCTGCATGTAAGTTAAATAAGCAGGGTGACAATATACAGCCTTGACGTACTCCTTCCCCGATTTGGAACCAGTCTTTTGTTCCATGTCCAGTTCTAACTGTTGCTTCTTAACCTACATACAGATTTCTCAGGATGCAGGTCAGATGGTCTTGTATTCCCATTTCTTGAAGAATGTTCCAGTTTGTTGTGATCCACACAGTTTAAGGCTTTGGCATAGTCAATAAAGTACAAGTAAATGTTTTTCTGGAACTCTCTTGCATTTTCAGTGATCAAACAGATGTTGGCAATTTGACCTCTGGTTCCTCTGTCTTTACTAAATCCAGCTTGAATATCTGGAAGTTCATAGTTCATGGACCACAGCCTTGTCTAACTCAATGAAACTATGAGCCATGCCATGTAGGGCCACCCAAGAGAGACGGGTCTTAGTGGAGAGTTCTGACAAGACGTGGTCCACTGGAGAAGGAAAGGCAGACCACTTCAGTATTCTTGCCTTGAGAACCCTATGAACTCTCAGCTTCACTGCCTCCTATACATGATGCACTTCAGCTACTGTGTTGTAAACTTCAAGACTTCATTTTCCTGCTCCCTCAACATCCCTGCAAATGTGGTGTGAGCTCCCCACTCGATTCATCAGGTACACCATTGTGATGAGATTTTCCCTGCTACAAGTGCCACTTCTGGCCTCCTCTGACTGTGACCTAGGGACATTTAAATGCACCACTGAATTTCTCTCACAGCTTTTCCTTGTGTAACTGCACCATGACTTCGGGTATGGTCACTTGTCCATGGGTCTTCACATGCCCTTGTGGGGTCACCATTGCTTAGCTGAGCCTGTTCTATTGGCACATCACCCACATATCAACCTGATGGAGTGTGGTGACTCTGACTTTTAGGACCAATGAGGATAATAAACCTTGTTGCCTACAACTCTCCTATGACACCACTCTCCCATCAATGTAGCCACACCCTACTGACCATTATGTCAAAGAATACAGAACAATTACCATGCTAAGACTGTGTCACAGAGGTCGAATCCAGAAGCTAATCTGTATGAAACTTTTGACCTCACCTCTGCCTCCTGTGACACATCACAAAGACCCTTAACCCAAGTATGTTCTAAAGGCTGTATCCGTAATCTCAAATCATTCTGGTAATAAGACAGAGGCTTTTCCTGCTAGAGATCCCCACACAAACCAGACAGGACTTACCTGAGCAGACTACTCCAGCATCCCAGTCGTGGGAATAGCTATCATTACGATAGTCTATAATATTAGAATGCCTACAGTCACTGACAGTTGACTCTGTCCCATCACATGAAGTATACAAAAGCCAAATGGGGCCAAGTCCTGGCCCAAAATAAGCCCCTCCAGGAAAACCAATGGCAGCTCCACACCCCAGCTGTCTGCACACTATAGATGCATCCTTCAAGCTCCATTTCACATCATTCACTGTGCCCCATTCTCCTTGGTGCTTCACTTCCACTCTCCCCTCACAGTGGTGGGCTCCATCCTTCAGCCTCAGCTCCAGAGCTGCAAAAGAGACACACGACAGGAAAGATTTTAGGAGACTTAGAGTGGTATAATATTTAAAACATTAGCCCTTTGAAAAGCAAAACAGTGCATGGGATATAGTATGTCCTGACTTCTGTGGTATAAACATTCCCAGCGTGGCCAACTCTAAGCCCCCAATGTGCCATCACTGAACACCGAGCAGGAAGGGAGGCACCAAGTATTTCTCAGGAGCCTGTAGAACCAGCTCCAGGGACACCATCGAGGACAGGCCTCCAGAGACTCTGGATGCTGCCCTCCCTGTAGATGCTCCCAAGGCTACTAGGGCCCAGCTTCTCCATCTCAGTTGCAGCTCATGGCCTGGGATCCAGGGAGGAATCCTCCTTCTCCTTTCCTGTCCATAGGAAGCATCTCATCCAGCTCAGGAACAGAGAGCTGGGGTAATGGGCTCTAAAATGTCCTGCTTATTCCTGCCATCTTGTGTTCATGTCTTTGTGTAATTCCACACTCCAATGTACCTAGTAACATGCATCTAACAAATGGAATTTGAGGAAAGTGATCAGATGTCACTTTAGTGATTAAGTCATAAGATGACTCTGGTTTCTGCATATAGAAAAGAGTTCATTAGTAGGAACATCATAGATGGAGACATTACCAGTGTTCAGTTCAGTTCCGTTCAGTCGCTCAGTCATGTCTGATTCTTTGAGACCCCATGGACTACAGTATGCCAGGCCTCCCTGTCCATCACCAACTCATGGAGTTTACTCAGACTCATATCCATTCAGTCAGTGATGCCATGCAAGCATCTCATGCTCTGTCATCCCCTTCTCCTCCCACCTTCAATCTTTCCCAGCATCAGAAGACTCTATTAAAAAAAAAAAAAAAAAGAACTAACCAGATATTTTGTGATTCTTTGATAGCTCAGTTGGTAAAGAATCCACCTGCAATGCAGGAGACCCCGGTTCAAATCCTGCATCAGGAATATCTGCTGGAGAAGGAATAGGCTACCCACTCCAGTCTTCTCTTGTGGCTCACCTGGTAAAGAATCAGTCTGCAATGCTGGAGACCTGGGTTTGATCCTTGGGTTGGGAAGACCCCCTGGAGAAGGGAAAGACTACCCACTCCAGTAAGGCCTGGAGAATTCCATGGACTGTGTACAAAGAGTCAAACATGACTGAGTGACTTTCAATTCTTCAATTCTTCAACCAGATATTTTGAAGCTGAATAATAAATGAATGGGCTTCCCAGGTGGCACTAGTGGTAAAGAACCTGTCTGCAAGTGCAGGAAATGTAAGAGACTCGGGTTTGATGACTGGGTCCGGAAGATCCCCTGGAGGAGTGCATGGCAACCCACTTCAGTATTCTTGCCTGGAGAATCCTATGGACAGAGCAGCCTGGTGGGCTACAGTCCATAGGGTCACAAAGAGTCAGACACGACTGAGGCGACTTAACAGGCACAATACAATGAGGAAACTGAAGAATTCAGCACAGAGATTCAACAACAGACTTGACCAAGGGAAAGAAAAAGAAAAAAGAATCAATGTGTTAGAAGAAAGACTAGTTGAAAGCATCCAAATAGAGGAGCCAAAAGAGAATGAAAGGAATATAGAAAGCCTATATATAAAGACCCTATAAAGAGAAACAGTGTATGGACCGGAGTCATAGCAGAAGAAGTGAAGGAGAAAAGAATTAAGGTCTGAGGACTTCCCTAGAGGTGTAGTGGTTAAGAATCCACCTGCCAATGTAGGGGACATGGGTTCAATCCCTGGTCCAGGAAGATTCCACATGCCGCAGAGCAACTAAGCCAGTGTGCCACAGCTGCTGAAACGTGTGCACCTAGAGCCTGTGGTCTCCAGCAAGAGAAGCCACTGCAGTGAGAATTCTGTGCACTGCAGCAAAGAGTAGCCCCTGCTTACCACAGCTAGAGAAAGCCCGCATGCAACAAGGAGACCTAGCCAGCCAAAAATAAATAATTATAACCAGGTTCGATGCAAGATACTGGATGCTTGGGGCTAGTGCACTGGGATGACCCAGAGGGATGGTATGGGGAGGGAAGAGGGAGGAGGGTTCAGGATGGGGAACACATGTATACCTGTGGCAGATTCATTTTGATATTTGGCAAAACTAATACAATTATGTAAAGTTTAAAAGTAAAATAAAATTTAAAAAAATAAAATAAAAAATAAAGAGCCAAATATAGTGACTAACACATTATAGATACTCAATAAAAGTCTATATACTTAAAAAAAAAAAAAAGAAAGAAAGAAAGACAGGCTGCAAATTTCCAAACATGGGGAAAGATCTGGACATCTAAGTTCAAGAAGTTAATAAGTCACCCCAAAATTTCAATCCAAAACAACCTTATCCAAGACTCACAGAGTAAACTGTTCAAATGCAAAGAGAAAGAGAGAATTCTGAAAGTCTAAAGAGAAGAAAAAAATCTGTCACCCAAGAGAACTCCCATAAGGATATCAGCGGATTTGTCCAAAGAAACCTTGCAGACCATGAAGAAGGATTGATAACATACTCCACTCTCACTCAGTGGAAAGCAGCTCCCAGGGAGGGAGGGACAAGAGAGGGCATGAGAGAAAGTGCTCCCTACAGAGTCACAGCAGATCCTGGGAGGGGAAAGGACCATCCCAGGCCCCCAGCACATCAGGAAATGAGTCACGGGGACCGGGGCAGGGACTTGGGAACTTATACATGTGGGGCTGCACATCAACTGATCTTTACAAACAGAGGGACAAGTCGTTCATTGGAAGGACTGATGTGGAAGCTGAAACTCCAATATTTTAGCCACCTGATGTGAAGAGCTGACACATCTGTAAAGACCCTGAAGCTGGGAAAGAGAGAAGGTGGGAGGAGAAGGGGACGACAGAGGATGAGATGGTTGGATGGCATCACCGACTCAATGGACATGAGTTTGGGTAGACTCCGGGAGTTGGTGATGGACAGGAAGGCCTGGAGTGCTGCGGTCCATGGGATCGCAGAGTCAGACATCAGTGAGCGACTGAACTGAACTGAACTGAACAGACAAGAGGTCCCCTCTCCTGGATGCAGTCTTCTCTGCTCCCTAATGGACACCTGGTGGGAACAGGTGAGGCCAGCAGGCAGAGCCTCTCACAGAGCCCAGTGCTAGGCAGACATGGCAACAAGCAGAGGGGAGCCGGAGAGATGGGGGAGAGGAGCCAGAGAGAGGCAGGCAGGTGTATGATTATCTCTGATCCAGTTACATGCAGCAGCCATGACACCCAGCCCTGTGGACACCCCATGTGCTTCACAGACCAACGGACTCACTCCCTGCTCAGCAGCTCTGTTCCTCTCACACAAACAGGCTCCACCTCCCCTCACACACACACACACACACACACAGCCTCACACACTACTCACACACTCCTCACTCACCCTCACTCACCCACACTCACCCACACATACTCCTCACACACCTTAATACATCACTTGCACACTCCTCACACACTCCACAAACACATACACTCTTCACACCCACATACACCCTCACATATACACACACTCACACACACACTCTTCATACCCTCACACACACACACCCTCACACACTCCTCACCTGCACACATACACACACATACACACACACAATCACAGAGCCTACAGGAGCGAAGACACAGGAAACACAGCGACTCAGGGGCGGTGCTCACACACCAGGCATGTGGAGCGTGTGGGAACAGCCCAGAGTCCCAGCTGAGCTCAGTCACTGGACCTTCCACACACTGAGAGCCACTGGGACTCCTAGAAGCTCCCTGAAAACAAGAGAGACCATGGAGGACACTTAGGCTGACCCAGCTCGATCCAGACAAAACCTCACGGCTCTGTAAAATCTGCCGTTATGACCAATGGACACCTCCCCCCACCCCACCATAGGAGAGGAACCAGTATTCACATCAGCATGGTTCTTTTTTGGTCAGAAACACTGAGGCCAGGTTCCACAACTCCAGACACCTTTCCCTTCATCAAGGTGTCCTCTCCCCTGCTGTGAACCAGGACAGAGGGGCAGCTCTTACCTTGACCACCCACCATGGTGCCAAGGAGGAGGACACAGAGTCCCTGCAGGGAGAGGTGTCTGCCCAGAGCCATCCTGACCCCACGTCCTCAGGGTCACAGTCCCAGATGCAGGATCAGCCTGTGAGGAGGCGTCAGGGTGCCAACCAGGGTCTATATAGACCTCCCATTATACCCTCCCTCCTGAGAGCCAATAGCGACACCTTTTACCATTTCAGGCACTATCAGAGGCTGCATCTGCCCCTTTCTGAAGCTCAGACACCAATGAGCTTCTGAATCTTCAACATCTCCTTATATGAGCAACACGGTCCTTTGACTTCCTGCTTCCGTAGTCCTGAGAGCTGGGTCCCACCACTGGGACTGGGGTAGAAACAGTTCATCAAAAATCATGAGTGCCTTTCTCTCCCCTGATCACCCTGGTCAATATCTGCAGACTTGAGATCTCACAGGGTCTGGGTGTGGGATCTGTTGACCGGTGGAGAATAACTTTTGTAGAATCGAGCATTGATCTTCCCCGGCACTGAGCTCAGGGTGGAAGCAGAGAACTACAAGAAGTCTTGAAACACAAGAGTATTTATCAGGTCAGCAGAAAATGAGGACCAGGAGTACTGGAATTCACAGGTGACTGTGAAGCCATGAAGTGAGACCCATCAAGTTGGGCAGATGAGATTGCAGGGTTTTTCCCCTTCTCAGAATGATCTGGACACTTGGTCCTGGAGCATGTGCCTGCATGCTCAGTCCTGTCTGACTCTTTGAAACCCCTGCACTGTAGCTTGCCAGCCTCCTCTGTCCAATGGATTTCCCAGGCTTGAATACTGGAGGGGGTTACCATTTCCTTCTAAAGGGATCTTTCTGACTCAAGGATCAAATCTGCTTCTCCTGCATTGGCAGGCGGGTTCCCTATAGGGACATTCAGACGTGTTAAATCCCTTTCCCTTTAATGCATTTCATTTTATGTGAAGTATCTCTTTCAGCTAGTCACTAAATAATGCTGACAGAGAGGAAGAGATTGCTATTAAAGGAAACAAAAAGAAAGTAGGAGTCATCATTCAACTCTAGCCCACCAAAATAGGAGCAGGGATCTCTAGAAGAAAACATGGGGCTTCACTGATGGCTCAGCAGTAAAGAATCCGCCTACAAAGCAAGAGACATGGATTCAATCCCTGGGTCGGGAAGATCCCCTGGAGAAGGAAATGGCAACCCACTCCAGTATTCTTGCCAGGACAATTCCACGGACAGAATGGCCTGGGCAGCTACAGTCCATCGTGTCGAAATGAGTTGGGCACGACTAAGTGACTAAACAACAAAAACAAGAAGAAAATTATACTTTAGAAAGACTAAAGTTTTCTAAACTTCACATGTACCCCCTTTATATGCTGAGAGTATGGTTTGATAAGATTCAGAATACTTTTGTATTATAAAACCATAACTAAAGAAGACACAGAATATAATTTAAGGGGAACACCTCCAGAGAGATGGGGAAATAGAAAGTCTCCTACATGATAGCTGCAGGCAGGGGGCAAAGAAGGGGTGAGTGAAGCAGAGAAGAGAAAGGGGTTCATGCTGCCTGAAACCACCAATGAACCCACCTCCTCTGTTCTGCATTTAAGAGGAAAGGTGGCGGCAAGAATGGAATCCCAGGCGGGTTGAGGGGACAGATCCAAGCAGAAGGGATGATGTCCAGTGTAGCCATTGCTGCTTTGTTCTGTTTCCACTCATCAGAGAAGTCCCAGATGCTCCCCCAGAAGGTACCCCAGGGATGAATAGAGAGACTGAGAAGGGCCGTAAGTAATGCAAGATAGAGCTTCCCCATCGAAATTCAAGGTCACTAATGTGCTGCCCCCTTTCCTCATGCTGCCTCAGGCTCAAGATTCCCATGATGAAGCCCTATGGTCCACACAACCCCACCCTGAGGCCCCCTCACCCTGACTCCATCTTTTCAGCACAGACGTGGAAGGAAGCATCTGTGACACACAGACCCCAGGGTCCCCACCGGAGCTCAGAGACAGCTTCAAGAGCCACTCATGGCCCACCTTAAGGTCTCAGTAGGGCCAACACTGAGGACAGCTGCAGATTAGTCCACAGCCCTGCCACATCCCCCACAAGAGGGACCCCTCATCCCAGTCAGCAGACACAGCTTCTCTGTCCCACCATGCCTGTTCTTCATACTTGAGATGGGAAAAAAGACAGTTGAACACATGCTTTTCTTCCTCTAAATATGCTAATATTTACCCATTATTGATTTAAGTATCACTTCCTTGTCATCTGGTCCTCTCACACTCAAGCCCCATGACTGTACCTGACCCCATCTCCTTCTATATCTGGACCTTTAACATGTTAATGATAAAAACTTACTATAAATATCAAAACCAAAATTTACACTCAGTTGCTGAAGTAAGACCAGGATCTGCTCAGTCACTTAGAATTGATGCTCTACTCCCTCTGGGCCCAGAGTCATCATTCCTTACCCAGTTGTGGAGTCCACACCATCACCAGAAACCACCAGCCAGACAGGGAGAACATAGGACGTGCTTCCTGAGATCCAGTCATCCCTCCCACAGGATGACACAGAGATGCATTTAGTGAACCAGGTACATATGGTCTCAACTTGGGATGGAGATCTCACAGGTAAGATGCTGTTGGCAGCTCCAGACCCTTTATAGAAAGGGATGGGCTATAAGGAGTGGCAAACTCAGGGCTGGCAGCCTGTCCCCACAGCACCCTCTACCCCAGAGCTGGGGGTGCAGGGTCAACATGGACCAACTCACCCTCGGATGAAGCTACATCTTTCTGACACATAAAGAAATCTCAGTATCCAATCTCATCAAAGATTTGAAGGAGGAAAGTTTTAGGGAGGACACTAACCCAGCTGTGTCCACAATGAACATGAGAGAGTGCAGTACAGGGTCAGGAAAACAGGCTCGGGAGCCAGACTGCCTGGTCTTGACTCACAGTTTAGCCACATGCCAAGTGCAGGCCTTGAACAGGGTTCTTACACTCTCTGATTAGTAAAAGGAGGGTGATGATCCCACCAAGACGACTGATTTTGGTGAGGATTAGGTGAGTTGGCATTAGCATGTGATATTACAACACTAGTTAACAGTAGTACATGTGCTGATGCTGATGTGCTCAGTCGTGGCCAACGCCTTGCGAACCCATGCCAGGTTCCTCTGTCCATGGAACTCTCCAGGCAACAGCAGTAGTGCATAGTAGTAGTAGTATGTACTACTGTTAACTTGCTTTTCTGATGGCTCAGATGATAAAGAATCTGCCTGCAATGCAGGAGATCTGAGTTCGATCCCTGGGTCAGGAAGATTCTCTGGAGAAGGAAACGACAACCCACTTTGGTATTCTTTCCTGGGAAATCCCATGGACAGAGGAGCCTGGAGGGGCTACAGTCCATAGAGTTGCAATGAGTTGGTCACAGCTGAGTGGCTAACACACATACTTACACATGTAGTAGTAGTAGAGAAGCAGTGTTAGGGCATCTCCCACCATCTCATCCCAGGAATCCCAGGACTCTAGAACAGGAATTCAATTCTGTGACCTGGAGCCTTGACTGAGGCTGTCAGAACTCTCCCAGGAACCACATGCTGTGATGGTCATTGGTGCCAATCAGAGTTGTGAGTCTTCCACACATCACTCCTTCTCTCTGTGCCCCATGTAACTGCTCAAGAACCTCGACCTTACCATTGGTGAGCTTTTGTGAATTAAGTTGTTTACTTAATCATTTTACCTTATAAACTCGAATATACTTTTTGTAAAACATTTTGTGTCTAATTCACCTCCATATCCCCAGTGTTTGGCTAACTAAAAATCGTAATGATGTCTCTTGTATACCTGAATGAATGAATGTCAGCCTGGTATTTTACACAAATCATTTCAATCAAAAAGAAATCTTTTGAGAAATAATTTAATTTGTTGTGAGGATGTAACAGCACAATGCAAGCTGCATCATTTGTTTTAATGATATTTCAATACTGTTAAATGGTATGAGCTATATATGGTTCACTTCAACACCTTTCTGCAATGAATGCAGTAAATTTCAATAACTAGAAACAACCTAGCCCCAGTACAAGAGCAGTGCTGAGACAGCCAGTTCTAAACATGTATAAACGCTGCAAATTTCTTTGTATATCTGAAGATAAAGAAGACAAACCACAGAACACTGACAGGTGAAGACCATGAAGCCTCCTGTTCTGGTCTTAATCAGATACGGCCAAGTGGTCAGGATGTTTAAGTATTTATCATTTGGCATATTTTCAATTCAAACCACACACAACTGTAACAGGAAGAAATTTTGTTACAAAAAAATTTAAACATCTTCTATGTTGAATTAGAAATACAGAAGTAAAGAGCAGAAAGAATCTTGTTCTTTTACTTAGGCTAACTGTTTGTCCTTATGGATTGTGAAGCAATACAACATGTAGCATTATTATCCCCAAATCACCATGAGAAAATGGTGGTTAGAGGTTCAGTAATCTCTTTGCTAGGAAAGTTAATAATTAAACCTGCTTGCTTGAGGAAAATTTCCTCAGGACCAATCAGACAGACTAAAATACAAAATATTTTTAAATTAAAAAAGAAGTATACAACTCTAAAGGAAAAATTTAACTGAGTTGTTAAACCAAAGCATTGGAGACCCCTTCACCATCTGTGTTCCTTGCATGGATGGGACCAAGGTTAGTAAAGACTCCTTTACCAAAGACCACTTCATCACAAGAGCATGAAGGAAAGAGCAAGGTCATGAGCAGGCTGAGGTCCAGCCCATCATCTCTGTTCAGCCCGTTACAGTCTATAACCAGAAACATCGAACAGAGCGTGGCACTGAATTGGCCTCATTCACTCCTCCATAGTGCAACACCAGATACCCAGAGACAAGAGCAGATCAAAGCTAAGAAATCAAAGACAAGCAGATTCTAAGTGGAGAGCATGCAGACAAAGGGTATTCCTTGCTGCTGTCGGAAAGAAGCCCTCCCACCCCAGGCACCACCTGTGGGAGGAGAGACAAGAAGATGCCTCCTGAAAGAGAGGAAAACCAGTCTCAGCAGGGAGCTTGAACTAGAAATGACAAGACAGTTATTACCATGAACCCGAGCTAAGTTGAGGGATAAATTTTAAATGGGAGAGTCTGTGTGAACTTCATGGAAATTTCAGTCCACACAAACATCCCTTGCTAGTGCACAAGATGAAATCGGTGATAAATATAGAGAATACTACATTTATGTATATTTCAGTTCTAGAGGACACACTTTTAAGCCCATTACAGAAAGAAAATTCATAAATCTTCTCTTGTTTTTAAAAGCACAGAGTTGTCACCTCTGTGAACTCTTTTTATTTCCTCCAGCTCAAAATTACTGCTGTGTTTATTTAATCTGTAAAACCTTGCTCACTGTCTCTAAAGTGGGGGCTTCTTGAGAGGAAGTATTGTGTCTTACTCTTCAATATCTCTTTAAAGTCAAGTAAAGACACATAGAGAGAGCTTAACAAATAGTGGGTAAAGAAAGAAATGAATGAATAAACAAATGCTGAAAATCACCCTGCAGTTAGTGATACTGAGTGGGGAGGGTGGTGGGGACATGGGAGACACGAATCTGACTACTCCCACTCAGCACAGACAGAAGTGGAGTAAGGAGCCAGAGACACATCAGACAAAGGAACCAGATACAGAAGGCCTTCTTCAAATCCCATTCTGTGGACGGTCTAATGACATTTAATTTCTGCACAAAATTGTACCTCAGAAACTTCACCAAGGCAAGAAAACAACTGACAGCATTGCTACCAAGGATGTGGCATCAATAGTAATATTCATCAAATAGCTGTTTTTCTATCTCCCAGTGACTCATTCTGGCCAATGAAACGTGGGTGTTGTCACCTGTGTCACTTCTGAGTAGAGGCATGAAAACCCCATGCGACTCTCCGGTTTCTCTCTTTCCTGCCCCAGAAGCTGCGTGTTCCACATGGTACATGTGTAAGCTAGTGGAGCCTCACTGACCACAGCACGTTGGCAGGTTGGTAATGAATGTGTGTATGCATGTGTGTGTTCCTTCTGAGATTTGGGAGTCAGTTGTTCCAGCATCAGAACAGAGCCTATTCTGAAGACTTGAAAGGAAGACAAAATCTGTCACATAAAGCAGGTACTTTTCTGGATCTCCTCTTCCTTCTGTGTCTTCATCCCAAGCTGCTCCCTCAGGTCTCAACTTGATTCCTCTTTGGGGCTTGGTTGATTCCTAATCACCATCACTGATTGACCAACAACTAGACCTAAACTTCTGCTTAAGAGCATCCACACCTGGTGCAGCTCCTCCTCCCTTTACATCAGTCTGTGCTGACAGTGGTGCTTCCATTTCCCCATTTTTGTCTCTGAGCATCTTGACCTTCATCCTTAAACAGCTCTCCTTTGCTCTGAGTTAGTCAGTTCATCATCTTTCATCTTATTTTTACATTCCACCAATCCTGTACTAATGAAAAAGCAGCATGTACTTTCCAAACCTCTTCTGTTTCTTCTTGATTTCCAGAACAAATCTGATTCCTGGATTTAGTTCTTCATGTAGTTAATTAAATTCTTCACCTTTGGGTAAGAAATAATTTTGCTGAATTATTTTTTCCCTCAACTGAAGAAAATAGCACATTCAAAACCTATCTCCTTGTGACCATGTAACCGAAAGGTATGTGTGAGGGGTCCGGCTGCTAACCGCTAAAAAGCCAGCATACAGGCCAGGTTGGTGGAAAGGAAAGTTTGTTTTATTCCAGATGCCAGCAACTGGCGGGGATGGTGGTGGACATGTGTACAAGGGCTGACTCCGCCCACCCCATGACAAGAGGGTGAGAGCTTCTATAGACAGAGCCGCGGTGGGGGGAGGTTATATGCAGAAACAGCACACTCATCTCTAACAATCATCTTCAAATTGGTCATCAGTGGTCTGATTAGCATCATCTTGGTGGTTTTCAGTTCAGTTCAGTCGCTCAGTCGAGTCCGACTCTTTGCAACCCCATGGGCTGCAGCACACCAGGCTTCCCTGTCCATCACTAACTCCTGGAACTTGCTCAAACTCATGTCCATTGAGTCAGTGATGCCATCCAAAACATCCACTGGTTGTTTTAGGTACAGTTGTTCTTTAGTGCCTGGGTGTACTTGTTCCCATGTCTTTGTGGTCAGTTCTCAGAATTGTGGATGCTCAAGTCCTGGATACAGTGTGGTCATCATGTAGTTCACTGCTCCGCCTGGTGTTTTGTGTCTATAAGACAGCTCACAGGACATGGCTCAGAATATCATCTATAACCCTTGAGAAAGAACTAAAGGTCCTTGACTGTGCTTAATGACTACATTATTAATACTTAGTCTCCTCTGACTGTTTTCCTTTGTTTCCACGTTTCTCACTTCTCCAATTAAACGTATTCTTTGACTAAAGTTTTCCACAGGCAAAAGGCAGGCAGAAGACACGGTGAGGGGGCAAGGATCATAGAGTCCTCTCTGCTTCAACCACAGCCCTGGGGCTCCCCTCAGGATTTGGAAGGGGCTGGTGCAAGGAGAGGCTCTGAAGAACATGTTTCATCAACTTCACGATTAACCCACCTCTGCTCAGAGCTGATGTAATTACCAACTGCAGAGCTATTGAGTTCTTGTGGGTGGTGATTCTTAAACCACTGCAACCTAAGGTTAGTGCCTCTGGGGTGGCACTCAGAGTTCAAAGCCTGAGTGATTGCTCAGACTCAAAGTCTATGAACTGAGGCTCTATTCCATGTGGAGCTTTGGTGCAGATGAGTTCTGCCCGCAGACCAGCCTCAGAACACTGGAAATACAGCAAAATATGTTCCTCCTTTAACATGAAAGACTCTGTGAACAGATCTCTTTTTCTTGTCATCGAATGCTTCCCAATCTGGGCATGCTAACCAAGGCTCCTGCAGTCTTCAGGCATTGTCTGAGGCCTTGCCAGGGCCCAGGATTGGAGTGAGGCCTATGCCTGTGTATAAGCTCTATATTTCCCCTCTCTATAACTTCACAGATGCTCAGCTAATATTTATTGAATGGCTGAATGGCACTGTACTAAATATTGAAGATAAGTTGTCTTAAATATAAAGAAACGTTTCTGAGAACATCATTTAGTGAATATTTTTGTTTTAAAGGCAAATCTTTATGGCAATTAGCAAGGCAGAATTTGATTTTCAAAAACAAGCAGCTATCACCAACAAATATGTCACAACGAACACTGCAAATCTCTATCTCTAAGGATACACAAGGCAAACCACAAAGTACCTACATGTGGCTTCTTAATAAGTCTTAATCAAACACAACTGAGGAGACAGGATATTCATATGGTTTATCATTGACAGTTTTTTCATTAAAACCACATAGCAATATCACAGGAAGAAAATCTGCAATTAAAAAAGTACAGCTGCACCATCAATATGACATAAGGAAGGAGATAAGGTGCCAAAAGACTTCTTTGGCTTAAAATAACAGACAGCTTAATTAGTGTTTCACTTTTCGAAGGAGAGTCCTCTTCAGCTGATCTTGAAAGATGATGTGGAGACCAGGACAACTCAACTGTTGTGCACAACAGTTAGAACTGTGAACTGATAATTTTGGATACTGTTGCTCTTTGAGTCCCTTCTTGTTACTTTTTGTGAATCTACTGTAGATTTTTACATTTCTGTTGCCACATGGCTCACATAAAACATCTTAGAGGGACAACAGTAAATACTACACTGATAACAAATTAATTCCAATGACATGCAAAAGCTCTACCTTTTTATCCCCTTCTACGCATTTTGTTTTGGATGTCACAATTTACCTCTCTCTACCACAGGACTGGAAAAGGTCAGTTTTCATTCCAATCCCAAAGAAAGGCAATGCCAAAGAATGCTCAAACTACTGCACAATTGCACTCATCTCACACGCTAGTAAAGTAATGCTCAAAATTCTCCAAGCCAGGCTTCAGCAATACGTGAACCGTGAACTTCCTGATGTTCAAGCTGGTTTTAGAAAAGGCAGAGGAACCAGAGATCAAATTGCCAACATCCGCTGGATCATAGAAAAAGCAAGAGAGTTCCAGAAAAACATCAATTTCTGCTTTATTGACTATGCCAAAGCCTTTGACTGTGTGGATCACAATAAACTGTGGAAAATTCTGAAAGAGATGGGAATACCAGACCACTTGATCTGCCGATCTGCCTCTTGAGAAATTTGCATGCAGGTCAGGAAGCAACAGTTAGAAATGGACATGGAACAACAGACTGGTTCCAAATAGGAAAAGGAGTACCTCAAGGCTGTATATTGTCACCCTGTTTATTTAACTTATATACAGAGTACATCATGAGAAACCCTGGACTGGAAGAAACACAAACTGGAATCAAGATTGCCAGGAGAAATATCAATAACCTCAGATATGCAGATGACACCACCCTTATGGCAAAAAGTGAAGAGGAACTCAAAAGCCTCTTGATGAAAGTGAAAGTGGAGAGTGAAAAAGTTGGCTTAAAGCTTAATATTCAGAAAATGAAGACCACGGCATCCGGTCCCACCACTTCATGGGAAACAGATGGGTAAACAGTGGAAACAGTGTCAGAGTTTATTTTGGGGGGCTTCAAAATCACTGCAGATGGTGACTGCAGCCATGAAATTAAAAGACGTTTACTCCTTGGAAGGAAAGTTATGACCAATCTAGATAGCATATTCAAAAGCAGAGACATTACTTTACCAACAAAGGTTCGTCTAGTCAAGGCTATGGTTTTTCCTGTGGTCATGTATGGATGTGAGAGTTGGACTGTGAAGAAGGCTGAGCGCCAAAGAATTGATACTTTTGAACTGTGGTGTTGGAGAAGACTCTTGAGAGTCCCTTGGACTGCAAGGAGATCCAACCAGTCCATTCCGAAGCAGCTCAGCCCTGGGATTTCTTTGGAAGGAATGATGCTAAAGCTGAAACTCCAGTACTTTGGCCACCTCATGCGAAGAGTTGACTCATTGGAAAAGACTCTGATGCTGGGAGGGACTGGGGGCAGGAGGAGAAGGGGACGACAGAGGATGAGATGGCTGGATGGCATCACTGACTCGATGGATGTGAATCTCAGTGAACTCCGGGAGTTGGTGATGGACAGGGAGGCCTGGCGTGCTGCGATTCATGGGGTCGCAAAGAGTCGGACACGACTGAGCGACTGATCTGATCTGATCTGATCTGATATTGTATATCCACTAACAAAATATTTTTCTCTATAGCTATTTTAATACTTTCTTTAGACTAAAGCTAATTGATTAGCACACTACCATATTACAGTGTCAGAGGATGCTGAATTGGATTCAGTATTTACATTTACAAGTCTGTTGCATGCATAAGTGAAATGCATATTTTCACTTCTTTCATATAAAAATTAGCATCCTTCATTTAGTTTGAGGAACTCCTCTCAGCAATCTTGTAAGACAAGCCTAATGTTGGTAAATCCCTCAACTGTTGTTTGTTTGGGAAAGTCTTTATATCGTCTTCATTTATGAAAAACAACCTTCCTGAGAAAAGTATTTGTGGTGGTAGGCTTTTTTTTTTTCTAAAGTTTGAATATATCATCCTTTCTCTCCTGGACAGTCAGTTTTCTACTAAAAAGTCCACTGATATTTTTAAGGAAATTTCTTTTTTGTGAGCATTTACTTTTCTCTTGTTGCCTATAAAATTCTCTCTTCTTCTTGATTACAAGAAATGTGTCTTGGGGATGATCATTTTGAATGAACTCTGAGGAGTGACCTATTAGCTACATGAACTTGGATGTCTAAATCTCATCAGATTTGGGACTTATCTGGTATTATTTCTTTAAGTACAATCTGTGTCCCTTTCTCCCTCTCTTGTCCTTCCTGGACTCCAATAATGTGCAGGTTGTTTCTGTGAATGTTACCCCATAGTTCACACAGGTTCTTTCACTCTTTTTCATTCCTCTTTTTCTTTGTTCCCTGGCTGGGTAATCTCAATGGCCCTGTCTTCTAAGTTACAGAGTCTTCTGCTGTTGTTGATGCTTTAGGTAGCATCAACAATTTTTCATTTTGTTGCATTCCATTCATTGTAGTCTTTTTTTTTCTTTCTTTCTTTTCTTTTCTTTCTTTAATTTAATTTAATTTTATTTTTTTTAGTTTAATTTTATTCTTAAACTTTACAAATTGTATTAGTTTTGGCAAATATCAAAATGAATCCGCCACAGGTATACCCGTGCTCCCCATCCTGAACCCTCCTCACTCCTCCCTCCTCCCTCCCCCCTCCTCCCTCCCCATACCCTCCCCCTGGGCCGTCCCAGTGCATCAGCCCCAAGCATCCAGCATCGTGCATCGAACCTGGACTGGCGACTCATCTCATACATGATATTACCCATGTTTCAATGCCATTCTCCCAAATCTCCCCACCCTCTCCCTCTCACACAGAGTCCATAAGACTGACCTATACATCAGTGTCTCTTTTGCTGTCTCATACACAGAGTTATTGTTACCATCTTTCTAAATTCCATATATATGCGTTAGTATACTGTATTGGTGTTTTTCTTTCTGGCTTACTTCACTCTGTATAATAGGCTCCAGTTTCATCCACCTCATTAGAACTGATTCAAATGTATTCTTTTTAATGGCTGAGTAATACTCCATTGTGTATATGTACCACTGCTTTCTTATCCATTCATCTGCTGATGGGCATCTAGGTTGCTTCCATGTCCTGGCTATTAAAAACAGTGCTGCGATGAACATTGGGGTACATGTGTCTCTTTCCCTTCTGGTTTCCTCAGTGTGTATGCCCAGCAGTGGGATTGCTGGATCATAAGGCAGTTCTAGTTCCAGTTTTTTAAGGAATCTCCACACTGTTCTCCATAGTGGCTGTACTAGTTTGCATTCCCACCAACAGTGTAAGAGGGTTCCCTTTTCTCCATACCCTCTCCACCATTTATTGCTTGTAGACTTTTGGATCGCAGCCATTCTGACTGGCGTGAAATGGTACCTCAGAGTGGTTTTGATTTGCATTTCTCTGATAATGAGTGATGTTGAGCATCTTTTCATGTGTTTGCTAGCCATCTGTATGTCTTCTTTGGAGAAATGTCTATTTAGTTCTTTGGCCCATTTTTTGATTGGGTCATTTATTTTTCTGGAGTTGAGCTGTAGGAGTTGCTTGTATATTTTTGAGATTAGTTGTTTGTCAGTTGCTTCATTTGCTATTATTTTCTCCCATTCTGAAGGCTGTCTTTTCACCTTGCTAATAGTTTCCTTTGTTGTGCAGAAGCTTTTAAGTTTAATTAGGTCCCATTTGTTTATTTTTGCTTTTATTTCCAATATTCTGGGAGGTGGGTCATAGAGGATCCTGCTGTGATGTATGTCAGAGACTGTTTTGCCTATGTTCTCCTCTAGGAATTTTATAGTTTCTGGTCTTACATTGAGATCTTTAATCCATTTTGAGTTTATTTTTGTGTATGGTGTTAGAAAGTGTTCTAGTTTCATTCTTTTATAAGTGGTTGACCAGTTTTCCCAGCACCACTTGTTAAAGAGATTGTCTTTAATCCATTGTATATTCTTGCCTCCTTTGTCAAAGATCAGGTGACAATAGGTGCGTGGATTTATCTCTGGGCTTTCTATTTTGTTCCATTGATCAATATTTCTGTCTTTGTGCCAGTACCATACTGTCTTGATAACTGTGGCTTTGTAATAGAGCCTGAAGTCAGGTAGGTTGATTCCTCCAGTTCCATTCTTCTTTCTCAAGATAGCTTTGGCTATTCGAGCTTTTTTGTATTTCCATACAAATTGTGAAATTATTTGTTCTAGCTCTGTGAAGAATACTGTTGGAAGCTTGATAGGGATTGCATTGAATCTATAAATTGTTTTGGGTAGTATATTCATTTTCACTATATTGATTCCTCCAATCCATGAACATGGTATATTTCTCCTTCTATTAGTGTCCTCTTTGATTTCTTTCACCAGTGTTTTATAGTTTTCTATATATAGGTTTTTAGTTTCTTTAGGTAGGTATATTCCTAAGTATTTTATTCTTTCCACTGCAATGGTGAATGGAATTGTTTCCTTAATTTCTCTTTCTGTTTTCTCATTATTAGTGTATAGGGATGCCAGGGATTTCTGTGTGTTGATTTTATATCCTGCAACTTTACTATAATCATTGATTAGTTCTAGTAGTTTTCTGGTGGAGTCTTTAGGGTTTTCTATGTAGAGGATCATGTCATCTGCAAATAGTGAGAGATTTACTTCTTCTTTTCCAATTTGGGTTCCTTTTATTTCTTTTTCTGCTCTGATTGCTGTGGCCAAAACTTCCAAAACTATGTTGAATAGTAATGGTGAAAGTGGGCACCCTTGTCTTGTTCCTGACTTTAGAGGAAATGCTTTCAGTTTTTCACCATTGAGGATAATGTTTGCTGTGTGTTTCTCATATATAGCTTTTACTATGTTGAGGTATGTTCCTTCTATTCCTGCTTTCTGGAGAGTTTTTATCATAAATGGATGTTGAATTTTGTCAAAGGCTTTCTCTGCATCTATTGAGATAATCATATGGTTTTTATTTGTCAATTTGTTAATGTGGTGTATTACATTGATTGATTTGCAGATATTGAAGAATCCTTGCATCCCTGGGATAAAGCCCACTTGGTCATGGTGTATGATCTTTTTAATGTGTTGTTGGATTCTGATTGCTAGAATTTTGTTAATGATTTTTGCATCTATGTTCATCAGTGATATTGGTCTGTAGTTTTCTTTTTTTGTGGGATCTGTGTCAGGTTTTGGTATTAGAGTGATAGTGGCGTCATAGAATGAGTTTGGAAGGTTACCTTCCTCTGCAATTTTCTGGAAGAGTTTGAGAAGGATAGGTGTTCACTCTTCTCTAAATTTTTGGTAGAATTCAGCTGTGAAGCTGCTTGGACCTGGGCTTTTGTTTGCTGGAAGATTTTTGATCACAGTTTCAATTTCCGTGCTTGTGATGGGTCTGTTAAGATTTTCTATTTCTTCCTGGTCGAGTTTTGGAAAGTTGTACTTTTCTAAGAATTTGTCCATTTCTTCCACGCTGTCCATTTTATTGGCATATAATTGTTGATAGTAGTCTCTTATGATCCTTTGTATTTCTGTGTTTTCTGTTGTGATCTCTCCATTTTCATTTCTAATTTTATTGATTTGATTTTTCTCCCTTTGTTCCTTGATGAGTCTGGCTAATGGTTTGTCAATTTTATTTATCCTTTCAAAGAACCAGCTTTTGGCTTTGTTGAGTTTTGCTATGGTCTCTTTTGTTTCTTTTGCATTTATTTCTGCCCTAATTTTTAAGATTTCTTTCCTTATACTGACCCTGTGGTTCTCCATTTCTTCCTTTTCTAGTTGCTTTAGGTGTAGGGTTAGGTTATTTATTTGAGTTTTATCTTGTTTCTTGAGGTATGCCTGTATTGCTATGAACTTTCCCCTTAGGACTGCTTTTAAAGTGTCCCATAGGTTTTGGGTTGTCGTGTTTTGATTTTCACTCATTTCTACGCAAATTTTGATTTCTTTTTTGATTTCTTCTGTGATTTGTTGGTTATTCAGCAGCGTGTTGTTCAGCCTCCATATGTTGGAATTTTTAATAGTTTTTCTCCTGTAATTGAGATCTAATTTTACTGCATTGTGGTCAGAAAAGATGCTTGGAATGATTTCAATTTTTTTGAATTTACCAAGGCTAGATTTATGGCCCAGGATGTGATCTATCCTGGAGAAGGTTCCATGTGTGCTTGAGAAAAAGGTGAAATTCATTGTTTTGGGATGAAATGTCCTATAGATATCAATTAGGTCTAACTGGTCTATTGTATCGTTTAAAGTTTGTGTTTCCTTGTTAATTTTCTGTTTAGTTGATCTATCCATAGGTGTGAGTGGGGTATTAAAGTCTCCCACTATTATTGTGTTATTGTTAATTTCTCCTTTCATACTTGTTAGCATTTGTCTTACATATTGTGGCGCTCCCGTGTTGGGTGCATATATATTTTAATTGTTATATCTTCTTCTTGGATTGATCCTTTGATCATTATGTAGTGACCATCTTTGTCTCTTTTCACAGCCTTTGTTTTTAAGTCTATTTTATCTGATATAAGTATTGCTACTCCTGCTTTCTTTTGGTCCCTATGTGCATGGAAAATCTTTTTCCAGCCCTTCACTTTCAGTCTGTATGTGTCCCCTGTTTTGAGGTGGGTCTCTTGTAGACAACATATGTAGGGGTCTTGTTTTTTATCCATTCAGCCAGTCTTTGTCTTTTGGTTGGGGCATTCAACCCATTTATGTTTAAGGTAATTACTGATAAGTCTGATCCTGTTGCCATTTATTTTATTGTTTTGGGTTCGATTTTATACACCATTTTTGTGTTTCCTGTCTAGAGAATATTCTTTAGTATTTGTTGGAGAGCTGATTTGGTGGTGCTGAATTCTCTCAGCTTTTGCTTGTCTGAAAAGCTTTTGATTTCTCCTTCATATTTGAATGAGATCCTTGCTGGGTACAATAATCTAGGCTGTAGGTTATTTTCTTTCATCACTTTAAGTATGTCTTGCCATTCCCTCCTGGCTTGAGTTTCTATTGAAAGATCAGCTGTTCTCCTTATGGGAATTCCCTTGTGTGTTATTTGTTGTTTTTCCCTTGCTGCTTTTAATACTTGTTCTTTGTGTTTGATCTTTGTTAATTTGATTAATATGTGTCTTGGGGTGTTTCGCCTTGGGTTTATCCTGTTCGGGACTCTCTGGGTTTCTTGGACTTGGGTGATTATTTCCTTCCCCATTTTAGGGAAGTTTTCAACTATTATCTCTTCAAATATTTTTTCATGGTCTTTCTTTTTGTCTTCTTCTTCTGGGACCCCTATAATTCGAATGTTGTAGTGTTTAATATTGTCCTGGAGGTCTCTGAGATTGTCTTCATTTCTTTTAATTCGTTTTTCTTTTATCCTCTCTGATTCATTTATTTCTACCATTCTATCTTTTATCTCACTTAACCTATCTTCTGCCTCTGTTATTCTACTATTTGTTGCCTCCAGAGTGTTTTTGATTTCATTTATTGCATTATTCATTATATATTGACTCTCTTTTATTTCTTCTAGGCCCTTGTTAAACCTTTCTTGCATCTTCTCAGTCTTTGTCTCCAGGCTATTTATCTGTGATTCCATTTTGATTTCAAGATTTTGGATCAATTTCACTATCATTATTTGGAATTATTTATCAGGTAGATTCCCTATCTCTTCCTCTTTTGTTTGGTTTGGTGGGCATTTATCCTGTTCCTTTATCTGCTGGGTATTCCTCTGTCTCTGTATCTTGTTTAAATTGCTGAGTTTGGGGTGTCCTTTCTGTATTCTGGCAGTTTGTGGAGTTCTCTTTATTGTGGTGTTTCCTCGCTCTGTGTGGGTTTGTACAGGTGGCTTGTCAAGGTTTCTTGTTTAGGGAAGCTTGTGTCGGTGTTCTGGTGGGCGGAGCTGTATTTCTTCTCTCTGGAGTGCAATGAAATGTCCAGTAATGAGTTAAGGGATGTCTATGGTTTTGGGGTGACTTTGGGCTACCTGTATCTTGGAGCTCAGGGTTGTGTTCCTTGTTGCTGGAGAACTTGTTTGGTATGTCTTGCCCTGAAACTTGTTGGCCCTTGTGTGATGCTTGGTTTCAGTGCAGGTATGGAGGCATTTGATGAGCTCCTGTCAATTAATGTTCCTTGGAGTCAGGAGCTCCCTGGAGTCAGGATTTGGACTTAAGCCTCCTGCTTCCAGTTATCGGTCTTATTTTTACAGTAGTTTCAGAGCTTCTCCTTCTATACAGCACCATTGATAAAACATCTACGTTAAAGATGAAAAGTTTCTCTACCGTGAGTGTCACCCAGAGAGGTTTGCAGGGTTATATGGAGAAGAGAAGAGGGAGGGGGGAGTTAGAGGTGACCTGAGTGAGATGAGGTGGAATCAATAGAGGAGAGAGTGGGCTATCCAGTAATCTCTTCCTTATGTGCACTCCACAACTGGACCACTCAGAGTTGTTCATGGAGTTATACAGAGAAGAGAAGAAGGAGGAAGGTGACAGAGGTGGCCAGGAGGATATAAGGGGGGAATGAAAAGGAGGGAGACAGATCCAGCCAGTAATCAGTTTCCTTCGTGTTCTCCACCGTCTGGAACACACAGAAATTCACAGAGTTGGGTAGAGTAGAGAGGGGTTAGGGAGGAGACACAGGCGACCTGGTGGAGAAAAAGGAGAGTCCAAAGGGAGAGAGAGCAGTTAAGCCAGTAATCTCGCTCCCTAGTGAAAAATGGGTACTGAAGATTGGGTTCTTAAAGGTACCAAATTGGTAACAAATACATAAAAGCAAAAATTAAAAATCTAGAGTAGAGTTTGTAATTTCAAAAATACAATGTTAAAGAAAAGAAGAAGGAAAAGAAAGAGAGAAAAAACGAACAAACAAAAACAAACAAGGTCGTGAAAATTATAAAGAAAATATAGGTACAAAATTGACAGCTAATACCTAAAAAGCAAAGTTAAAAATCTAGAGTAGACTTTGGAATTTCAAAAATACAATGTTAAAAAAAGAAGAAGAAAAAGAAAGAGAGAGAGAGAAAAAAAAAATACAAGAACAAAGTCACATAAATTATAAAGAAAATACAGGTACAAAACTGATAACAAATACCAAAAAGCACAAATTAAAAATCTAGAGTAGAGTTTGGAATTTCAGATAAACAATGTTATTTAAAAGAAGAAGAGAAATAAACAGAGAAAACGAAAAAGAAAAAAGAAAAAAGGGTCACAGAAATTATAAAAAAAAACTATAGGTACAAAATTTATAACAAATACCAAAAAGCTAAAATTGAAAATCCAGAGTAGAGTTTGGAATTTCAAAAGTACAATGTGAAAGAAAAGAAGGAAAAAAAAAAAAAAAAAAACAAGGTCAAAAAAATTATAAAATATATATATATGAAGTTTGCTTTAAAAAAAAAAGGGACTTTTTTCTTGCAAAGTAATCGGTTATAAAAGTGAAAATTAAAGGAATAATAGAGGACTTAAAATTTTTTTAATTAAAAAAATAAAATAAAAAGACAGAAAGAATGATCGTAAAAATAGTAAAAATATATCTAGGACTTTCTCCGGTTTTGTTGTGAGTATTGCAGGTTCAGTTCACTTTTGGCTAGTTCCTTGGTCTGACATATTTCTCAAGATCTATAGGCCCCTTCCTATGTAGTTGGCACTAACCACAGGGTTTTAATCTATTGCCTGTAGCTTCCAAGTTGGTTCCCTCTCTTATAGCTTCTTCTGTTTGCTGTTCTCTTCAGTGTCTGGTTTCCACCCTGACACAAAGGGGACGGTGGAGGACACTTTTTTTTTTTAATTTTAGGCTCACTTGTTCAGTCGCGCTGAGGGGAGGTAGGGAGGGATGCTGCAAACAAATAACACTGGCATGTGCTCGCAGTGCCTCAGCCACACTGGGTCTGCCCCCCGTTCACGGTGCGTGTAGCCTCCCTGCCCACACTGCTCAGGCTCTAGGTTGCTCCATCAGGAACCATCCGTGGCTGGCCCTGGGCTGCCTGTACTTGCCAGGTCCAAGCCACTCAGGTTCAGGCACTCGGGTAGTCCTCAGAGGTGCAGACTCTCGGTTGGGCCTGCGTTTTGTGCCCTTCCCAGATCCGAGCAGCTCAGGTGATGAGGTGTTTGGCGCGCGCGATTGTTGCGACTTATCGCCTCCCGGCCGCTCGGTTATCTAGGTGTGCACTGGCGCACCTTCTCAGGCAGATGTTAACCGTCCAGACCCCCAAGAAGTTTTAGTTAGCAAAGAAGCCTGCTTACAGTTTTATAGATAATGTCTCTCTGGGGCTGCGATTGTCCCCTTCTGGCTCTGGCTGCCTATCACCGGAGGGGGATGGTCTGCCGCCGGCGGCCTGGCGGTGTCTTAGGTTAGGGCTGGCTTTTCGCATGGTAGATATCCCGCAGTCTGGTTTGCTAGCCCAAATTATTTCGCTCAGATAGCGCTCGGGGTATTCAGGCCAGATCCTTGCGATGCAGCCCGCGCCACGCCTCCCTGCCCAGCCCCCGCTTGCTAATGGCGGATGCAGGCATCTGTGCTGCTTCTTCGCTGGGGGAGTTACTGTAGGGCTCACAACGTGCGGGTTTTAATTGTTTATTTATTTTTCCTCCCTGTTATGTTGCACTCTGTGCTTCCAAGGCTCGGCACAGATTCGGCAGTGAGAAGGTTTCCTGGTGTTTGGAAACTTCTCTCTTTTTAAGACTCCCTTCCCAGGATGGAACTCTGTCCCTACCTCTTTTGTCTCTTTTTTTGTCTTTTATATTTTTTCCTACCTCCTTTCGAAGACTTGGGTTGCTTTTCTGGGTGCCTGATGTCCTCTGCCGGCATTCAGAAGTTGTTTTCTGGAATTAACTCGGCGTTTAAATGTTCTTTTGATGAATTTGTGGGGGAGAAAGTGTTCTCCCCGTCCTACTCTTCCGCCATCTTAGCTCCTCCTCTCATTGTAGTCTTAAGCAACTGATCCAACCAGTCCATCCTAAAGGAAATCAGTCCTGAGTATTCATTGGAATGACTGATGCTGAAGCTGAAACTCCAATATTTTGACAACCTGATGTGAAGAACTGATGTGAAGAACTCATTAGTAAAGACCCTAAGGTTGCAAAAGATTCGGGGCAGGAGGAAAGGGGAACGACAGGAGATGAAACTGTTTGATGATGGCATCACTGACTCAATGGACATGAGTTTGGGCAAGCTCTAGGAGTTGGTGATGGACAGGGAAGCCTGGCGTGCTGCAGTCCCTGGGGTCGCAAAGAGTCGGACACAACTGAACCACTGAACTGAACTGAATCTTAAGCAACTGAATCTCTGTTTGGTTCATTTTTCTGTTTTCTTCCTTGTGTTATTCTCTTTGCCTCACTGCAAAGCTTGAGGGACCTCAGTTCCCCTACTGGGATTGAATCCAGACAACAGCAGCAAATGCATCAAATCCTAACCACTAAACCATCAGCAAAACTCCCTGTTTACTTCCTTTTTTATGATTTCTATCTCTGTTAAAAAAAAAATCTGAATTTATTCTGTGAAGTAACACCCTAGCTCAACAATTACTGAGCCCTAGCTCAATAATTACTGGGCCTGAGCTCTAGGACCCACAAATCACAAATAGGAGGTGATGCTGCAACCCCGGAAGCCTGGGTGCCTAGAACCTGTTCACAATAAGAGAAGCCCATGCATAGAGAAACCTGCTGCCCACAAAAAAGAGTAGTGCCTGCTTGCTGCATTTGGAGAAAGCCCATGTGCAGCAACAAAGACTCATGCAACCGAAAATTAAAAATAATAATAATGATGAGAAATTTTTTTAAATCTTATTTTCTTCTTATATTGTCTTCCTGAATTTAATTGTTTATCTGTGTTTTTTGGAGTTCACTGAGCTTCTTTGTGTGTCTGCCTTATTTCATCATATGTCTTCTATTTCATCACTTCCCAAGTGAATAGCCATGTGAGCTGCCCTGGAAGAAGCCCTGGGCATCTTCCCATCCCCAAGCACAGCCTCGAACTATGAAGGCTGCAAGCATGAGTGTAGGTTGGAGTCCTAGAAACCATCCCGAGTCATCAACCAAGTAACTGGGTGGGTCCAGCTCACAACCAGGCCAGCACTCTCAGGTTTTTTATTAGTTCAGCAGCTTTTCCACATGTCCACAATGGAATTGGCTGGGGGTGGGGGTGGGGGGGCAGAGAGGGTTGCAGGGGTATTGCTGTGTAAACGTAATCTTTACTTTGTCACTTCTTCATGCCAGCTCTGTCTACACTGAGGAGTCACAGCAGGATCACAATTACATTTTCAGTTCAGTTCAGTCGCTCAGTCGTGTGCCACTCTTTGTGACCCCATGAATCACAGCACGCCAGGCCTCCCTGTCCATCACCAACTCCCAGAGTTCACCCAAACTCATGTCCATCAAGTCGGTGATTTCATCCAGCCATCTCATCCTCTGTCGTCCCCTTCTCCTCCTGCCCCCAATCATTCCCAGCATCAGGGTCTTTTCCAATGAGTCAACTCTTCCCATGAGGTGGCCAAAATATTGGAGTTTCAGCTTTAGCATCAGTCCTTCCAATGAACACCCAGGACTGATCTCCTTTAAGAGGGACTGGTTGGATCTCCTTGCAGTCCAAGGGACTCTCAAGAGTCTTCTCCAACACCACAGTTCAAAACCATAGCCTTGACTAGATGGACCTTTGTTGGCAAAGTAATGTCTCTGCTTTTGAATATGCTGTCTAGGTTGGTCATAACTTTCCTTCCAAGGAGTAAGCGTCTTTTAATTTCATGGCTGCAGTCACCATCTTCAGTGATTTTGGAGCCCAAAAAAATAAAGTCTGACACTGTTTAAGCAATCTTGAAACATCTGAAAAATAGATGTTTTCAAAGAAGCCCCTGGTCTGAAATTCTTCCTCTAAGAGATCAGTCATGTCAGATGCTTCCATCCATATCTCTGAAACATAAATAGCCAAATGTTCTTATCTTTCTATCTACATCTATTCTTCTGGGTCCCCTCTGCCTAGGTCTCCACTTTCTTGCCTTCTTGTCCCATCTGAATACAGGGTGTGGGTGAGCACCAATTTGCCTTCCATCAACTTGAAGATATATATGAACTGATATAATTCACTTATAAGGAGAGATCCTTGGAGAGACAAGAAATAGCAGCATCCTAAAGAAATGGTAGGAAGAGATGGAAAAGAAAGAATGGATTTATAAGGATTGGATAATCAAACAGACATGGGAGATGAGCAAAGAGGTGTCTGTATCCACTAAAGGAATAAATGAGAGATGAAAAAGGAAGAGGTAGTTATGTAAAGTTAGAGTTTTAATTGGCCTCTGAATATTGAGGCAGGATAAGGAAAGCTCTATCCATTCTCTCCCACCAGCCAACCTTCCACTTTGAAACTCATACCCAGTCTGGTGTCCAAGAACAAGTTACAAACTGGTGATGTGACATCTCAGAGGTGTTTAGAACTATTTTGTTTTGTTTTCTTTTTCCATGAGTTCATCTTGTTAGGAAGGAGTATGTGAATATAGACCAAGTTTACATCCTTAAGAGTGACCTGGAGCACTTGTGTGCATGCCCTCATTAGCCTCTAGGACAAGTGAGAAAGCAGGTCAGCTCACTCATCTTTCATTTCCTTTGAGAAAGATGGCATTTGAGGACTATCCTCTAAAAGCGTTTGACATGGAGCTTGCTAAATTAACAGCACAGCAAAAAGTTAATTTATTAAGAATATTTCATTTTGAGCAATTTTCATATGACACAATTACAGGTCAGCACTACTCTACTGAAATACAGGCAGTTAGAATATCTGAGGCTTCATCTCATATTTAATACAGCATCACGAGAAAGTCACTGGGGATGTTCCCAGGGCACTGAGTTCAACATCATCATACCCAGCATCCCCTTTCTTCCCCTGGAGCAGCCAGAAGCTCTCTTCTCCTTCCCCAGGATTAGCTGCCTCTCTGGAGAAGTTCAGGAAAGAGCCTGAAGTACAAAAGAGAAGTTTGATTAGAACTGAGATGAAGATGAGACAGAACCCTCTGGTGTAAGGGAGACAAGCACGTGGTTATAACAAAGCATCCCTGGGGCCCAGGTTGGGGAGGGAGGCTCAGGCTATTTCACATGAGTTCCAGTGAGGATGGATCCCAGCTGTCCTCTCAGATCCAGTGCATGTGGTCTCCTGGGCCTCAGTGTTGGGGAAATCCTGCATCACAGGAGACCTCTGCTCAGGAGTTCTGGGAGACCTGCTTCCAGGCAACACAATACCAAGGAGATGCCCAGCAACGGTAAGAATCATAAAAAGGAATTTAAATGTTCTCCTTTCACAGGTGATAGATGCAAATTCACAATTAGAGGGAGACTGGAGACAGGAAAAATCTGAATTCCTCACTCACAACCCAAGTCTGCTCTTAGTTGACTTGACTCCTGTCCCCAAATGTCCACAAATAGTATCACAGGTGTACCTAGAGATATCTCCTCCCCAGAAACTACACAGGCCCTCAGATGGAGAAATACTCTTTTCTAGAGAATGAGGGTCTTCTTGCAGCTACTGAAATATTAGTTTATTGTGATACACTCAGTCAAAGGCTTTGGCATAGTTAATAAAGCAGAAATAGATGCTTCTCTGGAACTCTCTTGTTTTTTCCATGATCCAGCGAATTTTGGCAATTTGATCTCTGGTTCCTTTGCCTTTTCTAAGTCCAGCTTGAACATTGAGAATTTTATGGTTCATGCCTTGTTGAAGCCTGGCTTAGAGAATTTTGAGCATTACTTTGCTAGAGTGTGAGAAGAGTGCAACTGTGCAGTAGTTTGAACATTCTTTGGCATCACCTTTCTTTGGGATTGGAATGAAAACTGACCTTTTCCAGTCCTATGGCCTGGAAAGATATTATTAAAACTGCTAAGTTTTCCAAATTTGCTGGCATATTGCGTGCAGCACTTTCACAGCATCGTCTTTTAGTATTTGAAAGAACTCAACTGGTATTCCATCACCTCCACTAGCTTTGTTCAGAGTGATGCTTCCTAAGGCCCACTTGACTTCACATTCCAAGATATCTGGCTCTAGGTGAGTGATCACACCATCTGATTATCTGGGTCATGAAGACTTTTTTTGTATAGTTGTTCTGTGTGTTCTTGCCACCTCTTCTTAATATCTTCTGCTTCTGTTAGGTCCATATCATTTCTGTCCTTTATTGTACCCATCTTTGCATGAAATATTCCCTTGGTATCTGTAATTTTCTTGACCAGATCTCTAGTCTTTCCCATTCCATTGTTTTCCTCTGCTTCTTTGCATTGATCAGTGAGGAAGGCTTTCTTATATCTCCTTGCTATTCTTTGGAACTCTGTATTCAAATGGAGATATCTTTCCTTTTCTCCTTTGGTTTCACTTCTCGTCTTTTCTCAGCTATTTGTAAGGCCTCCTCAGACAACCATTTTGTCTTTTTGCATTTCTTTTTCTTGGGGATGGTCTTGATCCCTGCCTCCTGTACAATGTCATGAACCTCCGACCATAATTCATCAGGCACTCTGCCTATCAGACGTAATCCCCTGAATCTATTTCTCACTTCCACTGTATAATCATAAGGAATTGATTTAGGTCATACCTGAATGGTCTAGTGGGTTTCTCTACCTTCTTCAATTTAAGTCTGAATTTGACATAAGGAGTTCATGATCTGAGCCATAGTCAGCTCCCAGTCTTGTTTTTGCTGACAGTATAGAGCATCTCCATCTTTGGCTGCAAAGAATATAATTAACCTGATTTCAGTACTGACCATCTGATGATGTCCACGTGTAGAGTGCTCTCTTGTGTTGTTGGAAGAGGGTGTTTTTTATGACCAGTGCGTTCTCTTGGCAAAACTCTATTAGCCTTTGCCTTGCCTCATTTTGTACTCCATGGCCAAATTTGGCTGTTACTCCAGGTATCTCTTGACTTCCTACTTTTGCATTCCAGTCCCTTATAATCAAAAGGACCTCTTTTTTAGGTGATAGATCTAAAAGGTCATGTAGGTCTTCATAGAACGGCAACTTCAGCTTCTTCAACATTACTGATTCGGCATAGACCTGGATTACTGTGATACTGAATGGTTTGCCTTCATGTATGTGACCGTGCAAAGATATTATTAAAACACTTGTTCCACCTTTGAATTTGGTTTAGTTCAGTTCAGTCACTCAGTCATGCCTGACTCTCTGTGATCCCATGGACTGCGGCACACCAGGCTTCCCTGTCCATCACCAACACCCAGAGCTTGCTCAAACTCATATCCATCAAGTTGGTGATACCATCCAACCACCTCATCCTCTGTCATCTTCTCCTCCTGCCTTCAATCTTTCCCAGCATCAGGGTCTTTTCTAAGGAGTCAGTTCTTCACATCAGGTGGCCAAGGTATTGGAGCTTCTACTTCAGCTCAGTCCTACCAATGAATATTCAAGATTGATTTCCTTTAATATGACTGGGTTGATCTCCTTGCCATCCAAGGCTCTCTAAAGAGTCTTCTCCAACACTACAGTTCAAAAACATCAATTCTTCAGCGCTTAGCTTTCTTTAAATATGCTCAATTAATCGATAAGTTTCTCTTTTGGCCATGACATAATGCTTGTCGGATCTTAGTTCCTTGACCAGGGTTGAACCTAGGCCCTAGCAGGAGGTCCATAAAGCCCCTTGGGCTGGTTGGAGAAGCCCTCCAATGCCCACGATGGTCAGCTCAACTGGGGAGGGCGGGCCCATCTTGGCCTGGGACCGACCCTGAAACTGCAACAGGAAAAAGGAGTCCCCACGTTGGAAGTGCCCCTTCCGCGGGCTGGGGGCGGCACGACTTGCCAGACACAAAGTGAGGGAAGCGCTGGGGTCATCTTGCTCCGGTCTGTGCCTGCCAATGTTCCACAGCACAGGGGGTAGGAGTGGGGCCCCCTGGAGGACAGGGGTCCCCCTGACCCTGATGGAGAGATGCTTAAAAAGGAACCAGAAAGAAGGAGGCTTCCGTCCCATGGAGCTCTGTCTTTCCAACAGAATGAAGAACTGGGTTCTTCTTCCTCCTGAGGCAGCCTGAGATTCTGAAAATCCTTTATGTTCTTTCAGTAGTTGTTTACCTGACAGGAAAGCTGTTTCCCTTACAGTTACACTGAGCAGGGCTTCAACTCTGCGGTTATTCCGTGGAAGAAACACCTGGAAATCCCAGTTTCCCAAGTTGTTGGCTAGTGTAAAAAGAAAACCTGCCCGCATGAGGAAGATGTAAAAAGATGTGGGTTTCAAGTTTTCCCTCTGGTTAGGAAGATCCCTTGGAGGAGGGCCAATGGCACCCATTCCAGTATCTTGCTGAGAAGTCCCATTTGGGACAGAGGAGACGACATAAGTGAAAACTAGAATTTTTTTTCCTTTAACAGTTATGGTTTGCTAGGAAGTCCCTAAACTAGGGTCTCTGTGGGCCTAACAATCCAAAGTGTCCACAGGGCTTGCATTCATCCGGATCCTCGGGGAAGAACCTCCCTTTTCCCCGCCCCTTTTTGTGGTTTTCCTTTGTGGGCCCCTCATTCCTTTGGCTCAGGGCCTTCCTTTCTTCTTTCTTCAACAATGTGGCTCCCATTTTCCAAACTGTTTCTCCCGCTCCACGTCACATTTCCTGCTGACGTGGAGCTGGGGAAAGATTGATGCCATTTCTCAGAAAATAAGCAGGTTTAAAAAAGAATGTTGTAAGGCTTGGGCCTTTGCACAATGGTTAAATCCAACAATATTTGAGTTTTTATGTTCCTTCATCCCGAAAGGTTCCTTAATTAATCACGTCTGTTAAAATCCTCTTTTGAAAATGTAAGGTGGGACTGTCCCAGATAATGGAGTGAGCTGCACTGCATGGGACTGGCGAGGCTATGTCACGTTCGGGGATAGGCTTGGGACCAATTCTCTGTGGGTCAGCCCCAGGTTATTGTATCCATGGATCGAACTACCGCTGGTAGCTGGTCCACATCAGGTTGCTGTGGTTCCGATTGTATGAGTTTTGTGTCGCAGGAGATCAGAATGGTCCGATGAGTCTCCGGATCCACATCGCTTAGCTGTCAGTTGGGTCTCCTGCCTCTCTGTTTCATTATTTATTTACATTGTTGGTAGTGTGTGATAATAGGTTATGAGAGTGTTCGATGGGGTGTAATGACATTAATGGAGGCAATATAGTTCGATGTGAATGAAGGGAGGTAACAGTCAGTTCACCTTTGTACCCGTCGTCACTTGGGCCTCAAAGTTTCTTCCCTACCGACCTTAGGTGTCCAGTGTTGGTGTAATGGCAGCTAGTATTTTACAGTAGGGCTTATTTGTATTGGGAGAACCCAGAAAGCTCCTAATGTTGGTTTGGTTGGCCATCGGACGTGCCGGTGTCTTCCTCACTCTTTTCGGTATTCTTGAGAGTTTATTACCAGGCCCGCTCCAAGAATGGTACAGCCGGCGGGTAGGAACGCCAGGGGATGCTGGTGTGGCCTGGAAGGTTTCGCTCTACAACGGGACCTTGTTGTTTAGGAGATAGTGTATTATGCTGCCTGCATTGGCCCGCTCATGGATGATGTCGCATTGGCATGTGGTCCATACATATGACAGGTCCCAGCCTTGTTGTGCTTTGTGGGAACAGTGGTATCAGTTCTCAAGCGACGCCTCTTGTTGGTCCCGCAGAGTTAGTCCTATAAGAATCTCAACTGGAATGAATCCAGTTGCCTAGAGAGATTGACACTCTTTCTTTGCTGGGCAGTGGGTTCGCCATTTTCTGCACCACGTTCTGAGGAATTCACTTAAACTATGCCTTTTTCCAAAAGGAAAGGAAGCCTAGCAGCTCGGTGTGAGAGGTGACTTAACCTTCCTCCTGTTCTGTTTGTCCCACTGCCAATCCATGAAGTCATGTCAATTTGAGTTAGTGAGATTTTTCTAAATATATTTTCAGAACCTATGATGGGTTTTGGTTGAAGTCCTACAAAATGTAGGTGTCTATTACTTTGTGATTTGTTGTCTCATTGTGTCTCACTCATTGTTATTTGGTACTTTGGCTGAGTTGGTGTTGTTAGACCTGTTAAAACAAACTAATTAATGATAAGAGTATGTTCTGTCAAGCTGAGCTGATGTTAATTCATGACCAGTGAATACCTCTCCCAGCCCAAAATGTAGATGATGGAAAGCTTCTGTGGTCCCTTATGTCATTTTTATGACTGTGACCGTGTAGCGCAGGAAGACCTTTAAAGATAATCTCATTGTTTGGGAGGACGAATTCTCATATCCAGCCGCTATGTCTGATAGATCCGACTTTTATTGATCGGTCCTGCTTGTTCCTGCATGTAAGAATAATTGACCTCGGAAAGTAGTTCATGTCCAATCCTGGGCTTGCCGTTTCCCTGCACAAGGTATTTGGCTCAGCCCCCATAGTGCTTCCAGGGGTCCTTCGGCTTCACAGGCTAGTCCCACAGGGAGGGGCTTTGCTCTGCCTTTTTCCAGACAGAGAGAAGCTCCGGCTCAAGGGGAGCGTAGACAGCGAGTTGACTCAGGGAGGGTTGGAGGGTTCTCGAGCATATTGTGGCTTCCTGGGGGAACGTGTGGCGATGTACTACTGAGCGCTGGCAGAGCTTGTAGGGTTTGTGTGTGTCAGCAGCGTGGGCTGTGTGCCAAGGTCTCCGCTGTGAAGAGTGCAGGTTCTGCGACAGTTAGATCCGGTTACCCTGGGAAAATGATGCCCATACCAGTGCATGGAACCGAGCGGTCGTGCCGGTGTGGGGTTTGCGGGAAGTCCCCTTCCCCTTGTGGACTATTGGTGGCTTGCGAGGCCCTGGGGCATTAGTTTGACGCAAGCCAACAAGAGGAATGGCCTGGTTTGTTGGAGTGTCTATACTTGAGTGAGTGAGGGGCTTCAAGGGGTCCACCCCTGAGGTGAAGCTGGGGCAGCCGCAGGGGCAAGTGGGGTGGCCCGGGTGGTGGTAGTTTTGTAGTTCAGACAAGTGGTCCAGGTCCAGGCCCGTGCTGGATTCGTATCTGACATATCAGAAGAGCTGGGGGTTATTGACGTGTGACTATCTCTTGGCATTGAACTGTGAGAGACTGGGGGTTGTTGAATTTTTTTTCAAGGCTCCAGTGGGAACAGGAGGCTGTTTGCCTCTAGTGTTCCTGGCCAGGATGATGTTTCTACCATTATCTCAACAACTGGACTGTGTGTTGTTAGCACTCGGATTTAGTGTAGTTCATAGGACCACATGTGTGCGCTTGCATGTATTCTTTATACTGGCGCGAGATACTGCGATGATTTAGTTAGACTGTCGCGTCTAGTGGGCTTAAGTTGGAGAATAATCTCAGATACTGTGGCGTTTGACGTGTTGTGTCTTGTTGGACCCTCTGACAGCTCCGAAATAAGAGAGTCGAGGAGCCCGTGGCCTATGTTGGGGAAGCCCAGGGACACATTAACACTGGGGTAAGTCCCTCTTGCCCCTTGATGTGTACCAGGGTCAAATATTCTCTAAAGTCCAGGTGGGTCTATAGTGAAGTGCTGTGTTATATTTTTTCGTAACATGGTTTATAGTATTACGATCTTAGGATATTCTTTCGCCACCGTAACGCTTATAAGCTGTTGGCTCCTCATCAGATAGGAAGGTCGCAGGTCCCTGGACTGTTTGATGCTTGCTGTCTCGCCTGAAAGCCAAGGAGAAGGGATGTAGCTTGGTGTCCCCTCTTAGAGGCTGTCCTCACAGGGGCCGCCTCCCTGAACAAATCCCCCCATCACTTCTGCCTCGGGGGCCGCCTATTAACACGGGCCAGAGTGGAGTCCGAATTGGTCCTCAGGAACGAAACCCTGGGGGAACCCCGTTAATTCTCTCTGAAGCTGAAGAAAACAGCTTCTTAATTGATTTAGTCCCCGGAGCTCCTTGACAAATCGTTGTTACCGATCAGTATCTCCTCCCTGATCCAGAGTAAAGTATCGTACCAGGCCCTTTTCCGTGTTCCTCCCTTTAGGAAACAGAAACAACCTTCAAATTCCCCTCTCCTGGCAATTCTTCTTCTCACCTGCGGGAATCCTGACGTTGCCTACATCCTGTGGGGCCCTATCCCTCGTTGTCCTGTGAGTCCCTCAAGGTCATCCTGTTTTGTGACGGTCATGCGTACTCAGATTGGGAGAGCACGTAGGCAAGAAGAGAGGTGGGGCCTTGCGAGGGGGAACTGGGGACAGAGAAGGTGGTGGCTGGGAGCTGCGGTGAGAATGGGGCAGGTGTGAGCAAGGGAGCCGCTGCCACGTTACTATTATCTGAGATTCTTGCAAGATCCTGATTGTGCTTTAAGCCGTGTCTGAAGTCTTTAAGGGCTGAGTGTAGACAGTATGCGTTGTAGGACTGGGGTTGGATGAACCTGCCGCTCCAATAAAGTCCCATGGCCTGTCCTGATGAGACCAGAACAGAAGTTTGGCGCTGAAGTCCGGTTGTATCGGGTCCAGACGAGGAGAGGAAAGGTGCGGAACAATGGTATGCACGGGGGGGTAGGAGAGACGATGCTTGAGGTCATGGCCAGCCTCCTCCATGTGAGCCACGGGCATGATGATCAGGTGGGCTGGCTGGATTTGGGAAATTCTTGGGGAAGCTTTCTCTTGACTTTGCTTGGGGCGATCTTACTGCACAGCCGTTTTATCCAGTTTCTTATGATAGATGGACCTCCGTTGCTGAAGCCCCCTGTGTGTAATGAGGAGCTTGTCGGATTATGATTTCTTACTGACCCAGAAAGAAGGATCCGGGAAGCCCCATGGTGAAGTGTTCCCTCTTTGTTCTGCGGCCTCTTAGTGAGCGTCTGGTTGTTTCAAACCACTTTACCCCTTAAGCCTGTGCACATCTTCTCAGGCAAAATCCTTGCGACCCACATGTGTGCCCAGGCTCCAGAGACGGCTTTTCCTCAAAGAGGCCAAGGGATGGCCCCTATCTCAAAGAGCCTCGGTGGACCTCCCAGCCCCTCCTGTTCTACACTGCAAAAAGCCCAGGCTTGTACCCTTCTCAAGCGCTTAAACAACAGGTCCCCGTGGGTTGTGGGGAAGGGGTCATGCTGTTGTGTTTGTGTGATGGTTTTGTCTTCACTACATGAGCTTATCCCATCAGATTTTTCTCACTGACCTAAACCTGCAGTATACACCAGAGATGGTGAGGACAAAACAGTGGAGGTAAAGATCCAGTTCCAGGAAATAGAGGTGGGACCTGCCTCGCATATGCCCTCTGGGAGGGAGAAGTTCCTCATAGAGAGGAGATTTAAGGGGAATGGTTTTCCTTTGATGGACCAGAGGCATCCCTTGTGTCCAGATGGGGTTCATCCTTCTTCTCTGGCTGTTCTGTGATGTCTCATGTCGGGGCTGGTCTCTCTGTGTCCAGAATCACAACAGGCACACAATGTTTTAAAAAAATAACATCTGTAAAGCACAATTTGTCAAAATATTTTAGCAATGCTCAGTGGTGAAAGAGTTGCTTTGAGATATGTAGTTTCCCCCAGAAAATATTAAGATATGTAAAATCATGTTTTGGCTTATGGACACATCAAAATGAAACATGGTCTTAGAGAAAAAAGTCTTTTGAAACAAGGAGTGATTGGTGCCTCTATTCAGAAACCCAGAAACTCTGGGTCAGAAGGTATCTTAGTTATTCCCCAGACCAACCCACCCACTGTGGTTTCATCCACTCCCTTGTCTGCTCTTGGAACCCCCAGATCAGAGGACTGATGTCCCTGCTGAAAATTACGATGATGCTGAAGAAGTACCAGTGCCTGGAACTCCTTCTCCCTCTCAGGGGAGTGAGGAGGAAGTGTCCCCAGAGAAGGAGGATGGGGTGAGGTCCTCTCAGACAGGTGAGTGGGGTCAGTTCATCCCCTGAAATCTTTCTATCTGAAAAGAGTGAATTTTTGCTCCTCAATGCCCAGCCTCCCTAGAGATTCAAAATATAGGTAATCTCATATATTTGGTAGCATCATCTTGAACATATGCCATATTTAATGCTGTCAGACTCCTTGCAAGGAGTGAGGAATCACTCTGCTTTTGGCATTTATGTCTCCATAATGTGACATAAACATCACTTTGTATGTGATATACTTGCATGAAGATTTATAGATTACAGAATTTCCTGGTGGTCCAGAGGTTAGGATTCTGCACTTTCACTGCTAGGGCCTAGGTTCAACCGTGGTCAAGGAACTAAGATCCGACAAACATTGTGTCATGGCTGAAAGAGAAACTTATCAATTAATTCAACATGTTTAAAAGAAAGCTAAGCGCTGAAGAATTGATGCTTTTGAACTGTAGTGTTGGAGAAGACACTTCCGAGACTCTTGGATGGCAAGGAGATCAGCCCAGTCAATTTAAAGGAAATCAACCTTGAATATTCATTGGTAGGACGGAGCTGAAGTAGAAGCTCCAATACCTTGGCCACCTTATGCGAAGAACTGACTCCTTAGAAAAGACCCTGATGCTGGGAAAGATTGAAGGCAGGAGGAGAAGGAGATGTCAGAGGATGAAATGGTTGGATGGCATCACCGACTCGATGGATATGAGTTTGAGCAAGCTCTGGGAGTTGGTAATAGACAGGGAAGCCTGGTATGCTGCAGTCCATGGGGTCACAGAGAATCAGGCATGACTGATTGAGTGAACTGAATCAAATTCAAAGGTGGAACAAGTGTTTTAATAATATCTTTGCACGGTCACATACATGAAGGCAAACCATTCAATATCACAGTAATCCAGGTCTATGCTGAATCAGTAATGCTAAAGAAGCTGAAGTTGCTGTTCTGTGATAACCTACATGACCTTTTAGAACAATCACCTAAAAAAGATGTCCTTTTGATTATAAGGGACTGGAATGCAAAAGTAGGAAGTCAAGAGATACCTGGAGTAACAGCCAAATTTGGCCTCGGAGTACAAAATGAGGCAAGGCAAAGGCTAATAGAGTTCTGCCAAGAGAACGCACTGGTCATAACAAACACCCTTTTCCAACAACACAAGAGAGGACTCTACACGTGGACACCATCAGATGGTCAGTACCGCAATCAGATTAATTATATTTTTTGCAACCAAAGATGGAGACACTCTATACTGACAGCAAATACAAGATTGGGAGCTGACTGTGGCTCAGATCATGAACTCCTTATTGCCAAATTCAGACTTAAATTGAAGAAAGTAGAGAAACCCACTAGACCATTCAGGTATGACCTAAATCAAATTCCTTATGATTATACAGTGGAAGTGACAAATAGATTCAGGGGATTACGTCTGATAGGCAGAATGCCTGATGAATTATGGACAGAGGTTCGTGACATTATACAGGAGGCAGGGATCAAGACCATCCCCAAGAAAAAGAAATGTAAAAAGGCAAAATGGCTGTCTGAGGAGGCCTTACAAATAGCTGAGAAAAGACGAAAAGTGCAAGCAAAGGAGAAAAGGAAAGATATATCCATTTGAATACAGAGTTCCAAAGAATAGCAAGGAGAGATAAGAAAGCCTTCCTCACTGATCAGTGCAAAGAAACAGAGGAAAACAATGGAATGGGAAAGACTAGAGATCTGGTCAAGACAATATACCAAGATACCAAGGGAATATTTCATGCAAAGATGGGTACAATTAAGGACAGAAATGTTACGGACCTAACAGAAGCAGAAGATATTAAGAAGAGGTGGCAAGAACACACAGAAGAACTATACAAAAAAATCTTCATGACCCAGATAATCATGATGGTGTGATCACTCACCTACAGCCAGATATCCTGGAATGTGAAGTCAAGTGGGCCTTAGGAAGCATCACTCTGAACAAAGCTACTGGAGGTGATGGAATACCAGTTGAGTTCTTTCAAATCCTAAAAGATGATGCTGTGAAAGTGCTGCACTCAATATGCCAGCAAATTTGGAAAACTTAGCAGTAGCCACAAGACTGGAAAAGGTCAGTTTTCATTCCAATCCCAAAGAAAGGCAACGCCAAAGAGTGTTCAAACCACCACACAATTGCACTCATATCACACGCTAGCAAAGTAATGCTCAAAATTCTCCAAGCCAGGCTTCAGCAGGCATGAACTGTGAACTTCTAGATGTTCAAACTGGACTTAGAAAAGGCAAAGGAATCAGAGATCAAATTGCCAAAATTCGCTGGATCATGGAAAAAGCAAGAGAGTTCCAGAGAAACATCTATTTCTGATTTATTAACTATGGCAAAGCCTTTGACTGTGTGTCACAATAAACTGATATTTCAGTAGCTGCAAGAAGACCCTCATTCTCTAGAAAAGAGTGTTTCTCCATCTGAGGGCCTGTGTAGTTTCTGGGGAGGAGATATCTGTGGGTGCACCTGTGATACTATTTGTGGACATTTGGGGACAGGAGTCAAGTCAACTAAGAGCAGACTTGGGTTGTGAGTGAGGAATTCAGATTTTTCCTGTCTCCAGTCTCCCTCTAATTGTGAATTTGCATCTATCACCTGTGAAAGGAGCACATTTAAATTCCCTTTTATGATTCTTACCGTTGTTGGGCATCTCCTTGGTATTGTGTTGCCTGGAAGCAGGTCTCCCAGAGCTCCTGAGCACAGATCTCCTGTGATGCAGGATTTCCCCAACACTGAGGCCCAGGAGACCACATGCACTGGATCTGAGAGGACAGCTGGGATCCATCCTCACTGGAACTCATGTGAAATAGCCTGAGCCTCCCTCCCCACACCTGGGTCCCAGGGATGCTTTGTCATAAGCACTTGCTTGACTCCCTTCCACCAGAGGGTTCTGTCCCATCCTCGTGTCTCAGTTCTAATCAAACTTCTCTTTTCTATTTCAGGCTCTTGTCTGAACTTCTCCAGAGAGGCAGCTGATCCTGGGGAAGGAGAAGAGAGCTTCTGGCTGCTCCAGGGGAAGAAAGGGGATGCTGGGTACGATGATGTTGAACTCAGTGCCCTGGGAACATCCCCAGTGACTTTCTCATGATGCTGTATTAACTAGGAGATGAAGCCTCAGATATTCTAATTGCCTGTATTTCAATAGAGTAGTGCTGACCTGGAATTGTGTCATATGAAAATTGCCCAAAATGAAATATTCTGAATAAATTAACTTTTTGCTGTGCTGTTAATTTAGCAAGCTCCATGTCAAATACTTTTAGAGGATTGGTCCTCAAATGCCATCTTTCTCAAAGGAAATGCAAGGTTAACTGGCTGACCTGCTTTCTCACTTGTCTTAGAGGCTAATGAGGGCATGCTCACAAGTGCTCCAGGTCACTCTTATTTAGAAAAGGATGTAAACTTGGTCTACATTCTCACACTCCTTCCTAACAAGATGAACTCGTGGAAAAACAAAACAAAACAAAACAGTTCTAAACACCTCTGAGATGTCACATCACCAGTTTGTAACTTGTTCTTGGACACCAGCCTGGTATGAGTTTCAAAGCGGAAGGTTGGCTGGTGGAAGAGAATGGATACAGCTTTCCTTATCCTGCCTCAATATTCACAGGGCAATTAATAATCTAACTGTACATAACTACCTCTTCCTTTTTCATCTCTCTTTTATTTCTTTAGTGGATACAGACACCTCTTTGCTCATCTCCCATATCTATTTGATTATCCAAATTTTATAAATCCATTCTTTCTTCTCTATATCTTCCTACTATTTCTTTAGGATGGTGCTATTTCTTGTCTCTCCAAGGATCTCTCCTTCTAAGTGAATTATATCAGTTCATATATATCTTCAAGTTGATGGAAGGCAAATTGGTGCTCACCCACACCCTATATTCAGATGGGACAAGAAGGCAAGAAAGTGGAGACTTAGGCAGAGGGGATCCAAAAGAATGAATGTAGATAGAAAGATCAGGAACATTTGGCTATTTATGTTTCAGAGATATGGATGGAGGCATCTGACATGACTGATCTCTTAGAGGAAGAATTTCAGACCAAGGGGCTTCTTTGAAAACACCTATTTTTCAGATGTTTCAAGATTGTTTCAAGATTGCTTAAACAGTGTCAGACTTTATTTTTTTTTTTTGGCTCCAAAATCAGTGCAGATGGTGATTGAGCCATGAAATTAAAAGATGCTTACTCCTTGGAAGGAAAGTTATGACCAACCTAGATAGCATATTCAAAAGCAGAGATATTACTTTGCCAACAAGGGTCCATCTAGTCAAGGCTATGGTTTTTACAGTGGTCATGTATGGATGTGAGAGTTGGAATGTGAAGAAAGCAGAGTGCTGAATAATTGATGCTTTTGAACTGTGGTGTTGGAGAAGACTCTTGAGAGTCCCTTGGACTTCAGGGAGATCCAACCAGTCCATCCTAAAGGAGATCAGTCCTGGGTGTTCATTGGAGGGACTGATGCTGAAGCTGAAACTGCAATATTTTGGCCACCTCATGCGAAGAGTTGACTCATTGGAAAAGACCCTGATGCTGGGAGGGATTGGGGGCAGGAGGAGAAGGGGACGACAGAGGATGAGATGGCTGGATCACATCACTGACTCGATGGACATGAGTTTGGGTGAACTCCGGGACTTGGTGATGGACATGGAGGCCTGGCATGCTGTGATTAATGGGGTCATAAAGAGTGGCACAGGACTCAGTGACTGAACTGAACTGAAAAAGTAATTGTGATCATGCTGTGACTTCTCAGTGCAGAGAGAGCTGTCATGAAGAAGTGAGAAAGTAAAGATTGCATTTACACAGCACTACCCCCACAACCCGTCCTGCCCCCCACCCCTATCCCCACCCCCGGTCAATTCCATTGTGGACATGTGGACAAGCTGCTGCACTAATATAAAACCTGAGAGTGCTGGCCTGGTTGTGAGCTGGACCCACCCAGTTACTTGGTTGATGACTGTGGATGGTTTCTAGGGCTCCAACCTACACTCACGCTTGCAGTCTTCATAGTTCTAGGCTGTGCTTGGGGATGGTAAGATGCCCAGGGCTTCTTCCAGGGCATCTCACATGTCTATTCACTTGGGAAGTGATGAAATAGATGACATATGATGAAATAAGGCACACACACAAAGAAGCTCAGTGAACTTCAAGAAAACACAGATAAACAATGAAATTCAGGAAGACAATATATGAAGAAAATAAGATTAAAAAAAAATTCTCATCATCATTATTGTTTTCAATTTTTGGTTGCATGAGTCTTTGTTGCTGCTCATGGGCTTTCTCCACATGCAGCAAGCAGGCACTACTCTTCTTTGTGGGCAGCAGGTTTCTCTATGCGTGGCCTTCTCTTATTGTGAACAGGTTCTAGGCACCCAGGCTTCAGGGGTTGCAGCATCACTTCCTATTTGTAATTTGCAGGTCCTAGAGCTCAGGCTCAGTAATTATTGAGCTAGGGCTCAGTAATTGTTGAGCTAGGGTGTTACTTCACAGAATAAATTCAGAGTTTTTTTTAAAACAGAGAAAGAAAGCATAAAAAAGAAGTAAACAGGGAGTTTGCTGATGGTTTAGTGGTTAGGATTCAATGCATTTGCTGCTGTTGTCTGGATTCAGTCCCAGTAGGGGAACTGAGATTCCTTAAGCTTTGCAGTGAGGCAAAGAGAATAACAGAAGAAACAAAACAGAAAAATGAACCAAACAGAGATTCAGTTGCTTAAGATTCAGTTCAGTTCAGTGGTTCAGTCGTGTCCGACTCTTTGAGACCCCATGGACTGCAGCACACCAGGCTTCCCTGTCCATCACGGACTCTTAGAGCTTGCCCAAATTCATGTCCATTGAGTCGGTGATGCCATCATCCAACCGTTTCATCCCCTGTCGTTCCCTTCTCCTCCTGCTGTCAATCTTTCGCAGCATTAGGGTCTTTCCTAATGAGTTAGTTCTTCGCATCAGGTTGTCAAAATATTGGAGTTTCAACTTCAGCATAAGTCCATCCAATGAATATTCAGGACTGAATTCCTTTAGGATGGACTGGTTAGATCAGTTGCTTAAGACTACAATGAATGAAATGCAACAAAATGAAAAATGCTACCTAGAGCATCAACAACAGCAAAAGACTCTGTAACTTAGAAGGCAGGACCATTGAGATTACCCAGCCAGGGGACAAAGAAAAAGAGGAATGAAAAAGAGTGAAAGAACCTGTGTGAGCTCTGGGGTAACATTCACAGAAACAACTTGGACATTATTGGAGTCCCAGAAGGACAAGAGAGGGAGAAAGGGACATAGATTGTACTTAAAGAAATAATACCAGATAAGTCCCAAATCTGATGAGATTTAGACATCCAAGTACATGTAGCTAATAGGTCACTCTTCAGAATTCATTCAAAATGATCATCCCCAAGACACATTGCTTGTAATCAAGAAAAAGAATTTTACAAGCAGCAAGAGAAAAGTGCTGCTGCTGCTGCTAAGTCACGTCAGTCGTGTCCGACTCTGTGCGACCCCATAGACGGCAGCCCACCAAGCTCCCCCGTCCCTGGGATCCTCCAGGCAAGAACACTGGAGTGGGTTGCCATTTCCTTCTCCAAGAGAAAAGTAAGTGCTCAAAAAAAGAAATTCCCTTAAAAATATCAGTGGACTTTTTAGTAGAAATCTGACTGTCCAGGAGAGAAAGGATGATATATTCAAACTTATGGGGAAAAAAAGCCTACCACCCAAGAATATTTTTCTCAGGAAGGTTGTTTTTCATAAATGAAGATGATATGAAGACTTTCCCAAGCAAACAACAGTTGAGGGGATTCACCACACTAGGCTTGTCTTACAAGATTGCTGAGGGGAGTTCCTCAAACTAAATGAAGGATGCTAATTGTTATATGAAAGAAGTGAAAATATGCAACAGACTTGTAAGTGTAAATACTGCATCCAATTCAGCATCCTCTGACACTGTAATATGGTAGTGTGCTAATCAGTTAGCTTTAGTCTAAAGAAAGTATTAAAATAGCTATAGAGAAAAATATTTTGTTAGTGGATATACAATATAGAGAGCGGTAAATTGTGACATCCAAAACAAAATGCGTAGAAGGGGATAAAAAGGTAGAGCTTTTGCATATCATTGGAATTAATTTGTTATCAGTACAGTATTTACTGTTGTCCCACTAACATGTTTTATGTGAGCCATGTGGCAACAGAAATGTAAAAATCTACAGTAGATTCACAAAAAGTAACAAGAAGGGACTCAAAGAGCAACAGTATCCAAAATTATCAGTTCACAGTTCTAACTGTTGTGCAGAACAATTGAGTTGTCCTGGTCTCCACATCATCTTTCAAGATCAGCTGAAGAGGACTCTCCTTCGAAAAGTGAAAGACTAATTAAGCTGTGTGTTATTTTAATCCAAAGAAGTCTTTGGGCACCTCATCTGCTTCCTTACGTCATAACAATAGTGCAGCTGTACTTTTTTAATTGCAAATCTTCTTCCTGTGATATTGCTGTGTGGTTTTAATGAAAAAACTGCCAATGATAAATCATGTGAATATCCTGTCTCCTCAGTTGGGTTTGATTAAGACTTATTAAGAAGCCACATGTAGGTACTTTGTGGTTTGTCTTGTGTATCCTTAGAAAGAGAGATTTGCAGTGTTCGTTGTGACATATTTGTAGGTGATAGCTGCTTGTTTTTGAAAATCAAATTTTGCCTTGCTAATTGCCGGAAACATTTGTCTTTAAAACAAAAATATTAGCTAAATGATGTTTTCAGAAAGATTTCTTTATATTTAAGATAATTTATCTTCAATATTTAGTACAGTGCCATTCAGCCATTCAATAAATATTAGCTGAGCATCTGTGAAGTTATAAAGAGGGGAAATATAGAGCTTATACACAGGCACAGTCCTCACTCCAATCCTGGGCCCTAGCAAGGCCTCAGACAATGCCTGCAGACTGCAGGAGCCTTGGTTAGCATGCCCAGATTGGGAAACATTCGATGACAAGGAAAAGAGATCTGTTCACAGAGTCTTTGATGTTAAAGGAGGAACACATTGCTGTATTTTCCAGTGTTCTGAGGCTGGTCTGCAGGCAGGACTCAGCTGCACCAAAGCTCCATGTGCAATAGAGCCTCAGTTCATAGACTTTGAGTCTGAGCAATCACTCAGGCTTTGAACTCTGAGTGCCACCCCAGAGGCACTAACCTTAGGTTGCAGTGGTTTAAGAATCACCACCCACAAGAACTCAATAGCTCTGCAGTTGGTAATTACATCAGCTCTGAGCATAGGTGGGTTAATCATGAAGTTAATGAAGCCTGTTCTTCAGAGCCTCTCCTTGCACCAGCCCCTTCCAAGTCCCGAGGGGGCCCTAGGGCTGTGGTTGAAGCAGAGAGGACTCTATGATCCTTGCCCCTTCACCGTGTCTTCTGCGTGCCTTTTGCCTGTGGAAAACTTTAGTCAAAGAATATGTTTAATTGGAGAAGCGAGAAATGTGGAAACAAAGGAAAACAGTCAGAGGAGACTAACTAATAATAATGTACTCATTAAGCACAGTCAAGGACGTTTAGTTGTTTCTCAAGGGTTATAGATGATATTCTGAGCCATGTGCTGTGAGCTGTCTTATAGACACAAAACACCAGGTGGAGCAGTGAACTACATGATGACCACACTGTACCCTGGACTTGAGCATCCACAATTCTGAGAACTGACCACAAAGACATGGGAACAAGTACACACAGGTACTAAAGATTAACTGTACCTAAAACAACCAGTGGATGTTTTGGATGGCATCACCAACTTGATGGACATGAGTATGAGCGAGCTCTGGGAGTTGGTGATGGACAGGAAAGCCTGGTGTGCGGCAGCCCATGGGGTCACAAAGAGTTGGACTCGACTGAGTGACTGAAATGAACTGAAGACAACCAAGATGATGCTAATCAGACCACTGATGACCAATTTGAAGATGACTGTTAGAGATGACTGTGCTGTTTCTGCATATAACCTCCCCCAACCCCAGCTCTGCTATATAAGCTCTCACCCTCTTCTTGTCATGGGGTGGGCGGAGTCGGCCCTTGTACAGATGTCCACCACCGTCCCCGCCAGTTGCTGGCATCTGAAATAAAACAAACTTTTCTTTCCACCAACCTGGCCTGTATACTGGCTTTTGAGCGGTTAGCAGCTGGACCCCTCACACATACCTTTCGGTTGCATGGTCACAAGGAGATAGGTTTTGAATGTGCCATTTGCTTCAGTTGAGGGGAAAAAAATTCAGCAAAATTATTTCTTACCCAAAGGTGAAGAATTTAATGAACTACATGGAGAACTAAATCCAGGAATCAGATTTGTTCTGGAAATCAAGAAGAAACAGAAGAGGTTTGGAAAGTACATGCTGCTTTTCATTAGTACAGGATTGGTAGAATGTAAAAATAAGATCAAAGATGATGAACTGACTAACTCAGAGTTGTTTAAGGATGAAGGTCAAGATGCTCAGAGACAAAAATGGGGAAATGGAAGCACAACTGTCAGCACAGACTGATGTAAAGGGAGGAGGAGCTGCACCAGGTGTGGATGCTCTTAAGCAGAAGTTTGGATCCAGTTGTTGGTCAATCAGTGATGGTGACTAGGAATCAACCAAGCCCCAAAGAGGAATCAAGTTGAGACCTGAGGGAGCAGCTTGGGATGAAGACACAGAAGGAAGAGGAGATCCAGAAAAGTACCTGCTTCATGTGGCAGATTTTGTCTTCCTTTCACGTCTTCAGAATAGGCTCTGTTCTGATGCTGGAACAACTGACTCCCAAATCTCAGAAGGAACACACACATGCATACACACATTCATTACCAACCTGCAAAAGTACTGTGGTCAGTGAGGCTCCACTAGCTTACACGTGTACCAAGTGGAACACGCAGCTTCTGGGGCAGGAAAGAGAGAAACCAGAGAGTCGCATGGGGTTTTCATGCCTCTACTCAGAAGTGACACAGGTCACAACACCCACGTTTCATTGGCCAGAATGAGTCACTGGGAGACAGAGAAACAGCTATTTGATGAATATTACTATTGATGCCATGTCCTTGGTAGCAATGCTGTCAGTTTTTTTTTTTTTTCCTTGCCTTGGTGAAGTTTCTGAGGTACAATTTTGTGCAGAAATTAAATGTCATTAGACCGTCCCCAGAATGGGATTTGAAGAAGGCCTTCTGTATCTGGTTCCTTCGTCTGGTGTGTCTCTGGCTCCTTACTCGACTTCTGTCTGTGCTGAGTGGGAGTAGTCAGATTCGTGTCTCCCCTGCCCCCACCACCCTCCCCACTAGTATCACTAACTGCAGGGTGATTTCAGCATTTGTTTATGCATTCATTTCTTTATTTATCCACTATTTGTTAAGCTCTCTCTATGTGTCTTTACTTGACTTTAAAGAGATACTGAAGAGTAAGACACAATACTGCCTCTCAAGAAGCCCCCACTTTAGAGACAGTGAGCAAGGTTTTACAGATTAAATAAACACAGCAGTAATTTTGAGCTGGAGGAATTAGAAAGAGTTCATAGATGTGACAACTCTGTGCTCTTAAAAACAAGAGAAGACTTATGAATTTTCTTTCTGTAATGGGCTTAAAAATGTGTCCCTAGGCAATGGCACCCCACTCCAGTACTCTTGCCTGGAAAACCCATGGACGGAGGAGCCTGGTGGGCTGCAGTCCATGGGGTCGCTAAGAGTCGGACACGACTGAACGACTTCACTTTCAGTTTTTACTTTGATGCATTGGAGAAGGAAATAGCAACCCACTCCAGTGTTCATGCCTGGAGAATCCCAGGGATGGGGGAGCCTGGTGGGCTGTCGTCTATGGGGTCACACAGAGTCGGACACGACTGAAGTGATTTAGCCTTAGCCTAGCCTAGAATTGAAATATACATAAATGTAATATTCTCTATTTTTATCACGGATTTCATCTTGTGCACTAGCAAGGGATGTTTGTGTGGATTGAAAGTTCCATAAAGTTAACACAGACTCTCCCATTTAAAATTTATCCCTCAACTTAGCTCGGGTTCATGGTAATAACTGTCTTGTCATTTCTAGTTCAAGCTCCCTGCTGAGACTAGTTTTCCTCTCTTTCAGGAGGCATCTTCTCGTCTCTCCTCCCACAGGTGGTTCCTGGGGTGGGAGGGCTTCTTTCCAACAGCAGTAGGGAAGGACCCTTTGTCTGCATGCTCTCCACTTAGAATCTGCTTGTCTTTGATTTCTTAGCTTTGATCTGCTCTTGTCTCTGGGTATCTGGTGTTGCACTATGGAGGAGTGAATGAGGGCCACACTCTGTTCGATGTTTCTGGTTATAGACTGTAATGGGCTGAACAAAGATGATGGGCGGGACCTCAGCCAGCTCATGACCTTGCTCTTTCCTTCATGCTCTTGTGATGAAGTGGTCTTTGGTAAAGGAGTCTTTACTAACCTTGGTCCCATCCATGCAAGGAACGCAGATGGTGAAGGGGGTCTCCAACGCTTTGCTGTAACAACTCAGTTAATCATTTTCCTTTAGAGTTGTACACCTCTTTTTTAATTTAAAAATATTTTGTATTTTAGTCTGTCTGATTGGTCCTGAGAAAATTTTCCTCAAGCAAGCAGGTTTAATTATTAACTTTCCTAGCAAAAAGATTACTGAATCTCTGACCACCATTTTCTCATGGTGATTTGGGGATAATAATGCTACATGTTGTATTGCTTTAGAATCCATAAGGACAAATAGTTAGCCTAAGTCAAAGAACAAGACTCTGCTCTTTACTTCTGTACTTCTAATTCAACGTGGAAGATGTTTAAATTTTTTTATAACTAAATTTCTTCCTGTTAAAGTTGTGTGTGGTTTGAATTGAAAATATGCCAAATGATAGATATATGAACATCCTGACCACTTGGCCATATCTGATTAAGACCAGAACAGGAGGCTTCATGGTCTTCACCTGTCAGTGTTCTGTGGTTTGTCTTCTTTATCTTCAGATATACAAAGAAATTTGCAGCGTTTATACATGTTTAGAACTGGCTGTCTCAGCACTGCTTTTGTACTGGGGCTAGGTTGTTTCTAGTTATTGAAATTTACTGCATTCATTGCAGAAAGGTGTTGAAGTGAACCATATATAGCTCATACCATTTAACAGTATTGAAATATCATTAAAACAAATGATGCAGCTTGCATTGTGCTGTTACATCCTCACAACAAGTTAAATTATTTCTCAAAAGATTTCTTTTTGATTGAAATGATTTGTGTAAAATACCAGGCTGACATTCATTCATTCAGGTATACAAGAGACATCATTACGATTTTTAGTTAGCCAAGCACTGGGGATATGGAGGTGAATTAGACACAAATGTTTTACCAAGTATATCCAAGTTTATAAAGTAAAATGATTAAGTAAACAACTTAATTCACAAAAGCTCACCAGTGGTAAGGTTGAGGTTCTTGAGCAGTTACATGGGGCACAGAGAGAAGGAGTGATGTGTGGAAGACTCACAACTCTGATTGGCACCAACGACCATCACAGCATGTGGTTCCTGGGAGAGTTCTGACAGCCTCAGTCAAGGCTCCAGGTCACAGAATTGAATTCCTGCTCTAGAGTCCTGGGATTCCTGGGATGAGATGGTGGGAGATGCCCTAACACTGCTTCTCTATTACTACTACCACGTGTGTAAGTATGTGTGCGTGTTAGCCACTCAGCTGTGACCAACTCATTGTGACTCCATGGACTGTAGCCCCTCCAGGCTCCTCTGTCCATGGGATTTCCTAGGAAAGAATACCGAAGTGGGTTGTCATTTTCTTCTCCAGAGAATCTTCCTGACCCAGGGGTCGAACTCAAATCTCCTGCATTGCAGGCAGATTCTTTATCATCTGAGCCATCAGGAAAGCAAGGTAACAGTAGTACATAATACTACTACTATGTACTACTGCTGTTGCCTGGAAAGTTCCATGGACAGAGGAACCTGGCATGGGTTCGCAAGGTGCTGGCCACGATTGAGCACATCAGCATCAGCACATGTAATACTGTTAACTGGTGTTGTAATATCACATGCTAATGCCAACTCACTTAATCCTCACCAAAATCAGTCATCTTGGTGGGATCATACCCTCTTTTTACTAATCAGACAGTGTAAGAACCCTGTTCAAGGCCCACACTTGGCGTGTGGTTAAACTGTGGGTCAAGACCAGGCAGTCTGGCTCCTGAGCCTGTTTTCCTGACCCTGTACTGCACTCTCTCATGTTCATTGTGGACACAGCTGGGTTAGTGTCCTCCCTAAAACTTTCTTCCTTCAAATCTTTGATGAGATTGGATACTGAGATTTCTTTATGTGTCAGAAAGATGTAGCTTCATCCAAGGGGAGTTGGTTCATGTTGACTCTGCACCCCCAGCTCTGGGGTAGAGGGTGCTGTGGGGACAGGCTGCCAGCCCTGAGTTTGCCGCTCCCTATAGCCCGTCCCTTTCTATAAAGGGTCTGGAGCTGCTAACAGCATCTTACCTGTGAGATCCCCATCCAAAGTTGAGACCATGTGTATATGTACCTGGTGCAGTAAACGCATCCCTGTGTCACCCTGTGGGAGGGATGACTGGACTTCAGGAAGCACGTCCTGTGTTTTTGGTGTCTGGCTCGTGGTTTCTGGTGATGGTGTGGACTCCACAACTGGGTGAGGAATGATGACTCTGGGCCCAGAGGGAGTAGAGCATCAATTCTAAGTGACTGAGCAGATCCTGGTCTTACTTCAGCAACTGAGTGTAAATTTTGGTTTTCATATTTCTAATAAGTTTTTATCATTAATGTGGTAAGGCTCCAGATATAGAAGGAGATGGGGTCAGGTACAGTCATGGGGCTTGAGAATGAGAGGACCAGATGACAAGGAAGTGATACTTAAATAAATAATGGGTAAATATTTGCATATTTAGAGGAAGAAAAGCATGTGTTCAACTGTCTTTTCTCCCATCTCAAGTATGAAGGACAGGCATGGTGGGACAGAAAAATTGTGTCTGCTGAATGGGATGAGTGGTCCCTCTGGTGGGGGATGTGGCAGGGCTGTGGACTAATCTGCAGCTGCCCTCAGTGTTGGCCCTACTGAGACCTTAAGGTGGGCCGTGGGTGGCTCTTGAAGCTGTCTCTGAGCTCCGGTGGGGACCCTGGGGTCTTTGTGTCACAGATGCTTCCTTCTACATCTGTGCTGAAAAAACGGAGTCATGGTGAGGGGACCTCAGGATGGGCTTGTGTGGACCACAGGGCTGCATCATGGGAATCTTGAGCCTGAGGGGGCATGAGGAAAGGGGGCAGCACATTAGTGACCTTGGATTTTGATGGGGGAGCTCTATCTTGCATCACTTATGGCCCTTCTCAGTCTCTCTATTCATCCCTGGGGTACCTTCTGGGGGAGCATCTGGGAGCTTCTCTGATGAGTGGAAACAGAACAAGGCAGCAATGGCTACACTGGACATCATCCCTTCTGCTTGGATCTGTCCCCTCAACCCACCTAGGATTCCATTCTTTCCGCCACCTTTCCTCTTAAATGCAGAACAGAGGAGGTGGGTTCACTGGTGGTTTCAGGCAGCATGAACCCCTTTCTCTTCTCTGCTTCACTCACCCCTTCTTTGCCCCCTGCCTGCAGCTATCATGTAGCAGACTATTTCTCCATCTCTCTGGAACTGTTCCCTTAAATTATATTTTGCGTCTTCTTTAGTTATGGTTTTATAATACAAATGTATTCTAAATCTTATCAAACCATACTCGCAGCATATAAAGGGGGTACATGTGAAGTTTAGAAAACTTTAGTCTTTCTAAAGTATAATTTTCTTCTTGTTTTCATTGTTTAGTCACTTAGTCGTGCCCAAGTCATTTCGACACGATGGACTGTAGCTGGCCAGGCCATTCTGTCTGCGGAATTCTCCAGGCAAGAATATTGGAGTGGGTTGCCATTTCCTTCTCCAGGGGATCTTCCTGACCCAGGGATCAAATCCATGTCTCTTGCTTTGTGGGCAGATTCTTTACTGCTGAACCATCAGTGAAGCCCCATGTTTTCTTCTAGAGATCCCTGCTCCTATTTTGGTGGGCTAGAGTTCAATGACGACTTCTACTTTCTCTTTGTTTCCTTTAATAGCAATCTCTTTCTTTCTGTCAGCATCATTTAGTGAGTAGCTGAAAGAGATACTTCACATAAAATGGAATGCAATAAAGGGAAAGGGATTTAACTCGTCTGAATGTCCCTATAGGGAACCCGCCTGCCAATGCAGGAGACACAGGTGACATGGTTTTGATCCTTGAGTCAGAAAGATCCCTTTAGAAGGAAATGGCACCCCCCTCCAGTATTCTTGCCTGGGAAATACATTGGACAGAGGAGGCTGGCGAGCTATAGTCCATGGGTTGCAAAGAGTCAGACACGACTGAGCACGCAGGCACTTGCTCCAGGACCAAGTCTCCAGATCATTCTGAGAAGGGGGAAAACCCTGCAATCTCATCCCCCCAACTTGATGGGTCTCACTTCATGCCTCCACAGTCACCTGTGAATTCCTGTACTCCTGGTCCTAGTTTTTGCTGACCTGATAAATACTTTTGTATTTCAAGACTTCTTGTAGTTCTCTGCTTCCACCCTGAGCTCAGTGCCGGGGAAGATCAATACTCGATTCTACAAAAGTTATTCTCCACAGGTCAACAGATTCCACACCCAGACCCTGTGAGATCTCACAGTCTGAAGATATTGACCAGGGTGATCAGGGGAGAGAAAGGCACTCATGGTTTTTGATGAACCATTTCTACCCCAGTCCCAGTGGTGGGACCCAGCTGTCAGGACTATGGAAGCAGGAGGTCAAAGGACCGTGTTGCTCATATAAGGAGATGTTGAGGATTCAGAAGCTCATTGGTGTCAGAGCTTCAGAAAGTGGCTGATGCAGCCTCTGATAGTGCCTGAAATGGTAAAAGGTATCGCTATTGGTTCTCTGGAGGGAGGGTGTAAGGGGTGGTCTATATAGACTCCGGTCAGCACCCTGACACCTCCTCACAGGCTGATCCTGCAGCTGGGACTGTGACCTTGAGGACGTGGGGTCAGGATGGCTCTCAGCAGACACCTCTCCCTGCACGGACTCTGTGTCCTCCTCCTCAGCACCGTGGTGGGTGGTCAAGGTAAGAGCTGCCCCTCTGTCCTGGGTCCACAGCAGGGAGTGGATTCCTTGGTGAAGGGAAAGGTGTCTGGAGTTATGCAACCTGGCCTCAGTGTTTTTTTTTTTTTCTAATTTTATTTTATTTTTAAACTTTACATAATTGTATTAGTTTTGCCAAATATCAGAATGAATCCGCCACAGGTATACATGTGTTCCCCATCCTGAACCCTCTTCCCTCCTCCCTCCCCATACCATCCCTCTGGGTCGTCCCAGTGCACTAGCCCCAAGCATCGAGTATCGTGCATCAAACCTGGACTGGCAACTCGTTTCTTACATGATATTTTACATGTTTCAATGCCATTCTCCCAAATCTTCCCACCCTCTCCCTCTCCCACAGAGTCCATAATACTGTTCTATACGTCAGTGTCCCTTTTGCTGTCTCGTACACCGGGTTATTGTTACCATCTTTCTAAATTCCATATATATGCGTTAGTATACTGTATTTATGTTTTTCCTTCTGGCTTACTTCACTCTGTATAATAGGCTCCAGTTTCATCCACCTCATTAGAACTGATTCAAATGTATTCTTTTTAATGGCTGAGTAATACTCCATTGTGTATATGTACCACAGCTTGGCCTCAGTGTTTTTGACCAAAAAAGAACCATGCTGATGTGAATACTGGTCCATCTCCTATGGGGGGTCCATTGGTCATAGCAGCAGATTTTACAGAGCAGTGAGGTTTGGTCTGGACCAAGCTGGGTCAGCCTAAGTCACCTCTATGGTCTCCCTTGTTTTCAGGGAGCTTCTAGGAGTCCCAGTGGCTCCCAGTATGTGGAAGGTCCAGTGACTGAGCTCAGCTGGGACTCTGGGCTGTTCCCACATGCTCCACGTGCCTGGTGTGTGAGCACTGACCCTGGGTCCCTGTGTATCCTGTGTCTTCGCTCCTGTAGGCTCTGTGATTGTGTGTGTGTATGTGTGTGTGTATGTGTGCAGATGAGAAGTGTGTTGAGGGTGTGTGTGTGTGAGGGTATGAAGAGTGTGTGTGTGTGAGTATGTGAGGGTGTGTATGTGTGAGGGTGTATGTGGGTGTGAAGAGTGTATGTGTTTGTGGAGTGTGTGAGGAGTGTTCAAATGATGTATTAATGTGTGTGAGGAGTATGTGTGGGTAAGTGTGGGTGAGTGAGGAGTGTGTGAGGAGTGTGTGAGGGTGTGTGAGGCTGTGTGAGGCTGTGTGTGTGTCTGTATGAGGGGAGGTGGAGCCTGTCTGTGTGAAAGGAACAGAGCTGCTGAGCAGGGAGTGAGTCCGCTGGTCTGTGAAGCACACAGGGTGTCCATAGAGCTGGGTGTCATGGCCGCTGCATGTAACTGGATCAGAGATAATCGTGCACTTGCATGCCTCTCTCTGGCTCTGTCCCCCATCTCTCGGGCTCCCCTCTGCTTGTTGCCATGTCTGCCCAGCACTGGGCTCTGTGAGAGGCTCTGCCTGCTGGCCTTACGTGTTCCCACCACGTGTCCATTAGGGAGCAGAGAAGCCCGCATCCAGGAGAGGGGACCTCTTGTCTGTTCAGTTCAGTTCAGTTCAGTCGCTCACTGATGTCTGACTCTTTGCGATCCCAGGGACCGCAGTATTCCAGGCCTTCCTGTCCATCACCAACTCCTGGAGTCTACCCAAACTCATGTCCATTGAGTCGGTGATGCCATCCAACCATCTCATCCTCTTTCGTCCCCTTCTCCTCCCACCTTCTCTCTTTCTCAGCTTCAGGGTCTTTACAGATGTGTTAGCTCTTCACATCAGGTGTCCAAAGTATTGGAGTTTCAGCTTCCACATCAGTCCTTCCAATGAACGACTTGTCCCTCTGTTTGTAAAGATCAGTTGATGTGCAGCCCCATGTGTATAAGTTCCCAAGCCCCTGCTTTGGTCCCCATGACTCATTTCCTGATATGCCGGGGTCCTGGGATGGTCCTTTCCCCTCCCAGGATCTGCTATGACTCTGTAGGGAGCACTTTCTCTCGTGACCTCTCCTGTCCCTCCCTCCCTGGGAGCTGTTTTCCCCTGAGTGAGGGTGGAGTATGTTACCAATCCTTCTGTCGTGGTCTGCAAGGTTTCTTTGGACAAATCCGCTGATCTCCTTATGGGAGTTCTCTTGGGTGACAGATTTTTTTCTTCTCTTTAGACTTTCAGAATTCTCTCTTTCTCTTTGCATTTGAACAGTTTACTCTGTGAGTCTTGGAGAAGGTTGTTTTGGATTGAAATTTTGGGGTGACTTATTAGCTTCTTAAACTTAGATGCACAGATTTTTCCCAGGTTTGGAAATTCGCAGCCTGTCTTTCTTTCTTTTTTATAATTATTTCTTTTTGGTTGTGCTAGGTCTCCTTGCTGCATGCGGGCTTTCTCTCACTGTGGGAAGCAGGGGCTACTCCTTACTGCAGTGCACAGGCTTCTCACTGCAGTGGCTTCTCTTGCTGGAGACCACAGGCTCTAGGTGCACAGGTTTCAGCAGCTGTGGCACACTGGCTTAGTTGTTCTGCGGCATGTGGAATCTTTCTGGGCCAGGGGTTGAACCCATGTTCCCTACTTTGGCAGGTGGATTCTTAACCACTACACCACCAGGGAAGTCCTCAGCCCTTAATTCTTTTCTCCTTCACTTCTTCTGCTATGACTCCAGTCCATACACTTTCTCTTTATGGTGTCCACTGGCTTTCTATATTCCTTTCACTCTCTTTTCGCTCCTCTATTTGGATGCTTTCAACTAATCTTTATTCTAACACATTTATTTTTTTTTCTTTTTCTTTCCCTTGGTCAAGTCTGTTGTTGAATCTCTGTGCTGAATTCTTCAGTTTACTCATTGTATTGTGCATGTTAAGTCACCTCAGTCATGTCTGACTCTTTGTGACCCTATGGACTGTAGCCCACCAGGCTCTTCTGTCCATAGGATTCTCCAGGCAAGAATACTGAAGTGGGTTGTCATGCACTCCTCCAGGGGATCTTCTGGACCCAGGGATCAAACCCAAGTCCCTTACATTTCCTGCACTTGCAGACAGGTTCTTTACCACTAGTGCTACCTGGGAAGCCCATTCATTTATTATTCAGCTTCAAAATATCTGGTTGAAGAATTGAAGAAGTGAAAGTCACTCAGTCATGTTTGACTCTTTGTGACCCCATGGGTACACAGTCCATGGAATTCTCCAGGCCTTACTGGAGTGGGTAGTCTTTCCCTTCTCCAGGGGGTCTTCCCAACCCAAGTATCAAACCCAAGTCTCCAGCATTTCAGACTGATTCTTTACCAGCTGAGCCACAAGAGAAGACTGCAGTGGGTAGCCTATTCCTTCTCCAGCATATATTCCTGATGCAGGATTTGAACCGGGGTCTACTGCATTGCAGGTGGATTCTTTAGCAACTGAGCTATCAGAGAATCACAAAATATCTGGTTGGTTCTTTTTTTTTAAGTAGAGTCTTCTGATGCTGGGAAAGACTGAAGGTGGGGGGAAAAGGGGACAACAGAGGATGAGATGCTTGAATGGCATCACTGACTGAATGGATATGAGTCTGAGTAAACTCCGTGAGTTGGTGATGGACAGGGAGGCCTGGAGTACTGTAGTCCATGGGGTCTCAAAGAATCAGACATGACTGAGTGACTGAACTAAACTGAACTGAACACTGGGAATGTCTCCATCTATGATGTTCCTACTAATGAACTCCTTTTTATGTGCAGAAACCAGAGTCATCTTATGATTTAATCGCTAAAGTGACATCTCATGACTTTTGTCAAATTCCATTTGTTAGATGTGTGTTACAGGTACATTGGAGTGTGGAATTACACAAAGATATGAACACCAGATAGCAGGAATAACCAGGACATTTTAGAGCCCGTTACCCCAGCCCTCTGTTCCTGAGCTGGATGAGATGCTTCCTATGGACAGGGAAGGAGAGGGAGCATTCCTCCCTGGATCCCACGCCATGAGCTGCAACTGAGATGGAGAAGCTGGGCCCTAGTATCCTTGGGCACATCTACAGGGAGGGCAACATCCAGAGTCTCTGAAGGCCTGTCCTCAGTGGTGTCCCTGGAGCTGGTTCTACAGGCTCCCGAGAAATACTTGGTGCCTCCCTTCCTGTTCCCTGTTCAGTGATGACACACTGGGGGCTTAGAGTTAGCCACGCTGGGAATGCTTATACCACAGAGGTCAGGAAATACTATATCCCATGCACTGTTTTGCTCCTCAGAGAGCTAATGTTTTAAATATTATGCCACTCTAAGTCTCCTAAAATCTTTCCTGTCATATGTCTCTCTTGCAGCTCTGGAGCTGAGGCTGAAGGATGGAGCCCACCGCTGTGAGGGGAGTGGAAGTGAAGCACCAAGGAGAATGGGGCACAGTGGATGATCTGGACTTGACCTTGAAGGATGCATCTGTAGTGTGCAGACAGCTGGGGTGTGGAGCTGCCATTGGTTTTCCTGGAGGGGCTTATTTTGGGCCAGGACTTGGCCCCATTTGGCTTTTGTATACTTCATGTAAAGGGGTGGAGTCAACTGTCAGTGACTGTAGGCATTCTAATATTAAAGACTATCGTAATGATAGCCATTCCCAAGATGAGGATGCTGGAGTAGTCTGCTCAGGTAAGTCCTGTCTGGTCTGTATGGGGATTTCTAGCAGGAAAAGCCTGTCTTATTACCAGAATGACTCGAGATTACGGATACAGCCTTTAGAACATACTTGGGTGAAGGGTCTTTGTGATGTGTCACAGGAGGCAGAGGTGAGGTCAAAAGTTTCATACAGATTCAGCTTCTGGATTTGACTTCTGTGACACAGTCTCAGCATGGTAATTGTTCTGTATTCTTTGACATAATGGTCAGTAGGGTGTGGCTACATTGATGGTGGGGGGGTGTCATAGGAGAGTTGTAGGCAACAAGGTTTATTATCCTCTTTGGTCCTAAAAGTCAGAGTCACCACACTCTGTCAGGTTGGTATGTGGGTGATATGCCAATAGAACAGGCTCAACCAAACAATGGTGACCCAAAAGGGCATGTGAAGACCCATGGACAAGTGACAATACCCGAAGTCATGGTGCAGTTACACAAGGAAAAGGTGTGAGAGAAATTCAGTGGTGCATTTAAATGTCCCTAGGTCACAGTCAGAGGAGGCCAGAAGTGGGACTTGTGGCAGGGAAAATCTCACCACACTGGTGTACCTGATGAATCGAGTGGGGAGTTCACACCACATTTGCAGGGATGTTGAGGGAGTAGGAAAATGAAGTCTTGAAGTTTACAACACAGTAGCTGAAGCACATCACATTTAAGAGGCAGTGAATCTAAGAGTTCATGGGGTTCTCAAGGCAGGAATACTGAAGTGGTCTGCCTTTCCATCTCCAGTGGACCATGTCTTGTCAGAACTCTCCACTAAGACCCGTCTGTCTTGGGTGGCCCTACATGGCATGGCTCATAGTTTCATCGAGTTAGACAAGGCTGTGGTCCATGAACTGTGAAGTTGCAGATGTTCAAGCTGGATTTAGAAAAAACAGAGGAACCAGAGGTCAAATTGCCAACATCCATTCATTCGATCACTGAAAATGCAAGAGAGTTCCGGAAAAACATCTACTTCTACTTTATTGACTATGCCATAGCCTTTAACTGTGTGGATCACAACAAATTGGAAAATTCTTCAAGAGATGGGAATACCAGACCATCTGACCTGCATCCTGAGAAATATGTATGTAGGTCAAGAAGCAAACAGTTAGAACTGGACATGGAACAAAAGACTGGTTCCAAATCGGGAAAGGAGTATGTCAAGGCTGTATATTGTCACCCTGCTTATTTAACTTATATGCAGAGTACATCATGAGAAATGTTGGACTGGATGAAGCACAAGTTGGAGTCAAGATTGTCGGGAGAAATATCAATAACCTTAGATGCAGATTATATCACTTATGGCCGAAAGCAAAGAACTAAAGAGCCTCTTGATGATAGTGAAAGAGGAGAGTGAAAAAGTTGGCTTAAAACTCAACATTCAGAAACTAGGATCATAGCATCTGGTCCCATCACTTTCTGGCAAATAGATGGGGAAACAGTGGAAATAGTGACAGACTTTTTTTCTTTTTCTTTTTGGCTCCAAAATCACTGCAGATGGTGACTGCAGCCATGAAATTAAAAGATGCTTGCTCCTTGGAAGAAAAGCTATGACCAACCTAGACAGCATATTAAAAAGCAGAGACATTTCTTTGCCAGCAAAGACTGGTCTAATCAAAGCTATGGTTTCTCCAGTAGTCCTGTATGGATGTGAGAGTTGGACTATAAAGAAAGCTGAGCACAGAAGAATTGATGAAGACTGAAGAATTGATGAAGAATTGTAGAAGACTCTCGAAAGTCCCTTGGACTGCAAAGAGATACGACCAGTCCCTCCTAAAGGAAATCATTTCTGGGTGTTCATTGGAAGGACTGATGCTGAAGCTGAAACTCCAGTACTTTGGCCACCTCATGTGAATAACTGACTCATTGGAAAAGACCCTGATGCTGGGAAAGATTGAAGGTGGGAGGAGAAAGGGATAGCAGAATGAGGTGGATGGATGGCATCACCGACTGAATGGGCATGAGATAGAGTAAACCCCGGGAGTTGGTGATGGACAGGGAGGCCTGGCATGCTGCAGTCCATGGTGTTGCAGAGTCAGACATGACTGAGGAACTGAACTGAACTGAATTGAAGCTAAGAGGACCTGATGTGACTCTTAAGAAGTACTCAGTGCTACCTAAGTGTGTTTGACCTATGCCAAGGTGGATGCAGGAAAGACAGCAGTGAAACTAGGGTGTGAATAGGCGCTCACAGTATTTGGCAGAGATGTTTCTAGTTGTTATCACAATTGCAGATTGGATGTCCAGGTTATTAATCACATCAGAACAACTGGACTGGAGGAAGATATTGTCAGTTATCACAGTGAATTCCCTAAGGTAGAAGGCTGGTCTTAGGATAGTACCACCCCATCTAATGGGATGGTGGGACAGGGGAGCCCTGAAGACATCTTCAGTAGGTCCTTAACAGCCACAGCCAATCAGCTGTTGGGTGTTTATGACCAGGAATATCATTGGAAAAGTGATCTTTTGTAATCTCACCTTCAGCAGATCTTTGATGATTCTAGTTGATGCCCTTAAAGAAACAATTCTTTTCTTTTTTAAAAAGAACTTTATTGAGGTATGTCTGACATACAAAACTGCTTGATAAGTATGCATTTGTGAAACCACTACAGCACTTATGTCATAAGTCTATTCATCTCTTCAAAATGTTTTCTTCCATTCTCTTTATCATTCTTATTAAAAATAATTATTTTCAAGGTGAATTTGAATTTTAGTTAGAAACTTCTGTTTTAAACAAACCTGTTTTCTGGCATCTCAAGTTACCTTCCTCATTGTCACAATGTCATAATCATGGTTCCAACTGAAGATAAATTTGTGGAAATACTACAGGTGTCTCTACCATATTTTGATAAATCAGCATCTGAATGAAAATGGAGTGTGTGATGTTGAAACTGTGTGTGAAATTAGAACTCCCAATGTTATCTTAAGAAAACTGATGTCTTGTTATTAATTCCAGTTAATTTATACTTAGAAGTAGAGAATTGGAAGTGCTCTGATATTTAACAAAGGTCTGTCTAGTTAAGGCTATGGTTTTCCAGTGGTCATGTATGGATGTGAGAGTTGGACTGTGAAGAAGGCTGAGCACCGAAGAATTGATGCTTTTGAACTGTGGTGTTGGAGAAGACTCTTGAGAGTCCCTTGGACTGCAAGGAGATCCAACCAGTCCATTCTAAAGGAGATCAGTCCTGGGTGTCCATTGGAAGGACTGATGCTAAAGCTGAAACTCCAATACTTTGGCCACCTCATGTGAAGAGTTGACTCACTGGAAAAGACTCTGATGCTGGGAGGGATTGGGAACAGGAGGAGAAGGGGATGACAGAGGCTGAGTTGACTGGATGGCATCACCGACTCGATGGATATGAGTTTGAGTGAACTCCGGGAGTTGGTGATGGACAGGGAGGCCTGGTGTGCTGCGGTTCATGGGGTCACAAAGAGTCGGACACTACTGAGCAACTGAACTGAACACATAAAATAGATAAATAATAACCTATTGTATAGCACAGGGAACTCTACTCAGTGCTCTCTGGTGACCTAAATAGAAAGTAAATCCAAGAAAGAGGGGAAATATATATGTGTGTCATTGCTCTTTGGTCGCTGAGTTGTGTCTGACTCTTTTGTGACCTCATGGACTGTAGCCTGCGACATTCCTTTGTCCATAGGATTTCCCAGGCAAGAATACTGGAGTGGGTTGCCATTTCTTTCCCCAGAGGATCTTCCCAACTAGGGATGGAACCCCAGTCTCCTATTTGGCAGGCAGATTTTTTTTTTACCACTGAGTCACCTAGGAAACCCTTACATGTATATATAACGTATTGAATTTGCTGTACAGCAGAAGCTACCACAATGTCGTAAAGCCATTATGCTCAAATAAAAATTAATACAAATAAATAAAATAAACTCTCTGTCAGGTAACTCTAAGAGCCAAATACTCTGGGAAATTTTTTAAATGTTTCTTTTTTTTTTTTAATTAAGAAATTTGTACTTTAATAGAGACAATGACAAACTAGAACACATCCGCAGGAAGACAGGATAGTGAAACCTCTAGAAACTACTTTCAATAAAACAGTTGAAGAATTCAATTAAATATGTATTGAACAAAGGCAGAATAAATGAACTAGGGGGTGGATTTAACCTGAAAATACAATACACAACTTCAAATGTTCAGAGGGCTGTCACACAAAAAAAGGAAAGACGTGTTCAGTATTTCTCCCATGGGCAGAATCTGACCCAAGGCATAAACATAAGCAACCTATAGGCTGCAGACCAGTTGCACAAAGTGTATCACGTAATAGCTTCTTTCCCCAACAATGCATTCCACACTGACATCTCCCTTCTTCTGAAAGGAAGTATTACAGCTTCATACTTCTCACAAATGTCTTAAATGTCGCACTTTCATGGCAAGCCCTCCACAGCCAGCAATGGATGTACTCACGCTCTCAGAAAAAAATCTAAAGCAAACTGGTTTACCAGGGAAATGGTCTTGTTCCTCAGCTCGGTCTCAGCATTTTGTATTTGTGATTCTCAGGTGGGCAGAGGAAAAGAGCATGGTCTCCAAAGAGGGTGTGAATTACTATCCCCAGCAATGCAGACACTGCCTCTGGGGTGTCCTCCTCACACTGCAGTGCACCACGGCGACTACCAACCTACGGTGCAGGTGGGAGGATGCGCTCTGCGCTGCGGCAGGAACAACACTTGACGACCACTGTTCTACAAGAAGCAGGAGGGCTGTATTTACGAGTCACTAGGAAACATAAACTGCATAATACTGCTGGACTCCAAATTGTCAAACATTACAAAACGAGAAATGTTTCAACAACCATTCAGCATGTTTTAAGGACAAAATATATATAATATACTTGATATTATATATGTATTTTACCACATACTCAGTAAAGTATGCCAAGGTGATTCATCCATCCAATAAAATTGAAAATAAAAATTTTACATTTCTCTACTTGTCAGTATTCAGGCTTCTGAAGGTGGACCTTGAACTCAGAATGGTCAGTTTTTGAGGAAAGCCACATAATCGGTGAGTCTGGCTAACTGCTGCTCTTTGGGGATGGGTGGAACAGGGGTGGGCTCTGATAAGGAAATAAACCTGTTAAAGGAAACATCCAGGGTCCCTGCAACTGGCTTCTTGGGCATGACTATCCTTATGGTGGAGTCAGCTTGCCAGCCTTGTTCAAGGATACCTTTCACAGCCTCCTCTACAGGGAGTCCAACAAAGGCTGCGAAATCGTCGGCAATGATGGAGGTATAGGCTTGGGAGACCAGGGCGAAGGCTCGTCTCCGGGTTGCATCTCTGAGAGCTTCCATGATTGGTTGGACGGCCTCAGACCACTGATGGGCATTGATGGTGCTGTAGACCCCGGGGAAGTCCCTCTGCCAGATCTGCTGGCCAACTGACCAGATCCCCCCAAGTTCCGAGTTTGCAGATTTTATAGCAGGTGGTATTCTTTTCCAAAGATATCTTGCATTGTTCATGTCATTATGGAGTAGATACAAAGCTAGAAGCTGACCATACACTGGGGGTGTAGCAATTCCTCCTGGAGCCTCGAGCTCCTGGTTCTCGCACTGATCCAGCAACTTTTTGAAACTAAAGGAACTTTCCGCCATCACCGCCACTGGCATTTTCCAAGCCGGTCCCCCGCCACGCCTCCTCAGCAGAACCAGGCCCCACTCTGTCCCCCTAAATGTTTATTTTTCCTCTTGTTTTCCATGAGATCTCTTTTATTTTTATTTTTTTGAGATCTCTTTTATATAAGTGTTTTTAAAATCACAAACATTGTAGATAAAAAATTGTACAAATCCTTCAGAAAGGATTTTGTTTTGCTTACTCTATTTAGGGGTAGATTAAGGATAGAGCAACTTATTTAACTCATTCTTAGGGCAAAGCTTGGCTTAAAACAGGAATCGTGGCATGTCAGGACCAGGGCTGTTCATAGAGAAAGGGAACACTAAGATTATGGTAACTTTACTGGTATGTTACAGCTTTCATCTCAGCTCCATCACTAGGTCATTATTATTATTATTTTTTTAATTTTGAACTTTTTACTTTGTATTGGGTTTAGCCGATTAAAAATGTTATTACAGTTTCAGGTGAACAGGCAGGGACTCAGCCATACATATACATGTATCCATTTCCCCCCAAACTCCCCTCCCCTCCTAAAAATTATTTTGCTTAACTGAGTTTCCTGCTCTTCAACCCTCCCAACCCTCTAATCATCGCTCTTTTTTCAGGAAACCTCACCCGGGTGCTGCCCCAGTGCAATGACTCCGTGTCTGAAACAAGCAGGGTCTGCAGCCTCAGAGGAGAGAGCTCCCTACTGCTCGGGTGAAGGTCCCACAGGACAGAAGACCCTATTCATTCCCCAGGTCAACGCCTCATTGTCCCATTTCTCTCTCCTCACAGTAGACAGCTCCGCCTGGTGGATGGGGGCGGTCCCTGCGCCGGGAGAGTGGAAATCCTTGACAGGGCTCCTGGGGCACCATCTGTGATGACGACTGGGACCTGGACGATGCCCACGTGGTGTGCAGGCAGCTGGGCTGTGGAGAAGCCCTCAATGCCACGGGGTCTGCTCACTTCGGGGCAGGATCAGGGCCAATCTGGCTGGACGACCTGAACTGCACAGGAAAGGAGTCCCATGTGTGGAGGTGCCCTTCCCGGGGGTGGGGGCGGCACGACTGCAGACACAAGGAGAAACGCCGGGGTCATCTGCTCAGGTCAGCACTCCACACTGTCCACAGGCTAGGGGAGCGGAGGGCCCAGGAGGACGGGAGTCTGAACCCTGAGGGAGAAATGCTGAAAGGACCAGAGAAGGAGGCTTCCTCCCATGAAGCCTGTCTTTCCAGCAGACGTGAAGACGAGGTGCTTTCACTGCCTCGTGCAGCAGTTGAGATTCTGGTCCTTTCTCCTCAGTAGTGTTTGCTGGCATAGCCTTTTCTCAGTTTTCCTTGAAATCAGGGCTCACTCTTCTGGTACATATGGTAGAGAAGTCTTAAAGCCAAGGTGCTAGTTTTTTTGCTTTGTAAAAATTTACCACATAGTTAATGGTTTAAAACAACACATTTACTTCCTTACACTTCTGTAGCTTAGATGTCCAGCAGGAATCTCACAGGATGGGGATCAAGGTTTCAGTAGAGTCACATCACCTCTCAGCCTCTGGGAAAGAATCTGTTTCTTGTCTTTTCAAGCTTCTAAAAACTGCCTGCCTGCTTTTGTTCATAACCCCCTTCTGTTCATCATCAGACCAGCATCGCTCCACGTCTCTGTTATATTCACATCTCCTTCTAACCAGAACGAGGAAAAGTATTCCACTCTAAAGGATAGTGAGTCTAAGATTGTGATTAGACTGTGCTCAGGTGGTTAATCCATCAGGGTACTCTCAAGGTCCTTACCTTAATCACATCTGTAAAGTCTCCTTTGCCAGATAAGGAAACAGTCACAGGTCCATTAGTCTATTTGCCTCCACACTGTCCACATCACATCCCTTTCATACACTCTTTTTGATGTTTTGTCAGGAAGCAGGTATCAGCTTCCACTCCCTTTCAGGTGTCCAGGTTGGTCTTCCTCTCAGTACATATCCACTACATCATGGTGATAGAAATATTTAGAAAGACAGACACAGATGGACAAAGTCAGATAAAAATGAGACAGGTTTCACTCTGGTCATCTAGTGGATTTGCTTCCTCAGCTGAGTCAGAGATGAGTGTTCACAATTCTGGGGAGAGAGGAAAACCCAGAGCACTGAGTGGGGTGCTCACTGTGTCCCATCTCCTTACCTTCAACCTCAGAGTTCCTGGCCCTCAGGATGGTGAGTGAGGACCAGCAGTGTGCTGGGTGGCTGGGAGTTTTCTACAACGGGACCTGGGGCAGTGTCTACCGCAGCCCCATGGAGGACATCACTGTGTCCATGATCTGCAGACAGCTTGGCTGTGGGGACAGTGGAAGTCTCAATGCTTCTATTTGTCTCAGGGAAGGTTCTAGACCCCAGTGGGTAGATTTAATCCAATGTTGGAAAACTGATACCTCTGTCTGGCAGTGTCCTTCTGACCCTTGGGTATACAGTTCCTGCTTTCCAAAGGAGGAAGCCTACATCTCATGTGCAGGTGACTTACTGTCTGTTTCTGTGTCTGTCCCAACCCTGTAGGATAGTATTCAGATTTGATATTTTAAAATCTAAGTGCTACGTTTAAGTTGAGTTTATAAAGTGAAGTTGGATGGAGCTAATTTAATCCACATGTTCCAAACTTGCTTTATTAAAAGTTTTTAATTGATATAATTGACATAACATTATATTGTTTGCTGTGTGCAACATAATGCTTATATATTTGTGTGTATTGATAAATGATCACTACAGCAAGTCTAGTTATATCCATGACCATATATATAGTTAAATATTTTTCTTATATGATGAGGATGTTTAAGATGTATTTTCTTATCATTTTTCAAATAGACAGTATGGTATTCACTATAGTCACCATGCTGTATGTTATATCTCTTCACCTATTAATTTTACAACTCAAATTTATACCTTTTGACTACATTTGCCACACCAAATTCCCCACCTCTGGCAGCCACCAACTACTCAGCATCTCTGAACTTGTGTTTTGTTTTAAGATTACACATATAAATGAGATTTTATGGTATTTTCCTTTCTCTGTCTGATTTATTTCGCCTAGCATAATGCCTTCAAGGTCCATCCTTGTTGAAACTGGCAAAAATTTCTTCTTTTTTATGGGTGGATATATGTCTATATTACATTTTTTTTATCCATTCATCCATCAGTGAAGACTTACCTTGTTTGGCTCTTGTATATATTGCTATAAAATACTAAAAAGTAATGCTGTTAAAGTGCTTCAGTCAATATATCAGCAAATTTGGAAAATTCATCAGTGGCCACAGGACCAGAGAAGGTCAATTTTCATTCCAATCCTGAAGAAGGGCAGTGCCAAAGAATGTTCAAACTACTGCACAATTGTGCTCATTTCACATGCTAGAAAGGTTGTGCTCAAAGTTTTTCAAGCTAGATTTCAGCAATAAGTGAACTGAGAACTTCCAAGATGTACAAACTGGGTTTAGAAAAGGCAGAGGAACAAGAGATCAAATTGCCAACATTTGTTGGATCATAGAGTAAGCCAGAGAATTCCAGAAAAATATCTGCTTCATTGACTAGACTAAAGCCTTTGACTATGTGGATCACAACGAATTGTGGAAAATTCTTAAAGAGATGAGAATACCAGACCACCTTATCTACCTCCTGAGAAACCTGTATGCAGGTCAAGAAGCAACAGTTGAAACTGGATATAAACAACTGACTTGTTCAAAATTGGGAAAGGAATTCATCAAGGCTGTATATTGTCACCCTGTTTATTTAAATTATATGTAGAATACATCATGGGAAATGCCAGGCTGAATGAATCACAAGCTGGAATCAAGATTGCCGTGAGAGATATCAACAACCTCAGATATGCAGATGATACTACTCTATTGGAAGAAAGAGAAGAGGAACTAAAGAGCTTCTTGTTGAGGGTGAAAGAGGAGAGTGAAAAAGTTGGCATAAAGCTCAACATTCAACATTCTAAAAATTAAGATCATGGCATCTGGCCCCATCACTTCATGGCAAATAAAAAGGGAGAAAGTGGATACAGACAGATTTTCTTTTCTTGGGCTCCAAAATCACTGCTGGTGGTGATGGTAGCCATGAGATTAAAAGAGGCTTGCTCCCTGGAAGGAAAGCTATGACACACCTAGACAGAGTATTAAAAAGCAGAGACATCACTTTGCTGACAAAGGTCCATATAGTCAAAGTTATGTTTATTTCAGTAGTCATGTATGGATGTGAGAGTTGGATTATAAAGAAGCTGAGTGCCAAAGAGTTGATGCTTTTGAATTGTGGTGCTTGGATGCGACAAATGAATTGTGAGTCCCTTGGACAGCAAGGAGATCCAACCAGTCCATTCAGGGAATCAACTCTGAATATTCATCGGAAGGACTGATGCTGAAGCTGAAGCTCCAGTACTTCTGCCACCTGATGAGAAGAGCTGACTCATTGGAAAATACCCTGATGCTGAGAAAGACTGAAGGCAAAAGGAGAAGTGGGCCACAGAGGATGAGATAGTTAGATAGCATCACCAATTCAGTGGACATGAATTTGAGCAAACTTTAGGAGATAGTAAAGCACAGAAGAACCTGGCATGCTGCAGTCCATGAGGTTGCAGAGAGTCAGACACAACCTAACAACTGAACTAATATTGCTGCACTGAACATTGTTGTTTCAAGTTAGTGTTTCCTTCAGATAAATGCCCCAAAGTGAAATTGCTAAATCGTATGGCAATTCTATTTTTAATTTTTGATGCACCTCAATACTGTTTCCATAGGGGCTGCATCAACTTACATTCCCTCTAACTGTGCAAAAGCTTTCCTGTCTCTTCACATTCTCCTCAACTCCTGTTATTTCTTCTTTTTGATAAAAGCCTTTCTAGAGGATATGAGGTGATATCTTATTGTGGTTTTGATTTGTATGTTCTGATGATTAATAGTGTTGAGCACATTTTCATGTACCTATTGTCAAGTTGTACGTATTCTTTAAAAAAAATATTTATCAGTTTCTCTGCCCATTGTTTTAAAGCCATATTGTTTGATTTTTGCTACTGAGTTGTGTGAGTTCCTTGTGTATTTAGGATAATAATCGTTATCAGAAATATAATATGTAAATATTTTCTCCAGTTCCATAGGTTGCTTTTTCACTTTGATGATGGTTTCCTTAATTGGGCAGAAGCTTTGTAGCCTTATGTGGTCCCAACTGCTTGTTTTTACTCTTGTTCCCTTTGATTTGGTGTCAAATCCAAAAAATCCTCATGAAGACTGATGTCAAAGATTTTATTTTCTGTTTTTTCCTGTAGAAATGTTATGGCTTTAGGACTTGTGATCAAGTCTTTAATCTACTTTGAGTTAATTTTTGTGTGGTGTAAGATAGTGGTTCAGTTTCATTCTTTTGCATGCGGCTGTCCGGTTTCCCAATGCCATTTACTGAAAAAACTGTCCTTTCCTCATTGTATGCTCTTGGCTTCTTTGTAAAAAATTAATTGACGTACAAATGTGGGTTTATTTCTGGGCTCTCTATTCTGTTCCATTGATCTCTGTGTCCATTTTTATACCAACAATGTACTGTTTTGATTAATATAGCTTTGTAACATAGTTTGAAAACAAGAAGTATGACACTTCCAGCTTTATTACTCTTTCTCAAGATTGCTTTGGTATTCAGTGTCTTTTGTGGTTCCGTGCAAATTTTAGGATTGTTTGTCTGTATCTGTGAAAGTTTCCATGGAAATTTTGGTAAGGATTGCAGTGAATTTGTAGATTGCTTTGGGTAGTATGGGCATGTTAATAATATTAGATCTTCCAATCCATGAGCACAGAATATCTTTCCATTTATTTGAGTCATCTTCAGTGTCTTTCATCAATATTTTATAGTTTTCAGTGTACAGGTGCAGGGAGCCGCCGGGAGGACCTCCACCCGTGGCAAAGGTCATGAGGAAGGAGGCTCGACATACGCAAAAGTGGAATCGAGCCTCAGGAGTCCCCCTGGAAATTCTCGAACATCTACCCCCATAACCAGAGCCTGCCTACTTTACTACTTTGTGCTCTCACCTACACCTCTGACTTTATGGGGGGCTGTCCCCCACCACCTCTTTGGGAGAAGGAGTTAACTTAGAGCTCCAGTTAATAATAATTTCTGGGCATGACGAGAGTGTTTTAACCTACAAACTCCTCCGAAGGTTCTCTAGCCTGCCTGACAGGCTTGTCTGGCCACATGTGATTGCTCACAGCCTCCCAACCATGAGAGGCACGAGATGCTTTAAACATTCTAAAAACAGATTCTTTAGAAAAGTTAGAAAACCATTAGTATAAGTATAGTGGGCTGATTAGAAATTGTATTGATGAAGGGTTTTTCATTTGTTGAGCCAATGTTTGTTGCTAAGTCTCCACATCCGCTGCCCTTACACACATTAATGAATATATAGAAGAAATAAGTATTAACCTTTGATATTAATCACGTTAGACCTTAGGCTAAGTAAATTCTTTCCTTAATTAAAACCCACTACACTCTCACCCTGTAGGAATGTAACTTTATCTGGTACCTTCGGAAGGTGGAATCTTTTTTAAGAATAATCACCCCTGGAGAAATAAGTGTCCTGGTTGACTGACTGCTGTCATAAGGAGAGGGTCATAAATTGTCAGCAGGCCCCATGGCCAGAAGATGATGTAACACCCCTAAGACCTCTGTATACATTTGTATGAAGCACCTGACTTTGATAAAAGTCAGGACTGCTGACCCCGCGTGACTTTTGCATAACATCTCAGTGTATAAAAGTAGACCATGGAAAATAAAGAATTGGGATCAGTTTCTCGAAATACTGGTCTCCCCATGTCGCTCTCTCTCAAACTCTGGCTGAATCTCCGTCTGGAGTGCGGAACCCACCAAGCTTACTAATTTTGCCTGGGCTTCTAAGATCCAACTGGGGAGGCCTCAGTGTCTCCTCTCCTTCGGGAGAATGGAAGGACGCCTGCGGCCTACGTAAGTGGTGCAAACTTCTTGTCTTGAAGTTTTATTGGTCTCCCGCGTAAACCAAGCTACTCAGCCTCTTTTCTCCACTGAATTTTCCTGCTGAGCTATCTTCATTCTATTACCCTTTACATCTCTAATTAATATCTAATTGAAGCTATTGTATCCTGATCCTCGCTGACGCCGTCCCCGCTTTGAACTCCCTGGATCAGCCGGGGTTGGACCTCGGCATACAGGTCTTTCACCTCCTTGGTTAAGTTTATTCCTAGATATTTTATTCATCTTCATGCAAATGTAAATCAAATTGTTTTCTCAGTTTCTCCTCATGGCAGTTTATTGTTAGTGCATAGAAATGCAACTGATTTTTGTATATAGATTTTTCATTCTACAACTTTACTGAGTGTATTAGTTCTCATATTTTTGGTGAAATCTTTAGGGTTTTCTATATATAATATCATGTAAGGGAGTCTCCTTCTTCATGACTCTGATGGTAGAGAATCCATCTGCAATGCAAGAGACTCGGGTTTGATCCCTGGGTTGGGAAGATCCCCTGGAGGAGGGGATGGCAACCCACTCCAGTATTCTTGCCTGGAGAATCCCAGTGGGCAGAGGAGCCTGGCAGGTTACAGTCCTTGGAGTTGTAAAGAGTCAGACATGACTGAGTGACTAACACTTTCACTTTTCAATGTGCAAATAGTGTCAGTTTTGCCTCTTCCTTTCAGATTTGCATGTCTGATTTTCTTTTTATTGCCTGATGGATCTGGACAGGACTACCAAAACTAAGTTGAATAAAAGTGGTGAGAGTAGATAATTTTGTCTTGTGTCTGACTTCAGAGGAGAAGCTTTTGTTTTTTTACAGTCAAATATGATGTTAGCTGTGAACTTCTCATATGGCCTTAATTATATTGAGATGCAATCCTTCTATAACTACTTTGTAAAAGAGTTTTTATCATAAATGGATTTTGAATTTGTCAAACATTTTTTTCTGCATCCTTTGAGATATGATTTTTACCTTCGTTTTCTTTATTTGGTGTATTACATCAATTAGTTTGTGAATGTTGAATTATCCTTGCATCCCTGGAACAAACATCACTTGATCATGGTGTATGATTCTTTTGGTGCATTGTCAAATTAAGTTTTCTAATATTTTGTTGAGGATTCTTGCACCTATATTTATCAGAGTATTAGCCTATAATTTTCTTTTCTTGTGGTGTCCTTATCTGGTTTTGGTATCAGAATAATGTTGGCCTCATAAAATAAGTTTGGAAGTGTTTCTTTCTTCTGTTTTTGGAAGAGTTTGAGAAGGCTCCACCACTAAAAATTGTTACATTGGGAATTGGGATTTTGAAAATAAATGTTGAATGAAATAAATAAATGTTGGGGAAGGCAACAAATAGTTAAACCATAGCACCTTACTTACTTCAACATTTCTCTGTCTGTTTCTCTCTCTCCTTCCCTCCCCCTGCATATACACAAACACACACACCCCATTCAGGTACACCTTGAATGGTATGCTGAATGTTGCCTGAAACCCACAGCTAAGAATGTGGAGAGAGATATTTCAAAAGCAGAGGCTCACTCCCTTCCTTGCCTCTCTTTTTTCATCTCTTTGTCTTTTCCATTTGAGGCCAAAGAGGCATTAAACTATTAGACCTTTTATTGATGATATTTTTCCTACAATTAAACACTGGGAGTTGAGAGGTGGTAAAGTCTTTGACCATGAAAATGAGCAACTTGCTCACAAACGTCCTGCCATCATTTTCTCAGAGGTTCTTTGCATAGAGTGGGTAGGAGGTTTGATAGGATGATCTGGAAAGAATATACAAATTTTGATACTTTATGACAGGTACTATTTACCCTTCTGGTTTTTTGTGTTGCTTTGAATTTGTATTTATTTCTCTCAGCTTCAATTCTTTTATATATACTTTTCAGTCTTTTGTTTGTTATTTCCACATCTTCTCAATACAAATTTTTCTCTGTAGGTTTTTTTTTTTTTTCACTCTATTGCAAAAATTTCTGCCTTACTCAGTGTGTACATATATGTGTCCATATATCTTCTTAGAATTATACTAACTCTTTCCTGTATATTTCCTTTTTAAGAGATTCCTAACCAACACTATGGACTTTTCGGGTGGCTCAGACAGCAAAGAAACTGCCTGCAGTGCAGGAGACCTGGGTTCGATTCCTGAATAGGGAAGATCCAGTGGAGAAAGGAATAGCAATCTAGTCCAGTATTCTTGCCTGGAAAATCCTATGGACAGCGTAGCCTGGCGGGCTGCATTCCATAGGTCACAAACAGTCAGACACGACTGAGCAACTAACACACACACACACATAACCAACACTGCATTGTAGATCAATATTGTCCAATTAAAAATAAATTTAGAAAAGAAAGTTTCCTTTTACAACAGTAGTCTTCACTTGCCCATTTGTCACACTGAATAGTAGGTAAGAGTAGCTTATAATCTATCTAATAATTTTCCATTAAAATTACATATATGAGATTTTGAGTATAAATTAACTCTGTTTTTCTGGACTGATTATTTTTAATATGAGCTATTATCATAGACTATTACCATTCACTTATATTTGGTTTACTATTTCACTGATTAGTGTGAATTTAAAGTTTTATTTTACTGAATTTTATTCATCTATTCATTCATTCAATAACTATTTATGAAGCCCTTATCTAGGTATTTAGAAAAGGTTTTCCATACATATTTGTTGAATGAGTGCATACAATGTGCAGGCACTGTCCTAATAGCAGAAACATGGCACATATAAGATATACAAGGTCCTTCTTCTAATGGAACTTTCATTAAGAGTTTGGCCACCTCATGTGAAGAGTTGACTCATTGGAAAAGACTCTGATGCTGGGAGGGATTGGGGGCAGGAGAAGAAGGGGACGACAGAGGATGAGATGGCTGGATGGCATCACTGACTCGATGGACGTGAGTCTGAGTGAACTCTGGGAGTTGGTGATGGACAGGGAGGCCTGGCATGCTGCGATTCATGGGGTCACAAAGAGTCGGACACGACTGAGTGACTGAACTGAACTGAACTGATGTGTACATTTGTAGATGTCTGTGTTTATATTTGCTGTGGGGTGTGAAGACTGATAAACAAGTAAATATTTAAAGTAATTTCAGCTGTGATCAGATGCAGTGAAAGTTTCAGCCCTGGAGTTAATGAATGAGCCTGTGTTTTCATGTGTCATTTGCACTGACCCAAGGACCTTAGATAATCCTATCTGGGGATCACCCCCAGCTGTTCCTGATCCAGTGTTTCCTTCTTGTTTGCAGGAAGAAGACCCAAGAGCTGTCCAACTGCTGCCCCCTGCACAGGTATGTCAGCCCCGCCCCCTCCCCTGTGGCTCCCAGGGGCTCCTTCCTCCCACCAGGGCAGTCACAGGAGGGGCTGCTGCCTTTTCAGACAGAGAGAAGCTCCGGCTCAGGGGAGGAGGCAGCAAGTGCGCAGGATGGGTGGAGGTCTGGCATAGTGGCTCCTGGGGCACTGCGTGCAATGACTCCTGGAGCCTGGCAGAGGCTGAGGTGGTGTGTCAGCAGCTGGGCTGTGGCCAGGCCCTGGAAGCTGTGCGGGCTGCGGCGTTTGGCCCTGGAAATGGGAGCATCTGGCTGGACGAGGTGCGGTGCAGGGGCCGGGAGTCCTCCCTGTGGGACTGTGCTGCGGAGCCCTGGGGGCAGAGCGACTGCAAGCACGAGGAGGATGCTGGTGTGAGGTGCTCTGGTGAGTGAGGGGTTCGGGGTCCACCCTGGGTGAGCTGGGGCACTGCAGGGGCACTGGGCTGGGCCAGGCGTGGTGGGGAGTTTGTATTTAGACAGTGTCCAGGTCCTGGGGCTCTGATCTAGGACGGGGGAGCTGCGAGGACGAGACACTGGTGTTGTGGAGACTGAGGTCTGATTTCAGGCTCAGGAGGGAAAAATGGGTTTGCCCTGCTTTCTGGCCAATTTCTTTTCCTCACACTGCTGTTTTTCTCTTTAGGTGTAAGGAAAACATTGCCCCCAACTGCCGTAGGTACTGTGAATACCCATGGGCAGGAGAGAATACTCAAGTCTGGGGACTTGTTCTGTGGGCCCTCTGACAGCTCAGGAGAGGAAAGAGCCTGAGGAGCCCTGGCTGTTGGGGAGGAGCCTGGGGCGTTATGTTGGGGAACTCCTCTGCCTTGGTTCCTGGGGCTGCATTTTTCTCATGACTGGGGCCCAAGGGAGACTGGTTCCTGTGTTGCAGAATCTAAGGTTCTCCCACCTGCCTCTGAGTGTTGCTCCTCTTCAGTGAGGTGCGGGTCCCAAGATTGTTTGATCCTCTGTCTCCTGAAGCCCAAGGAGAGGGGATGAGCCAGGTCCTCAGAGGCTGTCTCAGCAGGGCAACTCCCTGACAATCCCCAGCTCTGCCTCAAGGCCACACTGGCCGGAGTGGAGTTGACCCATCTCAGGATGAGACCTGGGGGAGCCAGGTCACTGTCAGTGCACTTGTGTCTGAGGCTGGGATGCCATTGTCTGGAGCCCTTGGAAACGCTGGCACAAGGGGTTTCTCTGTGCCCAGGACCTTCTCCCACCCCTGTTGCCTTGTTCTCTTTAGGGTCCAGACGAGTTTCAAGTCCTCTCCCTGACATCTTCTCCTTGCCTGGGGTCCTCTGCCTCATCCTGGTGTCCCTTCTCTTCCTGGTCCTCATCATCCTGGTGACTCAGGTGTTCAGATGGAGAGCAGAGTGCAGAGGTGGGCTGCCGGGGGAACCAGTGACCAGGGAGAGTGTGTGGAGGCAGGAGATGGGGCAGGTGTGAGGAGGGGAACCTAGGCCAGGTCTGTGTTGTGAGTCTGAAGAACTCCATGTGCTCCGTGCTGAGCTCTAAGGGGTGAGAAGACAGAGGTTCTTAGGACTGGGGCGTGAACTTTTATAAGTCATAGCCTCTCCTACAAGACCAGAGAGTCGGGGCTGAGCTGTGAATTCAGGTCAGACCAGGAGAGAAGGTGCTGACATGGTGCACGGGGTGGGAGATGATCCTGAGGTCCAGGCAGCCTCTGTGTGAACATCGGGGAGATAAAGCGTGGGCCTGCTGGACTGGGATGTCTGGGGCGGCACCTCTGACCTGCTAGGGGATCTCTCAGCCTGCTATATCAGGGTGTCTGGAGCAGCATCTCTGACCTGCTGGGGCATCTCTCAGCCTTATCCAGCTATGAAGATGCTCTTGCTGAAGCCGTGTACGAGGAGCTCGATCACCTTGTGACTCAGAAGGAGGGTCTTCTGGGCAGCCCAGGTGGGTGTCTCTGCCTGCCCTCCTGGGACCTCTGGTTGTCACACCCACTGGGTGTGTGCATTTTCTCAGCATCTGCAGACCCCACACCTTCCCCAGGCTCACAGAGGCAGCTCTCCAAAGTGACAGGATGGCCTCTCACAGCCCCGTGAGCCCCAGCCTCTGTCTACACTGCAAGAGCCAGACCCATCCCTTCTAAGCCTTAACACTGGTCCCGTGGGTGTGGGAGGGTCATTCTGTGTGTTGTGTGATGTTTGTTTCCACTTTAGGCTTCCTGTCAGATGGTGAGGACAAAATTGACTCCAGATCTGCTCCAGGTAATAAGAGGTGGACCTGCTTCAGCTGAGTGTTGCAGAGGAGAGTTTCCCTCCTCATAGAGAGGAGATGTAAGGGAAGTCTTTCTTTACAGTCTTCTTTTGATGGACCAGAGGGATCACTTGTGTCCGGATCTGGTCTGTCCTTCTCCTCTCTGGCTGTTCTGTGATGTCACACATTTGGGGCCGGGCTCTCTGTGTTAAGAATCACAAGTGACACACACTGGTTTTAAAAATAACATCTGTGAAGCACAGTTTGTCAAAATTCTTTAATAATGCTCAATGGTAGGAGAGTTTCTTTGAGATATATATTTTCAATCAGGAAATATTAAGATATTTAAAGTCATGTTTTGGTTTATGGACACATCAAAATGAAACATGGTCTCAGAGAGAAAAATCTTTTGAAACAAGGAGTGACTGGTGCCTCTATTTAGCATCTCAGAAACCCTGGGTCAGAAGGGATCTTAGGTATGTCCCAGATCAACCCCCTTACTGTGGTTTCATCTGATCCCTGCTCTGCCGTCAGAAGTGCCAGATCAAAGGACTGATGCCCCTGGTAAGGATTACAATGATGCTGAAGAGGTACTAGTGCCTGGGGCTCCTCCTGCCTCTCAGGGGACCAAGGAGGAAGTGCTCCCAAAGAAAGAAGATGGGATGAGGTCTCAGACAGGTGAGTGGGGATTAGCTGATCCCCTGTAATCTCTGGTCTCTGTCCAGGAAAGGGTGAATTTGAGCTCCTCAATGCCAAACCTCTCTACAGTTTCAAAACATGGGTAATCTCATGCATTTGATGGGCTTCCCTGGTGGCTCAGATGGTAAAGAATCTGCCTGCAATTCAGTAGACCAGGGTTTGATCCCTCGAGCAGGAAGATCCCCTGGAGAAATGAATGGCTACCCACTCCAGTATTCTTGCCTGGAGAATCCCATGGATAGAGGAGCCTGGCAGGCTACAGTTCATAGGGTTGCAAAGAGTCAGACACAACTGAATTACTAGCACTTCACTGGCTGGAGGCAGGTCTCAGAGCTCCTGTGTGAGCACAGGTCTCCTGTGATGCAGGGTTTCCACATGAGCTGAGGCCCCAGAGAGTAAATGGACTGGACCTGAGAGGACAGCTGGGATCCATCCTCACTGTAGCTGATATGAAATAGTCTGAGCCTCCCTGACCACCCCTGGGTTCCAGGGATGCTTTTTCATCACCACTTGCTTAACTTGCTTCCTCCTCACTGTCTGGCCCCCTTGTCTCTGTTCTAAATCATACCTCTCTTTCCTCTTTCAGGCTCTTATCTAAACGTCTTTACAGAGGAAGCTGATCCTGGGGAAGGAGGAGAGAGCCCCTGGCTTCTCCAGGGGGAGAAAGGGGACCCTGGGTATGATGATGTTGAACTAAGTGCCCTGGGAACATCCACAGTGACTTTTCCATGATATATTAAATACAAGATCATGACACAGATATTCTAATTGCCTGTATCTCAATAGAATAGTGCTGACCTCTGATTGTGTTATATGGAAATTGCTCAAAGTGAAATATTCTAAATAAAGTAAATTTTTTTTTTTTTTGCTTTGTTAGTAATTACCATGTTCCATTGGCTCAGACAGTGAAGCGTCTGTCTACAATGCGGGAGACCCAGGTTCTCTCCCTGGATTGGGAAGATCCCCTGGAGAAGGAAATGGCAATCCACTCCAGGACTATTGCCTGGAAAATCCCATGGGCAGAGGAGAGTGGTAGGCTACAGTCCATGGGGTCGCAAAGAGTCGGACACGACTGAGCGACTTCACTTTCACTTTCACCACGTTCCATGTCAAATGCTTTTAGAGGATTGGTCCTCAAACACCATTTTCCTCAAAGGAAATACACGATGAGTGCACTGCCCTGTTTTCTCACCTTCTTCAAAGGCTAATGAGGGCATGAATTTGTCTGGGATCACAGGTGCTCCAGGTCACTCTTGCTTAGAAAAAGTATCTAAACTTGGTCCACATTCACACCCTCCTTCCTAGCAAGATGATTTTGTTGACCAAAAGGTATAGTCAGAACCTGGTAGAGTTATTTTATTTGGTGGGAATGCTTAAGACTTGAAGCCCTGAAGATATAGCATCTCAGTAGCTTTGAGAAAACTGCTCCAAAGAGGCAGCAGGGGAAGTCAGGCTGTATACAAGTTTGCAACAAAGGGAGCAGGGAATCTGAACATCAAAGATCAAGTACCAAGTTAAGGAATGTAGCGTTCTATAATGCTGGACTGGAAGAAACACAAGCTGGAATCAAGATTGCTGGGAGAAATATCAATCACCTCAGATATGCAGATGACACCACCCTTATGGCAGAAAGTGAAGAGGAACTCAAAAGCCTCTTGATGAAAGTGAAAGTGGAGAGTGAAAAAGTTGGCTTAAAGCTCAACATTCAGAAAACGAAGATCATGGCATCCGGTCCCACCACTTCATGGGAAATAGATGGGGAAAGAGTGGAAACAGTGTCAGACTTTATTTTATTGGGCTCCAAAATCACTACAGATGGTGACTGCAATCATGAAATTAAAAGACGCTTACTCCTTGGAAGAAAAGTTATGACCAACCTAGATAGCATATTCAAAAGCAGAGACATTACTTTGCCAACAAAAGTTCGTCTAGTCAAGGCTATGGTTTTTCCTGTGGTCATGTATGGATGTGAGAGTTGGACTGTGAAGAAGGCTGAGCGCCGAAGAATTGATGCTTTTGAACTGTGGTGTTGGAGAAGACTCTCGAGAGTCCCTTGGACCGCAAGGAGATCCAACCAGTCCATTCTGAAGGAGATCAGCCCTGGGTGTTCTTTGGAAGGAATGATGCTAAAGCTGAAACTCCAGTACTTTGGCCACCTCATTCGAAGAGTTGACTCATTGGAAAAGACTCTGATGCTGGGAGGGATTGGAGGCAGGAGGAGAAGGGGACGAGAGAGGATGAGATGGCTGGATGGCATCACTGACTCGATGGACGTGAGTCTGAGTGAACTCCGGGAGTTGGTGATGGACAGGGAGGCCTGGCATGCTGTGATTCATGGGGTCACAAAGAGTCAGACACGACTGAGCAACTGATCTGATCTGATATATGGGAAGATGCAAGCCTCTGGTCTCACTGGATTCATTCCTTCCATATGCAGTTCAGCTATCTGGGGCCAGCCTTGTTTCCCGGTTCACCTTAAGGAGAAGCAAATGGCTGCTTCTTGCATCCCCCAGATCCTCAGCCATCACCATGGGGGTGGCAGCATCCCCTGGACCAGTTTTGGGAGCCCTCATTCACAACTGGAGACCAGAAATCGTTGATGGCTGTGACATTTCTCATTTATTGATATGGCAGGAGATATTTTCATTTCACAAACTCATGAAAAAAACTCAGTCCTGAACATTCCTGTATGTTCTTCCCTGAGATGTCACATCACCTGTTTTTAACCTATTCTTGGGCACCAGACTTGGGTGTGGGTTTCAAAGCGGGAATCTGCTGGTGGGAAAGAATGGATACAGTTTTTCTTATCCTGCTTAAGTGTTCATGGGTCAATTAAAACTCTAACTCTGGGTAACTACCTTTGCCTTTTCATCTCTCATTCCCTAGGTTACTTTATCTGTTTATTCCTCAAGCAGATAAAGATTCCTTCTTGCTCTTCTCCCATGTCTAGTTGGTTATCAAATCCTTATGAATCCATTCTTCCCATCCCTGCCTACTATTTCTTCAGAACATTGCCATTTCTTGTCTGTCCAATTATCTATCCTTCTGAGCAAATTATATCAGCTCCTATCTCTCTCTAGTTGATGGATGGCAAATTGGTGCTCACCCACACCCTGCATCCACGTGGGACAAGAGGGCAAGAAAGTGAGACCTAGACAGAGGGGATCCAGAAGAAGGGATAGATGGGGAAATCAGGTACATTTGTCTATTTACATTTCAAAGATGTGGATGGAGGGGTCTGATATGACTGAATTCTTAAAGGAAGTATTTGAGACTAATGGGCTCCTCTGAAGACATACTGTTTCAAGATTGCTTTAATCTGGTTACTACTGAAAATGTAAATGTGATCTTGCTGTGATTCTTCAGGGTAGAGAGAGCTGTCATGTAGGAGTGGCCAAGTAAAGATTATATTTCACAACAGCCCCCTCCCCCCAATTCCATTGTGGACATGTGGAGAGGCTGCTGAACCAATATAAGACCTGAGAATGATGGCCTGGTTGTGAGTTGAACCCACCCAGTTCCTGGCTGATGGCTCTGCATGGTGTCCAGGGCTCTGACCTACAGTCACGCTTGCAGTCTTCATAGTTCTAGGCTGTGCTTGGGGATGGGAAGATGCCCAGGACTTCTCCCAGGGCAGCTCACATGGCTATTCATCACTGGGAAGTGATGAAATAAGTGACATATGATGAACGAAATAAAGTATACCCACCAAGAAGCTCAGGGAGCTCCAAAAAATGCAGATAAACAATCAGATCCAGGGAAAGAGTATGTGAAGAAAGTAAGATTAAAAAATTATTATTTATTATTATTATTATTATCGTTTTCAATTTTTGGTTTCACTGGGTCTTTGTTGACACACATGGGCTTTCTCTAGTTGTGGCAAACAGGCACTACTCTTCTTTGTGGACAGCAGGCCTCACTGTGTGGGGGCTTCTCCTGTTGTGGAGCACAGACTCTAGGTGCACAGGCTTCAGTACTTGTAGCATGCCGGCTCCAATGAGCAGTTTGCAGGTCCTAGAGCACAGAGTAGTTGTGCCGAGGCTCTGAGTTGCTCTGCAGAATAAACTCAGTTTTTTTTTTTTTTTTTTTCTGTACAGAGACTGAAATCATAAAAATGGAAGCAAACAGGGAGTTTGCTGATGTTTTAGTGGTTAGGATTCGATGCTTTCACTGCTGTGCCTGTATTCTATCCTGGTCAGGCAACTGTGCAATGAGGCAAAAACAGAGATCCCTCAAGCTGTGCAATGAGGCACAAAAAGAGAAGGAACCAAATAGAAATTCTGTTGCTTAAGATTACAATGAATGAAATGCAAGAAAATAAAAAATGCTACAGAGAGCATCAGCAACAGCAGAAAAATCTTTGAGGCACAAGACAAGAAAATTGAAATTAGTCAGCCAGAGGACAAAGAAGCAAAAAGAATGAAAAGGTGTGAAAGAACCTGTGCGAACTTTGGGATAACATTCACAGTAACAACCTGCACATTATTGGAGTCCCAGAAGGAGGAGACAGGGAGAAAGGGACAGAGATTGTACTTAAAGAAATAATACTGATAAGTTACACATCTGATGAGACTTAGGCCTCCAAGTTCATGTAGTTAATAGGTCACCCCTCAGAGTTCACTCAAAATGATTGTCTCCAAGACACATTGTTTATAATCAAGACAAAGAGAGAATTTTAGAAGCATCGAGAGAAAAGCAAATGCTCCCAAAAAAGGAATTCCCTTAAGAATTATCAGTGGACTTCTGAGAAGAAACCTGTCAAGCCAGGAGAGAAAGGGATGATATATTCAAACTGATGAAAGTAAACCTGCCAGTCAAGAATACTTTTCTCAGGAAGGTTGTCTTTCAGAAATGAAGACGAGATATAGACTTTCCCAAACAAACAACAGTTGAGGGAGCTCACCAACACAGGTTTGTCTTACAAGATTGCTGAAGGGAGTTCTTCAAGCTAAATGAAGGATGTTAATTATTACATGAAAGAAGTGAAATTTTACAACAGACTTGCAAATGTAAATGTGTAATCCCATACAGAATACTCTAACACTGAATATAGTAGTGTGTTAACCAGTTAGCTCTAGTCTAGGGGGAAGTATTAAAATAAGAATAGAGAAAAATATTTTGTTAGTGATATACAATATAAAGAGAGGTAAATTCTGACATCAAAAACAGAAAGTGTAGGGAGAGGATTGTATGTGATTGAAATTAATTTGTTATCAGTGTAATAGAGACTATTGTGTCTATAAGATATTTTATGTGAACCATGTGGCAATAAAAATGTAAAAACCTACAGTAGATTTACAAAAAGTAAAGAGAAAAAAATCAAAGCACACCATTATCCAAAATCATCAGTTCACAGTTCTAACTGTTGTACAGAACAGTCAAGTTGTCCTGGTCTCTACAGCATCCTTCAAGATCAGCCCCAGAGGACTCTCCTTTCACAAAGTGAAAAACTAATTAGTCTGTCTGTTATTATAAGCCAAAGAACTCTTTCTGCACCTCATCTCCTTCCTTATATCATATAGGTGGTGCAGCTGTATTTTTCTAATTGCAAATTTTCATCCTGTGATATTCCTGTGTGGTTTTAATTGAAAAACTTCCAAATGATAAATCATCCCAATACCCTGTCTCCTCTGTTGGTTCTGATTAAGACTTAATAAGAAGCCATATATGAGTATGTTGTGGTTTGTCTTGTGTATCCTTAGAGATAGAGATTTGCAGAGTTCATTGTGACATATCTGGTGGTGATATGCACCTTCTTTTTGAAAATCAGATTTTGCCGTGTTAATTGCTGAAAGCATTTGCCTTTAAAACAAAGGTATCAATTAGCTAAATGATGTCCTCAAAACTAGTTCTTTATACTTAAGATACTTTCTTTTAAAAGTCTAGCATAGTACCATTCAGTCATTCAATAAACATTAGCTGAGCATCTATTAGTCAAGGCTATGGTTTTTCCAGTGGTCATGTATGTATGTGAGAGTTGGACTGTGAAGCAGGCTGAGCACCGAAGAATTGATGATTTTGAACTGTGGTGTTGGAGAAGACTCTTGAAAGTCCCTTGGACTGCAAGGAGATCTAACCAGTCCATTCTAAAGGAGATCAGTCCTGGGTGTTCATTGGAAGGACTGACGCTAAAACTGAAACTCCAGTTTCAGCTTTGGCCACCTCATGCGAAGAGTTGACTCATTGGAAAAGACTGATGCTGGGAGGGATTGGGTGCAGGAGGAGAAGGGGACGACAGAGGATGAGATGGCTGGATGCCATCACTGACTTGATGCACATGAGTTTAAGTGAACTCCGGGAGTTGGTGATGGGCAGAGAGACCTGGCGTGCTGTGATTCATGGGGCTGCAAAGAGTTGGACACGACTGAGCGGCTGAACTGAACTGAACTGAGCATCCATTAACTTATAGAGAGTTGAAATACAGAGCTTATACACAGGAACAGGCCTCACTCCAATTCTGGGTCTTGGCAGGGCCTCAGCAGATGCCTGCAGCCTATAGGAGCCTTGGTAGCATGCCCAGATGAGGACAGATTCAATGATAAAGAAAAGAGAATCTGTTCACAGACTTTTAGATGTTAAAGGAGGAACACATTTTGCTGTGTTTCCAGTGTTCTTAAGCTGGTCTCAGCTGCATGGAAGCTCCATGTGTAATAGAGCATCAGTTCATAGAGTTCAAGTCTGAGCAACCACTCAGCCTTTGAACTATGAGGGCCATCCCAGTGGCACTAATCTTGGGTTTAAGAGGCTTAGGAATGACCACCCACAGGAGCTCAATAGCTCTGGAGTTGGTCATTACATCAACTCTGAGCAGAGGTGGATTAATCATGAAGCTAATGAAACTTCACTTTCACAGCCTCTCCTTACACCAGCCCCTTTCAAGTCCCATGAGGGAAGCCCTAGGGCTGTGCTCACAAGGATATAGGTTTTGAAACAGCCATTTTCTTGAGTTGAAGAAAAAAATATTCAGCAAAATCATTTCTTAGCCAGATGTGAAGTAGTTTATCAAGTGCATGAAGCACTAAATCCAGGAATCAAATTTGTTCAAGAAATCAAGAAAAAATTAGGGGGCTTAGAAAGTACATGCTGCTTTTTCATTAGTACAGGATTGGTGGAAGGTAAAAACAGGATCAAAGATGATGAACTGACTAACTCAGAGGAAAGAAGAGCTGTTTAAGGATGAAGGTCAAGATGCTAAGAGACAAATTCGGGAAACTGAGCCTGACTGTCAGCACAGAGTGATGTAAAGGGAACAGGAGATGTACCAAGGGCGGGTGCAGTTAGATAGGACTTGCATCTAATTGTTGATCAATCAGAAATGGTGACAGAAACAACCACATCGAACAGAGGAAACAAGGTGAGACCTGAGGGAGCATCTTGGGATGAAGACACAGAAGGATGGGGAGATCCAGGAAAGTACCTGCTTCATGTGACAGATTCTGTCTTCTTTTCAAGTCTTCTTTCTCCTTTGTATCCATCAGAAGAGACTCTGCTCTGCTGCTGGATAAAGTGACCCCCAAATCTCACACATACACGCATATACACACACACACACACACACACAGATGCACACATACACACACACTCATATACAGACACACGCACACTCATCACAACCTACAGATGTTTGTGGTCAGTGAGGCTCTTGCACATGCAGCATCTGGAACATGCAGCCTCTGGGGCAGGAAAAAGAGAGAGACTAGAGAGTCACATTTGGGCATTTCATGCCTCCACTCAGAAGTGACACAGGTGACACCACCCATGTTTCATTGGCCAGAATGAGTCACCGGGGAGTAGAAATACAGCTATTTGATGAGTACTACTGTCTATCCACATCCTTCAGTAGAACTCTTGAGAGCAGTGCTGTCAGTTTTTTCTCACCTTGGAGAAGCTTCTGAGGTACAGCTTTGTGCAGAGATTGAACATGATCTGACCCTCCGGAGTGGGCTTGAAGGCATTTTCTATTTGGATCCTTTGGCTGGTGTGTCTCTGACTCTTTACTCCACCTCAGTCTGTGCCGAGGGGGATTAGTCAGATTTTGCCCCCACTTCCCTTCCCCACTCAGTATCACTAACTGCATAGTGATTTTCAGCATTTGTTCAAGCGTTGATTTCTTATCCAATGTTTGTTATACTCCTTCTATGTGTCTTTACTTGACCTTATAGAGACATTGAAGAACAAGACACAATACTTGCTCTCAAGAAGTCCCCACTTTAGAGACAATAAGAAAGTTTTTACAGATTGAAGAGACACAGCAGTAATTTTGAGCTGGAGGAATTAGAAAGAGTTCACGGAGGTGACAACTCTGTGCATCTAAAAACAGGGAAAGATATACGTATTTTCTTTCTGTAGTGGGCTTGAAAATGTGTCCTCTAGAATTTAAATATGCATAAATGTAATATTCACTATTTTTATAACTGATTTCATCTTGTGCAGTAGCAAGTGGTGTTTGCATGGATTGAAAGTTCCACAAAGTTAACACAGACTCTCCCATTTAAAATTGCAGACTCTCCCATTTAAAATTTGTCCCCCAAGTTAGCTTGGGTTTATGGTAATAATTATCTTGTCAACTCTAGTTGAAGCTCCCTGCTGAGACTGATTTTCCTGTATTTAAGGAGACATCTTCTTGTCTCTCCTCCCCGAGATGGTGTCTGGGGTGGGAGGGTTTCTTACTTCCCAACAGCAGTGGGGAAGGGTCCTTGGTCTGCATGCTCTCCATTTAGAATCTGCTTGTCTTTGATTTAGTAGTTTTGATTGCTCTGGGCTCTGGGTATCTGAAGCTGCACTATGGAGGAATGAATGAGGCCAATTCAGTGCCACGCTCTCTGTTAGATGTTGCTGGTTATAGACTGTAAAGGGCTGAAGAGAGATGATGGGCTGGACCTCAGCCAGCTCATGACCAAGCTCATCACATGCCCTTGTGATGAAGTGGTCTTTAGTAAAGACGCCTTTACCAACATTGGTCTCATCCATACAAGGAACACAGATGGTGAGGTGGGTCTCCAAAACTTTGGTGTAACAAATCAATCAATTGTTTCCTTTTAAAGTTGTATAGTTATTTTTTAATCCAAAAATATTTTATATATTAGTCACTCTGATTGGTCCTGAAAATGTCCCTCTACCAAGGATATTTAATTATTAGTTTTCCCAGCAAAGAGATTACTTAACCTCTGAAACCTCCGTATTTTCATGGTGATTTGGGCATAATAATGGTACATATTGTAGTGCTTTACAATCCATAAGATGAAATAAACAGTCTAAGTTAAAGAACAGGATTCTTCCTGCTCTTTGCTTCTGCACTTCTAATTCAATATAGAAGCTGTTAAACTAAAATTTTTTATAACAGGATTTCTTCCTGTTACAGTTATGTGTGGTTTAAGTTGAAAATATGCCAAAAGATAAGTATATAAACATCTGGACCACATGGCCATATCTGATTAAGACCAGACCAGGAGGCTTCATGGTGTTCACCTGTCAGTGTGCTGAGGTCTGTCTTCTTTATCTTTGGATATACAAAGATGCAGCATTTTTGTTTAGAACTGGCTCTCAGCACTGCTCTTGGAATGGGGCTAGCCTTGTTTCTGGTATTGCAATTGACTGCATTCATTGCAGAAAAGTTAGAAGTGAACCATACATAGCTTATACCATTTAATCATATTGAAATATTACAACAAATAACACAACTTGCATTGTGCTGTTAAGTCTTCATATCAAGTTAAATTATATCTCAAAAGATTTCTTTTGATTGAAATGATTTGTGTAAAATACCTGGCTGACATTCATTCATTCAGGTATAAAAGAGACATCATTTAGAATTTTTAATTAGCAGGCATTGGGGATAAGGAGGTGAATTAGACACAGAACTTTACCAAGTCCATTTATAAAGTAAAATTAGCAAGTAAACAACTTAATTCATGAGGTTCACAGTTGATAAGGTCGAGGTTCATGAGCAGTAGAACCTCTCTCTGGGGCACAGAGAGAAGGGGCGATGTGTGGAAGACTCACAACTCTGGCCCCAATCACTGTCACAGTATGTGGTTCCTGGGAGAGTTCTGACAGCTCCAGTCAAGGCTCCAGGTAACAGAATTGAATTCCTGTTCTAGAGTCCTGGGATTCCTGGGATGGGATGGAGAGAGGGGCCCTAATATTGCTTCTCCGCCAAGATGATGTACTACTGTTGACTAGTTATATCTCTTACTAATGCCAACTCATTTAATTCTAACCAAAACTCTGTCATCTATACACAAGTATAACTCTTCTTTTACAGACAAAGCCACTATACAGAGAGTGTAAGGACCCTGTTCATGGTCACATACATGGTATGTGGCTGAGCTCTGAGTCAGGCCAGGCAGACTGGTTGCTGAGCCTGTTCTCCTGACCCCTGAAGTTCACATGGACACAGCTGGGTTAGTGCACAGCTGGGTTAGTGTCCTCCCTAAAGCTTTCCTCCTTCAAATCTTGGATGAGATGGGACACTGAGATTTCCTTATGTGTCAGAGAAGATGAACCTTCATCAGAGGGTGAGTTGGTCCATGCTGACACTGTATCCTCAGCTCTGGGGTAGAGGGTGCTGCCTGGGCACAGCCTGCCATCCTTGGCTTAGCCCCTCCTTCCAGCCCACTCCATCCCTATAACGGGGTATGGAGTCCCTAATAGTATGTTACCTACGAGGTCTCAATCCTGAGGTGAGATCATGTGTACCTGATTCACTAAACGCATCCCTGTGTCATCCTGTGGGAGGAATGACTGGACTCCAGGAAGCCCATTCTGTGTTCTAGGTGTTTGTCTGGTGGTTTCTGGTGATGCAGTGCAGTGGAGTCCATAACTGGGTAAGGAATGGTGACTCTGGGACCCAGGGGAAGTAGAACATCGACTGTAGTGACTGAGCAGATCCTGTTCCTACCCTAGCACCTGAGTTTATATTCTGGTTCTGACATTTATAATCGGTTATTATTACTACTGTGTTAAGCGTCCAGAAGGAGATGGGGTTCATGTACAGATGGGGGCTTGGAAGTCAGAGGAACACAGGACAAGTAAGTGTTATAAAATAACAGGTTAATATGAACATATTTAGAGGGAGAAAAGCATGTATTCAATTGACTTTTCTCCCTTTTCATTTACCTGAGTCTCAAGTAGGAAGGATGGGTATGGCAGGACAGAGAAGCTGTGTCTGCTGACCGGGATGAGGGGTCCTTCCAGTGGGGGATGTGACAGGCCTGTGGACTGGTCCACAGCTTCCCTCCATGTTGGCTTCATTAAGACCTTCAGGTGTGGGTGGGGAAGGGTGTGATACCATCTCTGAGTTCTGGGGGGCACGCTGGGGCATTTGTGTCATAGATGGGTCCTTCCCAAGTTTGTGCTGAAATGATGAGAGTCAGGGTGAGGGGGCCTCAAGGTGGGTTTGTGTGGACCAGAAGGTGTATCATGGGAATCTTGAGCCTGAGGGAGTATGAGGAATGAGGGCAGTTTGTTAGTGACCTTGACTTTCGATGGGGGAGCTCTGTCTTGCATCCTTACTGCCCTTCTCTGTCTCTATATGCATCCCTGGGCTACTTTCTGGAGAGCATCTGGGGGCTTCTCTGATCAGTGGGACACAACAAGGCAGCAATGGCCACATTGGACATCAGTCCCTCCTGCTTGGCTCTGTGCCCTCAATCCACCTGGAATTCCATTCTTGCCACCAACTTTCCTCTTGAACTCAGAATGAATGAACCCTCTTCTCTTTTCTGCTTCATTCGCCTCTTCTTTGCCCCTTGCCTGCAGGCACTGTGCAACAGAATACTTTCTATTTATCCTTCTGTCTGCGGGCAGTTCCCTTAAATAATATTTTGCATCTTCTTTAGTTATGGCTAATAATACAGGTGGGTTCTGAATCCTATCAAACCAAACTCTCCCTTTCCAAAGGGGGAAATCGTGAAGTTTAGAAAATGTTACTCTTTCTAAGCTACATATTTTCTTCTAGAGAGCCCCACTCCTATTTTGGAGGGCTAGGGTTGAATGATGACTACTACTTTCTCTTTGTTTCCTGTAACAGCAATCTCTTTCTCTCCTGAAGCATCATTTGTTGACTAGGTGAAAGGGGTATTTCATATAAAATGAAATGCAATAAAGGGAAAGGGATTTAGCATGTGTGAAAATCCCTTATAGGGCTTCCCAGGTGGTTCAGCAATAAAGAACCCCCCTGTCAATGCAGGAGACACAGGAGACATGGATTTGATCCTTGGGTCTAGAGGAACCCCTCAAGAAGGAAATGGCAACCCACTCTAGTATTCTTGCTTGGGAAAGCCTATGGACAGAGGAGCCTGGTGGGTTACATCCCAGGGATCACAAAGAGTAGGACATAACTGAGCATAAATACACCTCCAGGATCCAGTCTCCAGATCAGTCTGAGAAGAGAAGAAAGACCTGAAGACTCATCCCCTCAACTTAATGGTTTCCACCTCACCCTCTCCATGGTCACCTGTGAATTTCTGCATCCTTGTCCTAATTTTCTTCTGGCCTGACAAATATTCTTGTATTTCAAACCTTCTTCTAGTACTTGGCTTCCACCCTGAGCTCAGTACTTGGAAGATCAGTGCTTGATTCCACTAGAGTTATTGCCTGCGGGCCAATCAATTCCACAACTTGACTCTGAAAAATCTCACAGTCCTTGGGGATCAGCCAGGGTGATCAGAGGAAGGAAAGGTACTCATAGTTTTCTACACCAGCCCTGATTATGGGGCCCGGCTCTCAGGACCACGGAAGCAGGAGGTCAAAGGACCGTGTTGCTCATATAAGGAGATGTTGAAGATGCAGAAGCTCATTGGTGTCTGAGCTTCAGAAAGTGGCAGATGCAGCCTCCGACAGTGCCTGAAATGGTGAGAGGTGTCGCTATTGGCTCTCGGGAGGGAGGGTGTAAGGGGTGGTCTATATAAACCCCGGTCGGCACCCTGATGCCTCCTCACAGGCTGATCCTGCAGTTGGGACTGTGACCTTGAGGACATAGGATCAGGATGGCTCTGGGCAGACACCTCTCCCTGCGGGGACTCTGTGTCCTCCTCCTCAGCACCGTGGTGGGTGATCAAGGTAAGAGCTGCCCCTCTGTCTTGGGTCCACAGCAGGGAGGGGATACCTTGATGAAGGGAAAGGTGTATGGAGTTGTGGAGCTGCAGTTTTAGTGTTTTTCACCAAAAAGGAAGCACTCGGCTGTGAATACTGGCCCGTTTCCTGTGGGGGGTCCACTGGTCATAGCGGCAGATTTTACAGAGTAGTGAGTTTTGGTCTGGATAGAGCTGGGTCAGCCTGAGTCCCCTCCGCTGTCTCCATTGTCCTCAGGGAGCTTCGAGGGTCCCAATGGCTCCCAGTGTGTGCAAGTTCCAGTGACTAACCCCAGCTGGGACTCTGGGCTGTTCCCACACACTCCACGTGCCTGGTGTGTGAGCACTGCCCCTGGGTCCCCGTGTTTCCTGTGTCTGTGCTCCTGTAGGCTCTGTGCTTGTGTTTGTGTGTGTGTGTGTGTATATGTGCAGGTGAGAAGTGTGTGAGGGTATGAGGAGTGTGTGAGGATGTGTGAGGGTGTATGTGTGTGTGAGGAGTTTATGTATTTTTGTGTGTGAGGGTGTGAAGAGTGTGTATGTGTATGTGTGGAGTATGTGAGGAGTGTGTGAGTGGTATATGAGGGTGTATGAGGAGTATGTGAGGGTGTGTGAGGAGTGTTTGAGTAGCGTGGGATATTGTGTGTATTTGTGTGAGAATATGTGTGTGTATGTGGGAGTGTGTGAGGCTGTGTGTGTAAGGGGGATGGAGCCTGTCTGCATGAGAGGAACAGGGCTGCTGAGCATGGACTAAGTCCATTGGCCTGTGAAGCACACAGGGTGTCCACAGGGCTGGGTGTCACTGCCACTCCTTGTAACTGGATCAGAGATAATCGTGCACCTGCCTGCCTCTCTCTGGCTCCCATCCCTCAGGCTCCCCTCTGCTTGTTGACGTGTCTGCCCAGCACTGGGCTCTGTGAGAGGCTCTGTCTGCTGGCCTCGCCTGTTCCCACCAGGTGTCATTAGGGAGCAGAGAAGCCTGCATCCAGGAGAGGGGATCGCTTGTCTGTAGAGATCAGTTGATGCATAGCCTCAGGTGTCTAAGTTCCCAAGTCCCTGCCCCGGTCCCTGTGACTCATTTCCTGATGTGCTGCAGACCTGGGATGGTCCTTTCCCCTCCCAGGATCTGCTGTGACTCTGTAGGGAGCACTTTCTCCCGTGCCCTCTCCTGTCTCCCCCTGGGAGCTGCTTTCCCCTGAGTGAGAGTGGAGTACGTTACCAATCCTTCTTCATGGTCTGCAAGGTTTCTTTGGACAAATATGCTGATCTCCTTATGGGAGTCCTCTTGGGTGACAGAATTTTTTTCTTCTCTTTAGACTTAGAATTCTCTCTTTGTCTTTGCTTTTGGACAGTTTACTCTGTGTGTCTTGGAGAAGGTTGTTTTGAATTGAAATTTTGCGGTTACTTATTAGCTTCTGGAGCATTCTTTGACATTGCCTTTCTTTGGGATTGGAATGAAAACTGACCTTTTCCAGTCCTGTGGCCACTGCTGAGTTTTCCAAATTTGCTGGCATATTGAGTGCAGCACTTTCACAGCATCATCTTTCCAGATTTTCCCCCAGGTTTGGGAAATTCTCAGTCTTTCTTTCTTTCTTTCTTTGCTAGGTCTCCTGGCTGCATGCGGGCTTTCTCTAGCTGCGGTAAGCAGGGGCTGCTCCTCGCTGCAGTGCACAGACTTCTCATTGTGGTGGCTTCTCTTGGTGCAGAGCACAGGATATAGGTGCACAGGTTTCGGCAGCTGTGGCATGCTGGCTTAGCTGCTCTGCGGCATGTGGAGTCTTCCTGGACCAGGGATTGAACTCATGTCCCCTGCATTGGCAGGCGTATTCTTATCCACTTCACCACCAGGGAAGTCCTCAGCCATTATTTCTTTTCTCCTTCACTTCTCCTGTGACTCCATTCAATGCATTGTTTCTCTTTATGGTGTGCATAGTTTCCACTGCTTTCTATATTCTTTTCATTCTCTTTTTGTTCCTCTCTTTGGATACTTTCAACTGATCTTTCTTCTAACTTATTGGTTCTTTTTTTTTTTTTCTTTTTCTTTTCCTTGGTCAAGTTTGTTGGAATTCTTCAGTTTACTCATTGTATTGTGTTCATGCTAAATCACGTCCGTCATGTGTGACTCTTTGTGACCCCATGGACTGTAGCCCACAAGGGTCCTCTGTCCATGGGATTCACCAGGCAAGATTACTGGAGTGGGTTGCTATGTACTCCTTCAGGGGATCTTCCAGACCCAGGGATCGAACATGAGTCTCTTACATCTCCTGCATTGGCAGATGGGTTCTTTACCACTAGCATCACCTGGAAAGACCATTCATTTATTATTCAGCTTCAAAATATCTGGTTAGTTCTTTTTTTAAAAAAAGTATATGTCTTTATTGCTCTTATTTTATTTGTATTATTTTCCTGTTATCAATAAATATTTGAATTCTTTTGTAACTCTCTGAGCATCTTTTGAAGTATTATTTTGAATTCTTTGTCAGGCAATTCTTGGATCTCCATTAATTTGAGCTGGTTACAAGAGGTTTACTGTATTCCTTTGGTGTCTTATTTTCTTGTAGATGTCTGCACATTTAAAAAAGCTGTCACCTCTGCCAGACTCTATGTCCTGATTTCAGTAGAGGAAGCCTTTCACTTCTGGATAGTGGCACACTGGAATGTACTGCAGGGTGCCAAGTGCAGAGGCATAAGGTGGTACTGGGTCCGGGAGGGCATGAGGCTGTTTGGCTCAGGCTGCTGATGTCCACAGCATTGACAACTGTGTGGTGTTTGGCAAGTGTTGCAGGGGATCTGCTGTCACTGGAATGATAGTTAGTGTTCTCAGCAGTGCCTCGCGTTCCAGAGCCTAGGGTCATGACCAGCGGTGGTGGTGGCCAGAGCCAATGGTGTGCACACATTTGGCTTTGGGGGCCTGTTGCAGGTGCCTTTGTGGGAGAGTTGATGGTTGCAGGTGCTCAGGTTGTGGGAAGGCCTAGGAAGGCAGCAAAAGCCAAGGCCAACAATGGCTCATTGCTCAAACTCATGTCCATTGAGTTGGTGATGCTATCTAACATCTGATCCTGTGCTGCTCTTCTCCTTGTCCTTCAGTCTTTCCCAGCATCAGGGTCTTTTCTAATGAGTCAGCTCTTTGCATCAGGTGGCCAAAGTATTAGAGCTTCAGCTCCAGCATCAGTCTTTTCAATAAATATTTAGGGTTGATTTCCTTTAGGATTGAGTGGTTTGATCTCCTTGCTGTCCAAAGAACTCTCAAGAGTCTTCTCAAGCACCACAGTTTGGAAGCATGGATTCTTCAGGGCTCAGCCTTATTTACTGTCCAACTCTCACATCCATTCATGACTACTGGAAACCATCATCTGTGCTGTTATTAATTCTTTCAGGGGCAAAATCTGCTGCATTTGTCTGCAGAGCAGGTTACTGTGAACTGTGATTTCTCCTGCCATGTGGTTGCTATTGATCCTTTGCTCTTCTTTCTTATGCCTAGCCATCTCTATAAGACTGGCTCAGCTTTGCAGGTCTGCATGAAGTGAACCTGAAGCAGGACTTTCATATGGTGCCCCCAAAGGCTAGGGACACTGGTTACTCAGCCTGCTCTTACCCTCCTGGTGAGAGGAACTCTCCTGGCACCCTTGACACTGAGTCAATCTAAGGAGAATGTAATGATGCCTCCAAAATGATAGTATCTTGGCGTGGTCAAACTTCTTAGGGTACTCAGATCTTCTGGAGCTGTTTTTGTTACTGATCACTGTCTAAGTTTGGTCTTTTTTAATAGGATGGAGGCTGCTGTCTCCTACATCAGCATCTTGGTAATGGCACATTTGAGGTCTTTATTCTTTGAGAGAATGGTTTTGAGTGTAGAATTTTAGATTGGCAATTTTATTTTTTTCTTTCAGTAAATCTAAGGCTTCAGTGTACTCTACCCTGACATCTCTTTGTTCTTGGGGTTTTAGATGTTAGTATAGATGTTTCTCAATTTTATATACCTAGTCTTTATCTTAGTATTTTTCTTTCTGTAAATTTCCTGCTGTTATTTTCCATTTTAGTAAAAGTAAGCTAGGTATGGTGCAGTAAAAAAACAAAATGTATCCTTACATAACATGTTCTGTTCACTTTGGCAGGACTTCTGCTATCATAATTCTTCAAGCACTCAGGTTGTTGGATTCTCCACCATTGTATTATGTTCCCACTGTGATACAAGGCTGCAGTATTCGCTGTGGTAGAAAAATATACTGGCTCTTAGATGTTTCTACGTGGAAGTGACATCAATCGTTCTGCCACTTTGTTGAATGAGCCAGATCACATGGTTATGCTTAACTTCAAGTAGGCAAGGAAGTATTACTATTTCCACATGCTCATAAAAAGAGAATTTTAAATGTTGCTGAACACTAGTAATGTCTCCATCTATAATGTTCCTACAAATGAACTACTTTTTAATGCAGAAACCAGAGTCATCTTAAAACTTAATCGCTAAAGTGAGATTTGATCACTTTTGTCAAATTCCACTTGTTAGATGTGTGTTACTAGGTACATTCGAGTGTGGATTACACAAGGACATGAACACCAGGTGGCAGGAATAGCCAGGACATTTCAGAGCCTGTTACCTCAGCCCTCAGTTCCTGAGCTGGATGAGATGCTCCCTATGGACAGGGAAGGAGAGGGACAATTCCTCCCTGGATCTGGGGCCACAAGCTGTAACTGATGGGGAAGCTGGGCCCTAGTAGCCCTGGGCACATCTACAGGGGGGGCAGCATCCAGAGTCCCTGAAGGCCTGTCCTCGGTGGTGTCCCTGGAGCTGGTTCTACAGGCTCATGAGAAACACCTGGTGGGTCCCTTCCAGCTCCAGGTTCAGTGATGGCACATTGGGAGCTTAGAGTTAGCCATGGTGGGAATGTTTATACCACAGAGGTCAGGAAATACTATATCCCATGCACTCTTTTACTCCTCAGAGAGCTTATATTTTAAATATACACCACTACATGGTCTCCTAAAATCTCTCCTGTGTCCTGTGTCCGTGTCTCTCTTGCAGCTCTGGAGCTGAGGTTGAAGGATGGAGCCCACCGTTGTGAGGGCAGAGTGGAAGTGAAGCACCAAGGAGAATGGGGCACAGTGAATGATTACAACTTGATCATGGAGGATGCATCTGTAGTGTGCAGACAGCTGGGGTGTGGAGCTGCCATTGGTTTTCCTGGAAAGGCTTATTTTGGGCCAGGACTTGGCCCCATTTGGCTTTTGTATACTTCATGTGAAGGGACAGAGTCAACTGTCAGTGACTGTGAACATTCTAATATTAAAGACTACCGTAATGATAGCTATTCCCACGACGACGATGCTGGAGTAGTCTGCTCAGGTAAGTCCTGTCTGGTCTGTGTGGGGATCTCTAGCAGGAAAAGCCTCTGTCTTATTACCGGAATGACTTGAGATGATGGATACAGCCTTTAGAGCATACTTGGGTGAAGGATCTTTGTGATGTGTCACAGGAGGCAGAGAGGTGAGGTCAAAAGTTTCATACAGATACAGCTTCTGGGTTTGACTTCTGTGACGTAGTCTCATCATGGTAATTGTTCTGTTTTCTTTGATGTAATGGTCACTAGGGTGTGGCTACATGGTGGGTGGAAGGGTCATAGAAGAGTTGTGGGCAACAAGGTTTATCATACTCACAGGGTCTAAATGTCAGAGTCACACACTCCTCCATGTTGGTATGTGGAGGATGTGACAATAGAATAGGCTCAATCAAGCAATGGTGACCCAAAAGGGCACGTGAAGACCTGTGGACAAGTGACCATACCGGGGGTCAGGGTGCAGTTACACAAGGAAAAGGTGTGAAGGGATTTCACTGGTGCATTTAAATATCTCTAGGTCACAGTCAGAGGAAGCCAAAGTGGAACTTGTGGCAGAAAACAATCTCATCACACTGGTGCACCTGATCAACCGAGTGGAGAGCTCACATCACATTTGCAGGAATGTTGAGGGAGCAGGAAAATGCAGGCTTGAAGTTTACAACACAGCAGCTAAAGTGCATCACGTATAAGAGGCAGTGAAGCTAAGAGGACCTGAAGTGACTCCTAAGAAGTGCTCAGTGCTGTCTATGTGTTTGACCTGTGCCAAGGTGGATGCAGTAAAGACAGCAGTGAAACTAGGGTGTGGGTGGGTGGTCACAGTATTTGACAGAGAGGCTTCTAGTTGTTATCATAATTGTGGATTGGATGTCCAGGATATTAGTCCCATCAGAGCAGCTGGACTGGAGGAAGAGTTCCCTGAAGTAGGGAGTTGGTCTTAGGCAAGAATCACTCTGTCTGATGTGATCATGGGACAAGAGAGCTCTGAGGACATCTGCAGTAGGTCCTTAGCAGCCACAGCCAATCAGCTCTTGGGTGTTTATGTTGAGGAAGATCATTGGAAAAGTGATCTTTTCTAATCTCACCTTCAGCAGATCTTTGATGATTCTAGTTGAAGCCCTTAAGAAAACAATTCTTTTCCTTTTTAAAAAGTACTTTATTAAGGTATGACTGACGTACAAAACTGCTTGATAAGTATGCATTTGTGAAACCTTTACAGCACTATGTCATAAATCTATTCATCTCTTCAAAATGTTTTCTTCCATTCTCTTTATTATTCTTATTAAAAAAAATTATTTTCAAGGTGCTTTTAAATTTTAGTTAGAAACTTTTGCTTTAAGCAAACCTGTTTTCTGGCATCTCAAGTAACCTTTGTCATTGTCACAATGTCCTAATCATGGTTCTAACTGCAGATAAATTTGTGGAAACACTACAGGTGTCTCTACCATATTTTGATAAATCAGCATCTGAATGAAAATGGAGTGTGTGATGTTTGAACTTTCTGTGAAATTAGAACTCTGAATGTTATCATCCTAAGAAGATTGATGTCGTGATATTAATTCCAGTTAAGATACACTTAAAAGTAAAGAATTGGAGAATGCTCTGATATTTAAACACTGCTTGTGGTTTGTACTCTCTGACTACCATTGCTCTAACTTAGGCTCTCACATTTTTATGAATGGTTCCAGGTTCCTTCTGTTTCTCTTTTTGTCACTAGTTCCCTCCCCTTGGTCTGTCTTTTCTGTATTTTCAGACATGTTTTAATGATGCGAAGTTAAGTGGTGGTGATTTAGTAGAGATAAGATTAGAATAGCTTGTCTTTTCATTATCTTAATCAAAATTGAACTCTTGGAGTTTCTTCTGCTTAATCTTAGGAGTCAGGTATGGAAGAGAAATTTCAGCCTCAGTAGTGGATTGTTGGAAGTGGAGTACTAACAAATCAGAGATTCTTATGGGTTTGTGGCAGATTTCAAGTTTCCTTTGCAAATTAAGATGTAAATGTTCATATTTATTTGATGGTAGAACTAGAGAACTGTGAATGAAATGCTCTGAGTCTTATATTCTTTCATTGTTACTAGAAAAGTCTCTTTCCCCAATTTTTCCTTTAAGATATCTGTATAAATGCAAACTTTGGAGGAACACTTAGCCATGCACTGGCAAGTCAAAGGTGGAGGTAATAAAACATGAATTTCTGTGTTTTATGATAAGAGATTATATAGTTTATATTTGATGATTTCAGTGATATAAGAAACTTGTGTTTGGGGGCTTATTAGGAGCAAGAGGACAAATGTAATTTTTGAAGAAGGTGGAACAGGTTTTATAGTAGCTGGAAGTAAGGGGAATGGCAATGGGAGCTGATGAAGGCAACTGTGAGGTTCTCTGAGCAGCACTGAAAGTCCAGGTGTGGTGTGGAAGATGCTATGTGTGCCTAAGGACACAAGATGTCTACACAGTAAGAGACCAGACAAGGATATATCTTAATTATATTTAATATCTTTACTCATTCACATCAGTTCAGTTCAGTTCAGTCGCTCAGTCGTGTCCGACTCTTTGCGACCCCATGAATTGCAGCACGCCAGGCCTCCCTGTGCATCACCAACTCCCGGAATTCACTCAAACTCACGTCCATCGAGCCGGTGATGCCATCCAGCCATCTCATCCTCTGTCATCCCCTTCTCCTCCTGCCCCCAATCCCTCCCAGCATCAGAGTCTTTTCCAATGAGTCAACTCTTCACATGAGGTGGCCAAAGTACTGGAGTTTCAGCTTTAGCATCATTCCTTCCAAAGAACATCCAGGGCTGATCTCCTTTAAAATGGACTGGTTGGTTCTCCTTGCAGTCCAAGGGACTCTCAAGTGTCTTCTCCAACACCACAGTTCAAAAGCATCAATTCTTCAGTGCTCAGCTTTCTTCATAGTCCTTCTCTCACATCCATACACGACTACTGGAAAACCATAGCCTTGACTAGATGGACCTTTGTTGGCAAAGTTATGTCTCTGCTTTTGAATATGCTATCTTGTATGAGTGGTCAAGCTAATCCTTCAGTTCTTTAATTTCTGCAGTGCCTTTTCTGTTCTCTCCTGCTCTCTATGCTGCTGCTGCTGCTGCTAAGTCACTTCAGTCATCTCTGACTCTGTGCGACCTCACCAGGCTCCGCCGTCCCTGGGATTCTCCAGGCAAGAACACTGGAGTGGGTTGCCATTGCCTTCTCCACCTGCTCTCTATAGTAGATTTTTATTCTGTTACATCATTCTTTTTGAGACTTCAAAGTTCACAAACTTATGCAATCAGAGTCCTTCACCAGAACAAATTCCACCATGTACATAAATAATTATGAGCACACTCAGAAACCAGGAAAATTATTTTAAAAGTTGTTCTTTATGATGTGCAGGTTTTCCCCTATTGGATTACCTTTTCTCTGTCCAAAATATGGGCTCTGAAGGATGACATCATTATCATCAGTCTTTTCTTTGGTCTCTCTCTCATATGTCATCCACTCCCTGTTTAACCTGCCACTCACTCCACCTCACTCCCTACAGGAGTTATTTCCTTTTGGAATCTCCTTTCCATTTATTTGTAGCTCTTAAGCTTGGTTTTTTTTTTTTTTTCTTTTCTGCATTGGGAAAAAATGGGAAAGCGTAGCAGGGTTAGGTGGCAAATGGGAGGAGCACAGGGGATAAAAAGTGTTAAAATCTCGTTGAATGAGTCTTTTCCCCCCCAAATCTTTCTATGTTTCATTCCTATTGAGGCTTTTGCAGTTTAGAAATCTCTAAAGTATATATTAAAAGACACTTACTCCTTGGAGGGAAAGTAACCTTCCTAGACAGCAACCTAATAACCAACCTAGATAGCATATTAAAAAGCAGAGATATTACTTTGTCAACAAAGGTCAGCCTAGTCAAGGCTATGGTTTTTCCAGTGGTCATGTATGGATGTAAGAGTTGGACTGTGAAGAAAGCTGAGCGCTGAAAAATTGATGCGTTTGAACTGTGGTGCTGGAGAAGACTCTTGTGAGTCCCTTGGAAACACCAGTCCTGGGTGTTCATTGGAAGGACTGGTGCTGAGGCTGAAACTCCAATACGTTGGCCACCTCATGCAAAGAGTTGACACATTGGAAAAGACCCTGATGCTGGGAGGGATTGGGGGCAGGAGGAGAAGGGGACGACAGAGGATGAGATGGCTGGATGGCATCACTGACTCGATGCACACGAGTTTGGGTGAACTCAGGGAGTTGGTGATGGACAGGGAGGCCTGGTGTGCTGGGATTCATGGGGTCACAAAGAGTTGGACACGACTGAGGGACTGGACTGAACTGAACTGAAAACATACATGGGTTGTTTGCTGTCTGCTCTCTTCCTCTCATTCTCCTTTTTTATAGCTTGCTGGCTTCTTATCTCAGAAATCCAAGTAGGAAAGGCATATGCAGTTAGCATATAGATAAGGTTAGAATACATTAAAATATCATTATTCTTTCACATTTGCTGAGAATCTCATGTCTAGTATGAAGTAATCAACTAACTCAATTGTCTTGCATAATCCCACTGAGACCTCACTTTCTCCCAGGTGTCTTGATAAATCCTAGGTTTTTAAGAAAGATGGCTAGGACCATTCCCTCCCTCTCCTATGACTCTCTGAGCTTTTGTCATTTCTAAACTTGCCTGTGGACAACTTCTTTCACAATTAGATTATAATACCTGAACTCAGATCCAGCCTGTGTGATATTCCCTGTCCTCAGTGACTTGAATATTGGCTCTGAGAGAAAACTGGCCAGAAGTTTAGCCCCAGAAATCTCAGGATGGTCCTCTAAACTTCTAAACTTCTCTGGCTCTTAGGCCTCTAAGCTCTTGAACCCCATGGACCTTTTTCACTCTCACTTCAGCTCTGCACCCACGTTTGAATGACTACCACTGTGCAGTTTCTTTGGGCACTGTAGTTTCCATGCCCCAGATAGGAATTAACGTTCCTAACCAATATATATTCTCGGGATTCAGCCATTCCAAACTGATTCTTCAATCCTTCTGGATATCTCTTCAGAAACTTGCTCATGAAAATGCAGTTTGACAATGACAGTCAAATTATCTCTTCTTATCCCCTCTTATTCTACTGTTGGAAAGAAAAGCTTTCACACCATCTCATGCCTGTGAATGTTGTTTCCAATTGTCAAGCCAGGTTCATGAACACTCACTGCGTTTGTTGTTCTTTATTTCTCTTAGGATTTGTGCATCTGGCTGGAGGGGTTGGACCCTGCTCAGGGCGAGTAGAAGTGCATTCTGGAGAAGCCTGGACCCCAGTGTCTGATGGAAACTTCACACTCCCCACTGCCCAGGTCATCTGTGCAGAGCTGGGATGTGGCAAGGCTGTGTCTGTCCTGGGACATGTGCCATTCAGAGAGTCAGATCGCTGGGTCTGGGCTGAAGAGTTCAGGTGTGAGGGGGAGGAGCCTGAGCTCTGGTCCTGCCCCAGAGTGCCCTGTCCAGGGGGCACATGTCACCACAGTGGAGCTGCTCAGGTTGTCTGTTCAGGTGAGATGCACATCAGGACTTAACCTCTGTGTACACTCAGTTCAAGATAAAAAAGAAATCAGATTTTACTGAAATCCTGTCTTTTTCTATCAGTGTACACAGAAGTCCGGCTCATGAAAAATGGCACCTCTCAGTGTGAGGGGCAGGTGGAGATGAATATTTCTGGACATTGGAGAGCTCTCTGTGCCTCCCACTGGAGTCTGGCCAATGCCAACGTTGTCTGTCGTCAGTTTGGCTGTGGAGTCGCCATCTCCACCCCAAATGGAGCAGAAGGAAGTGATCAACTCTGGAAAGCCTGATTTCACTGCTCAGGGGCTGAGTCTTTCCTATGGAAATGCCCTGTGACTGCCCTGGGTGTTCCTGACTGTTCTCGTGGCAACACAGCCTCTGTGATCTGCTCAGGTAAGACAGGGAAGGGCTACTATACTTAGGATGCTCCTGGGGTGAAATGTCCCCAGAGCAGAAAGTAAGGGAAAACAGGTTTAGAAAGGAAGATATTCTATATTGAAATTATTGAACTCAGGTTTCAACTGCTCATTACTCAAGAATCCAATCCTGAGAGATTAGCATGGGGTAAAATTAAAGACAGCTTTATTGAGAAAACCAGCAGTTCTGGGGAGACAGAGGACTAATGTACCAAAGAACCAGCTCCTCCTTGATGATCAGGGACAAGAGTTTTTAAATGAGAATTTCAGGATTGCACAGGTGGAGGTAGGGGACAGTTACCTGCAGAATAGCACAGCTAGCTCCAACAGTCATCTTGAAATAGGTCTGATCAGTGCCACCTGTATTGTTTGAATTGCAGTTAATCATCAGTTCTAGTGTTGGTTTGTTCCCATTTCCTTGAGGCCAATTCTTCAATTGTGTAAGATGAAGAAGGGCTTCCCTGTTGACTCAGATGGTAAAGAATCTGCTTACAATGCAAGAGACTCGGGTTTGATCCCTGGGTTGGGAAGATCCCCTGGAGAAGGAAATGGCACCCCACTATTCTGGTCATCATGTAATTTACTTCTACCACCTGGTAGGGATTTCAGCATCTGCAAAACAGCTCAAAGGATATGGCTCAGAATGTTAGCTATAGCCCATGAGGAGGAACTAAATATCCTTGACTTTGTTTAGGGCTAAACTATTATTATTTTATCCTATTTGACTGTTTTGCTTTGTTTCTGAAAAATTTTCATTTATGTGATTAAATTTATTCTTTGGCTAAGGCTTTTCTACAGACAGAAGCAGGTGCAGGACATGAGGGTGGTCTGTCCTGAGAAGGCTCCATAAGGTCCTGCTCCATAACCTTCTCATTGTTCACTCATTTTTTCAGGGGAAAGAAGTGCTAAGAAATGCTAAGAAGTGCTATGTCGGGAAAGAAATGCTTAGATGAATATTTTTTGAAACATTATTATTTAAGAGTAATAATAGAGAACAAAGTACAAACAATAAGTGTATACCTAGATCATGTTCTCCAACCCAGATCTACAAAGAGAACATTCACAGCACCACAGAATCACTATTGCCTCCCAATGGCTGTGTCCTCCTCCTCTCCAGGGAAGACTGCTTACCTAAGACTTGTACTGCCATAGAATATTTTGTCAGTTTTTAAACTTTATGTATAACCACACAGAATGTTTTCTTTCATGTCTAATTTCTCACTCATGATGTTGTTTATGGCAACATTGTATTCAATTTTATTACTATAGAGTATTCCTTTGAATGATCACATGACCATGCATTGATCCATTCAACTAGTGGCAGAAATTTGAGTTTGTTGCCAAGTTTTGACTATTACAAATACAGTGATGCAAGTTACCATGATGATGACTTTTGGAATAAATATTTATTATGTTTTTTTGTGTGTTTAATTCTGTCTTATATTTTAATTTTCTTAATGGTATGGTGTACTTCAGTGAGCCAAGTTACTAATCTTAAGTTAGTTCATTCACCTTTTTTACTGTACATTAGTGCTCCTTCAGTCAGTCAGTTCAGTTCAGTCACTCAGTCATATCCGACTCTTTGCAATCCCATGGACTGCAGCACTTCAAACTTCCCTGTCCTTCATCATCTCCCGCAGCTTGCTCAAGCTCATATCAATTGAGTTGGTGATACCACCCAATCATGTCATCCTCTGTCATCTCCTTCTCCTGCCTTCAGTATTTTTCAGCATCAGGGTCTTTTCCAATGAGTCAGTTCTTCCCATCATGTGGCCAAAGTATTAGAGCTTCAACCTCAGCATCAGTCCTTCCAATGGATATTCAGCACTGATTTCCTTTAGGATTGACTGGTTTAATATCCTTGAAGTCCAAGGGACTCTCAAAAGTCTTCTCCAACACCACAGTTCAAAAGCATCAATTCTTCAGTGCTCAGCTTTCTTTATGGTCCAGCTCTCACATCCATACATGACTACTGGAAAAACTATAGCTTTGTTGGACCTTTGTTGGCAAAGTAACATCTCTGTTGTTTAATATGCTGTCTAGGTTTGTCATAGCTTTTCTTCCAAGGAGCAAGCATCTTTTAATTTCATGGCTGCAGTCACCATTTGCAGTGATTTTAGAGTCCAAGAAAATAAAGTCTGTCACTGTTTTCATTGTTTCCCCATCTATTTGCCATGAAGTGATGGGACCAGATGCCATGATCTTCCTTTTCTGAACGTTGAGTTTTAAGCCAACATTTTCACTCACCTCTTTCACCTTCATCAAGAGGCTCTTTAGTTCCTCTTCACTTTCTGCCATAAGGGTGGTGTCATCTGCATATCTGAGGTTATTGATATGTTTCCCAGCAATCTTGACTCCAGCTTGTGCTTCATCCATCCCGGCATTTCGCATGACATGCTCTGCATAAAAGTTAAATAATCAGGGTGACAATATACAGGCTTGGCGTACTCCTGTCTCAGTTTTGAACCAGTCCCTTGTTCCAGTTCATAGAGCTCCTTATATCCTTCTAGAAAGAACTTTGTCTACTCCAAAATCACAGAAATGCTTTCTGAGAGTATCTCACAGAAGTGTAATTACTTTTCTTTTGCATGTAGTCATACAGTGCTTCTAGGATTGATAACTGTGTAGGATAAGGGTCAAGTGTCATGTTTTCATATGGGCATCCAGTTGACTGAAAATCTTCTCCTGGAAAGACTATTCCCTAGTGCAGTGCCACCTTTGTGATAAACAAAAGGGCACATGTGTCTAAACACTTCTTTTAGACTTTCTATTCTATTCCACTGTGTCATTTGTCTATCCTTCAGCTGTACCACATTTTCTTAATTATTGTAATTTTATAGTAAATCTTGAACCTTCCCTGGTTGCTCAGATTGTAAAGAATCTGTCTGCAGATTCTGTGGGAGACCTGGGTTTGATCCCTGGGTTGGGAAGATCCCCTGGAGAAGTGCATGGCAACCCACTCCAGTATTCTTGCCTGGAGAGTCCCCATGGAGAGAGGAGCTTGTTGGGCTATAGTCCACTGGGTCACAAAGAATCGGAAATGACTGAGTGACTAAAAACACAGAGTAAGTCTGGGTAACTTTAATTTAAAGAAGTTATGTTGTTGCTGTTCTTCCTAACTGCCTTGGTCATTCTTGGTTTTTGTATTTTGTATACATTTTTGAGCTGAAGCTCCGATACTCTGCCACCTTATGTGAAGAGCTGAGTCATTTGAAAAGACCCTGATGCTTGGAAAGATTGAAGGCAGGAGAAGAAGGGGACAACAGAAGATGAGATAGTTGGATGGCATCACTGACTCAATGGACATGAGTTTGGGTAAATGCTGGGAGTTGGTGATGGATAGGGAAGCCTGGCGTGCTGCAGTCCATGGGGTTGCAAAGAGTCAGACATGACTGAGTGACTGAACAACAACATAAATTTTGAATCATCTTGTCATGTTTCACACACACAAAAGCATCAGGGAATTTTATTGAGGTTAGCTTTAATCTGTATATAAATTTGAGAATGATTTATTTTGACAACATTGAGTTTCCCAAATCATTGGCAAAATATATCCCTTCATTCAGTTTGGTCTTGAATTACTCTCAGATGTTTTGCACATCTTTACCTAGGTTTTCTCCTAGGCATTTTATAGGTTTGATGTTACTAGTATTTCCTTTAGTGAAGGTTCTAGGAGTGAATTCTCTCTGAACTTTATCTGGATTCCCCAAATGTTAGGTTAGTATTTTGCTTTAATCCTTCTTTTTTTCTTTCTTTTCTCTCCCTCTCTCTCTCACTCTAGTTTTCTCTCTCTTTCTCTGTCTTGTTTTAGCTTTCCCTATCTCTCCTCCTTTGTCCCTCTCCTGCCCCATTTTCCACCTGAGTATGTAAAATCTTTCTGGATTAAGTTGCAGACAGGATGCTCCTTTATCCCTCCCCCTCCCCAACAACAACAACAAAAAACTTCAGGGAATTTCCTTACATAACCACAGTTCAATCAAACCTTTAGAGATATCAGCCCCAGATAACATCTAAGTGCAACCACATGAGAGACCCCAAAGATAGAACTGCCAAGTTGAGTCTTTCCTAAATTACTGACCAGGAAATTATGATCAAAATTAAAAAAAAAAAAATTCCTTCAACTACTAAGTTTGGAGGGAAACTTTGTTATACAGTATGGTTAACCAGGCACTTACCATGTAACTAGCTTTTCTATATAGAGGAATATTTATCCTCTCATCTTCCATTTTACTATTTCTACTTTATATTGATCTAATGTGCTGATAGACTCATTCTCTAGTTCTTAATTTCAGCTGTTAACTTTTTCAGCTGTAGAATTTTCATTTGTTTTTGTTATCATTTCTCTGCCAAGACACACATCTTATTAATTAATTCTTTGAGGACTTTAATCATGGCTATTTAAATTCTCTGTCAGACTATAAAACTCTTAGAGGAAAACATAGGCAGAAGATTCTTTGACATAAATTGCAACAAGATCTTTTTTGACCAACCTTCTAGAGTGAAGAAAATAAAAACAAAAATAAACAAATAGGACCCGATTAAACTTAAAAGGTTTTGTATAGCAAAGGAAACCATAAACAGAACAAAAAGACAACTGTCAGAATGGGAGAAAATATTTGCAACTAAAATGAAACAACTAACAAGTGACCGATCTTCAAAATGCACAAACAACTCAATATCAACAAACCAAACAACCCAATTGAAAAATGGGAAAAAGACCTAAACAGACATTTCTCCAGACATACAGATGGCTAACAAGTACATGAAAAGATGTTCAATATCACTAATTACTAGAGAGATGCAAAACTGCAGTCAGGTATTACTTCACACCAGTCAGAATGTCTATCATTAAAAAAATCTACAAACAATAAATGTTGGAGAGAATGTGCAGAAAAGGGAATCCTCCTACATATGGGTATGTAAATTGGCACAACTACTATGGAGAACAGTCTGGAGCTTCCTCAAAAAACTAAAAATAGAATTATCATATGACTCAGCAATCCCACTCCTGGGCACATACCTGGAGAGAATCATCATTCAAAAAGACACATTCATCCTAATGTTCACTGCAGCACTATTTACAACAGCCAGGACACAGAAGGAACCTAAATGTCCCTCACAGGAGGAATGGATAGAGAAGATGTTGTACATATATAAAATGGAATATTACTCAGCCATAAAAGAATAAAGTTGTGAAATTTTCAGAGACATGGATAGACCTAGAGATTGTTATGTTTGGTTTAGTTCAGTTCAGTCACTCATCATGTCCAACTCTTTGTGACCCCATTGACTGTAGCACAAGAGGGCTCCCTGTCCATCACCAACTCCCAGAGATTACTCAAACTCATGTTCACTGAGTTGGTGACGCCATCCAACCATCTCATCCTCTGTCATCCCCTTCTCCTCTCACCTTCAATCTTTCCCAGCATAAGGGTCTTTTCAAATAAGTCAGTGCTTCACATCATCAGGTGGCCAAAGTATGGAGATTCACCTTCAGCATCAGTCCTTCCAATGAACATTCAGGACTAATTTCCTTTAGGATGGACTGGTTGGATATCCTTGCAGTGCAAGGGACTCTCAAGAGTCTTCTCCAACACCACAGTTCAAAAGCATCGATTCTTTGGTGCTCAGCTTTCTTTATAGTCCAACTCTCATATCCATACATGACTATTGGAAAAACCATAGCCTTGACTAGATAGACCTTTGTTGTGAAAGTAATGTCTCTGCTTTTTAATATGCTGTCTAGGTTGGTCATAACTTTTCTTCCAAGGAGTAAGCATCTTTTAATTTCATGACTGCAGTCACCATCTACAGCAATTTTGGAGCTCAAAAAAATAAAGTCAGCCACTGTTTCCACTGTTTCCCCATCTATTTCCCATGAAGTGATGGAACTGGATGCCATGATCTTTTTTGTGTGTGTGTGAATGTTGAGCTTTAAGCCAACTTTTTTAACTCTCCTCTTTCACTTTCACAAAGAGGCTCTTTAGTTCCTCTTCACTTTCTGCCATAAGGGTGGTGTCATCTCCATATCTGAGGTTACTGATATTTCTCCCAACAATCTTGATTCCAGCTTGTGCTTCATCCAGCCCAGCGTTTCTCATAACGTACTCTGCATCTAAGTTAAATAAGCAGGGTGACAATATACAGCCTTGACATACTCCTTTTCCTGTTTGGAGCCAGTCTGTTGTTCCATGTCCAGTTCTAACTGTTGCTTCCTGACCTGCATACAGATTTCTCAAGAGGCAGGTCAGGTGGTCTGGTATTCCCATCTCTTTTAGAATTTTCCACAGTTTATTGTAATGCACACAGTCAAAGGCTTTGGCACAGCCAATAAAGCAGAAGTAGATGTTTTTCTGGAACTCTCTTGCGTTTTCAATGATCCAGCGGATGTTGGCAATTTGATCTCTGGTTCCTCTGCCTTTTCTAAAACCAGCTTGAACATCTGGAAGTTCATGGTTCGCGTGTTGAAGCATGGCTTGGAGAATTTTGAGCATTACTTTGCTAGTGAGATGAGTGAAATTGTGTGGTAGTTGAGCATTCTTTGGCATTGTCTTTCTTTGGGATTGGAATGAAAAGTGACCTTTTCCAGTCCTGTGGCCACTGCTGAGTTTTCCAAATTTGCTTGCATATTGAGTGCAGCACTTTCACAGCATCATCTTTTAGGATTTGAAATAAGATTGTTAAGTAGAATGAAGTAAATCAGAAAGAGAAAAACAAATACTGTATAACATCACTTACATGTGAAATCTAGAAAAATGGTAGAGATGAACTTACTGCAAAGCAGAAATAGAGACACTAACCTAGAGAACATCATATGGATACTAAGAGGGGAAATGAAGAGTGGGATGAATTGGGACATTGAGATTGATGTATATGACATATAGACACTATTGATGTGCTGTGCTGTGCACTTAGTCATATCCGACTCTTTGCAACCCCGTGACTGTAGCCCTCCAGGCTCCTCTGTCCATGGGGATTCTCCAGGAAAGAACTGTGGAGTGGGTTGCCATACCCTCTTCCAGGGGATCTTCCCAACCCAAGGATCTCTTGCATTGCAGGCGGATTCTTTACTGCCTCAGCCACCAGACTCAGAAGACCTACACTATTAATACTAAGTATAAAATAGATATTGCCTGGAGAATCCCGTAGATATGGAGCCTGATGGGCTACAATCCATAGTGTCACAGAGTCAGACTGAAGTGACTTAGCATGCACACACACATAAATTTTGCCAACAAAGATCTATCTAGTCAAGGCTATGGTTTTTCCAGTGATCATGTATGGATGTGAGAATTGGACTATAAAGAAAGCTGAGCACCAAAGAATTGATGCTTTTGAACTGTGGTGTTGGAGAAGATGCTAGAGAGTCCCTTGGACTGCAAAGAGATCCAACCAGTCCATCCTAAAGGAAATCAGTCTTGGGTGTTCACTGGAAGGACTGATGTTGAAGCTGAAGCTCCAATACTTTGGCCTCCTGATGCGAAGAGCTGACTCATTGGTAAAGACACTGATGCTGGGAAAGATTGAGGGCAGAAGGAGAAGGGGATGACAGAGGATGAGATGGTTGGATGGCATCATCGACTCGATGGACGTGGGTTTGGGTGGACTCTGGGAGTTGGTGATAGACAGGGAGGCCTGGTGTGCTGTGATGCATGCGGTCACAAAGAGTCAGACACTACTGAGCTACTGAACTGAACACATAAAATAGATAAATAATAATGTATTGTATAGCACAGGGAATTCTACTCAGTGCTCTGTGGTGATGTAAATAGGAAGTAAATCCAAGAAAGAGGGGATATATATATATATGTCATTGTTGTTTGGTCGCTGAGTTGCATCTGACTCTTTTGTGACCATGGACTGTAGCCTGAGACACTCCTTTGTCCATAGGATTTCCCAGGCAAGAATACTGAAGTGGGCTGCCATTTCTTTCCCCAGAGGATCTTCCCAACCAGGGATGGAACCCCAGTCTCCTATTGGGCAGGCAGGTTTTTTTTACCACTGAGTCACCTAGGAAACCCTTACATGTATATATAACGTATTGAATTTGCTGTAGAGCAGAAGCTACCACAATATTGTAAAGCAATTATGCTCAAATAAAAATCAATAAAAATAAATAAAATAAACTCTCCGTCAGGTAACTCTAAGAGCCAAATACCCTGGGAAATTTTTTTAATGTTTTTTTTTTTTTTTTCCTCTTGTTTTCCATGAGATCTCTTTTATATAAGTGTTTTTAAAATCACAAACATTGTAGATAAAAAATTGTACAAATCCTTCAGAAAGGATTTTGTTTTGCTTACTCTATTTAGGGGTAGATTAAGGATAGAGCAACTTATTTAACTCATTCTTAGGGCAAAGCTTGGCTTAAAACAGGAATCGTGGCATTGTCAGGACCAGGGCTGTTCATAGAGAAAGGGAACACTAAGATTATGGTAACTTTACTGGTATGTTACAGCTTTCATCTCAGCTCCATCACTAGGTCATTATTATTATTATTATTATTTTATTTTGAATTTTTTACTTTGTATTGGGTTTAGCCGATTAACAATGTTGTTACCGTTTCAGGTGAACAGGCAGGGACTCAGCCATACATATACATGTATCCATTTCCCCCCAAACTCCCCTCCCCTCCTAAAAATTATTTTGCTTAACTGAGTTTCCTGCTCTTCAACCCTCCCAACCCTCTAATCATCGCTCTTTTTTCAGGAAACCACACCCAGATGCTGCCCCAGTGCAATAACTCTGTGTCTGAACAAGCAGGGTCTGCAGCCTCAGAGGAGAGCGCCCCCTACTGCTCAGGTGAGAGTTCCACAGGACAGAAGACCCTATTCATTCCCCAGGTCAATGCCTCATTGTTCCATTTCTCTCTCGTCAGACAGTAGACAGCTCCGCCTGGTGGATGGGGGCGGTCCCTGTGCCGGGAGAGTGGAGATCCTTGACCAGGGCTCCTGGGGCACCATCTGTGATGACTACTGGGACCTGGACGATGCCCACGTGGTGTGCAGGCAGCTGGGCTGTGGAGAAGCCCTCAATGCCACGGGGTCTGCTCACTTCAGGGCAGGATCAGGGCCAATCTGGCTGGACGACCTGAACTGCACAGGAAAGGAGTCCCATGTGTGGAGGTGCCCTTCCCGGGGGTGGGGGCGGCACGACTGCAGACACAAGGAGGATGCTGGGGTCATCTGCTCAGGTCAGCACTCCACACTGTCCACAGGCTAGGGGAGGGGAGGGCCCAGGAGGACGGGGGTCTGAACCCTGAGGGAGAGATGCTGAAAGGACCAGAGAAGGAGGCTTCCTCCCATGGAGCCTGTCTTTGCAGCAGACGTGAAGAGGAGGTGCTTTCACTGCCTCCTGCAGCAGCTGAGATTCTGGTCCTTTCTCCTCAGTAGTGTTTGCTGGCAGAGCCTTTTCTGTTTTCCTTGAAATCAGGGCTCACTCTTCTGGTACATATGGTAGAGAAGTCTTAAAGCCAAGGTCTAGTTTTTTTGTTTTGTAACAAATTATCACATAGTTAATGGTTTAAAAGAACACATGTACTTCCTTACACTTCTGTAGCTTAGATGTCCAGCAGGAATCTCACAGGAGGGGGATCAAGGTTTCAGTAGGGTCACATCACCTCTGAGCCTCTGGGGAAGAATCTGTTTCTTGTCTTTTCAAGCTTCTAAAAACTGCCTGCCTGCCTTCGGTCATTACCCCCTTCTGTTCATCATCAGACCAGCAACGCTCCACCTCTCTAACTGTTATACATATTCACATCTCCCTCTAACCAGAACGAGGAAAAGTATTCCACTCTAAAGAATAGTGAGTCTAAGATTGTGATTAGACTGTGCTCAGGTGAGAGAAGGCAATGGCAACCCACTCCAGTACTCTTGCCTGGAAAATCCCATGGATGGAGGAGCCTGGTAGGCTGCAGTGCATGGGGTCCCTAGGAGTCAGACACGACTGAGTGACTTCACTTTCATGCACTGGAGAAGGAAATGGCAACCTATTCCAGTATTCTTGCCTGGAGAATCCCAGGGATGGAGGAGCCTGGTGGGCTGCTGTCTATGTGGTTGCACAGAGTCAGACACGACTGAAGTGACTTAGCAGCAGCAGGTGGTTAATCCATCATATTTCAGGGTAATCTCAAGGTCCTTAGCTTAATCACATCTGTAAAGTTCCCTTTGCCAGATAAGGAAACAGTCACAGATCCATTATTCTATCTGCCTCCACACTGTCCACATCACACCCCTTTCATATACTCTTTTAGATGTTTTGTCAGGAAGCAGGAGTCAGCTCCCTCTCCCTGCAGGTGTCCAGGTTGGTCTTTCTCTCAGTTCATATCTGCTACATCATGGTGTTAGAAATATTTAGAAAGACAGACACAAATGGACAAAGTCAGGTGAAAAGGAAACAAGTTTCACTCTGGTCATCTAATGGATTTGCTTCCTCAGCTGGGTCAGAGATGAGTGTTCACATTTTTGGGGAGAGAGGAAAACCCAGAGCACTGAGTGGGGTGCTCACTGTGTCCTGTCTCCTCTCTTTCAACCTTAGAGTTCCTGGCCCTCAGGATGGTCAGCGAGGACCAGCAGTGTGCTGGGTGCCTGGAAGTTTTCTACAACGGGACCTGGGGCAGTGTCTGCTGCAGCCCCATGAAAGACATCACTGTGTCCATGATCTGCAGTCAGCTTGGCTGTGGGGACAGTGGAAGTCTCAACACCTCTGTTGGTCTCAGGGAAGGTTCTAGACCACGGTGGGTAGATTTAATTCAGTGTCGGAAAACTGATACCTCTCTCTGGCAGTGTCCTTCTGGCCCATGGAAATACAGTTCATGCTCTCCAAAGGAGGAAGCCTACATCTCGTGTGCAGGTGACTTATGTCTGTTTCTGTGTCTTTCCCAACTCTTTAGGATGTTGTTAGTGAGATTTGATATTTTAAAATCTAAGTAATGGGTTTAAAATGAAGCTTGGATGGAGCTTATTTAATCTACATGTTCCAAACTTGCTTTATTAAAATTTTTTAATTGATACAACATTATATTTTTTGCTGTGTTCAACATAATGCTTATATGTTTGTGTGTATTGATAAATGATCACTACAGTAAGTCTAGTTATATCTATATATATGGGTCCATATATATAGATCCATATATATAGTTAAAAATTTTCCTTCATGATGAGAATGTTTAAGATGTATTTTCTTGCCATCTTTCAAATAGACAATACAGTATTCACTATAGTCACCATGCTGTATGTTATATCTCTTCACCTATTAATTTTATAATTCAAATTTATACCTTTTGATTACCTTTGCTCACACCAAATCCCCCACCTCTGGCAGCCACCAACTACTCAACATCTCTGAACTTGCTTTTTGTTTTAATATGAACATATAAATGAGATTATATGGTATTTTTCTTTCTCTGATTTGTTTCACTTAGCATAATGCCCTCGAGGTCCATCCATGTTGTTGAAACTGGCAAGATGTTCTTCTTTTTTATGGGTGGATATAAGTCTATATTTGGAGAAGGTGATGGCACCCCACTCCAGTACTCTTGCCTGGAAAGTCCCATGGATGGAGGACCCTGGTGGGCTGCAGTCCATGGGGTCGCAAAGAGTCGGACATGACTGAGCGACTTCCCTTTCACTCTTCACTTTCATGCATTGGAGAAGGAAATGGCAATCCACTCCAGTATTCTTGCCTGGAGAATCCCAGGGATGGAGGAGCCTGGTGGGCTGCCATCTATGGGGTTACACAGAGTTGGACACGACTCAAGCGACTTAGTATAAGTTTATACTACATTTTCTTTATCCATTCATCAGTGAAGACTTACATTGTTTGACTCATATATATTGCTATAAAATACTAAAAGGTAATACTGTTAAAGTGCTGCAGTCAATATGTCAGCAAATTTGGAAGTTTCATCAGTGGCCACAGGACTGGAGAAGGTCAGTTTTCATTTCAATCTCAAAGAAGGGCAATGCCAATGAATGGTCAAACTACCTCACAATTGTGCTCATTTCACATGCTAGCAAGGTTATATTCAAAGTCTTTCAAGCTAGACTTCAGCAGTAAGTGAACTGAGAACTTCCGAGATGTACAAGCTGGGTTTAGAAAAGGCAGAGAAACCAGAGATCAAATTGCCAACATTTGTTGGATCATAAAGTAAGCCAGAGAATTCCAGAAAAACATCTGCTTCATTGACTACATAAAGCCTTTGACCATGTGGATCACAATGAACTGTGGGAAATTCTTAAAGAGATGAGAATACCAGAGCACCTTACCTGCCTCCTGAGAAACCTGTATGCAGATCAAAAAGCAGCAGTTGGAACTGGACATGAAACAACCGACTGGTTCCAAATTGAGAAAAGAGTTCATCAAGGCTGTATATTGTCAGCCTGTTTATTTAACTTGTATGCAGAGAACATCATAGGAAATGCCAGGCTGGATGAATCACAAGCTGGAATCAAGATTGCTGTGAGAAATATCAGCAACCTCAGATACACAGATGATACCACTCTAATGGCAGAAAGCGAAGAGGAACTAAAGAGCCTCTCATTGAGGGTGAAAGAGGAGAGTGAAAATGCTGGCTTACAGCTAAAAACATTCTAAAAACCTTCTAAAAACTAAGATCATCAGCACTTCATGGCAAATAAAAGGGGAGAAAGTGGAAACAGTGACAGATTTTCTTTCCTTGGACTCCCAAATCACTGCTGATGGTGACTGTAGCCATGAGATTAAAAGAGGCTTGCTCCTCTGTGACAAAGCTAGACAGAGTATTAAAAAGCAGAGACATCACTTTGCTGGCAAAGGTCCATATGGTCAAAGCTATATTTTTTCCAGCAGTCAAATCTAGACGTGAGAACCGGCTTATAGAAGAAGCTAAAAAGAGTTGATTTTTTTGAATTGTGGTGCTTGGATGCCACAATTGAATTGAGAATCCTTTGGGCAGCAAGGGGATAAAACCAATCCATCCTAAAGGAAATCAACCCTGAATAGTCATTGGAAGGACTGATGCTGAAGCTGAAGCTCCAATACTTTGGCCATGTGATGAGAAGAGCTGACTCATTGGAAAAGACCCCGATGCTGGGAAAGATTGAAGGCAAAAGAAGAAGGGGGCCACAGAGGATGAGATAGTTAGATAGCATCACCAGTTCAGTGGACATGAATTTGAGCAAACTTTGGGAGTTAGTGAAGGACAGAGGAGCCTGGCATGCTGCAGTCCATGGGGTTGCAAAGAGTCAGACACAACCTAGCAACTGAACATATGTTGCTGCAATGAACATTGGGTTTTCAAGTTAGTGTTTTTGTTTTCTTCAGATAAATACCCCAAAGTGAAATTCCTAAATCATATGGCAGTTCTATTTTTAATTTTTGATGCACCTCAATACTGTTTCTATAGGGGCTGCATCAACTTACATTCCCTCTAACTGTGCAAAAGCTTTCCTGTCTCTTCACATTCTCCTCAACTCCTGTTATTTCTTCTTTTTGATAAAAGCCTTTCTAGAGGATATGAGGTCATATCTCATTGTGGTTTTGATTTGTATTTTCTGATGATTAATAGTGTTGAGCATGTTTTCATGTACCTATTGGCAAGTTGTGTGTATTCTTTAAAAAAATGTCTATTCAGGTTCTCTGCCCATTTTTAAAAAATCAGACTGTTTTTTGCTACTGAGTTGGAAGAGTTCCTTGTGTATTTTGGATAATAATCCTTACCATAAATATAATATGCAAATATTTTCCCCAATTACACAGGTTGATTTTTCACTTTGTTGATGGTTTCCTTAATTGGGCAGAAGCTTTTTAGCCTTATGTCATCACAACTGCTTGTTTTTACTCTTGTTCCCTTTGCTTTTGGTGTCAGATCCAAAAAGTCATCACAAAGACTGGTGTAAAGGATTTTATTTTCTGTTTTTTCTTGTAGAAATTTTATGGCTTCAGGACTTGTGATCAAGTCTTTAATCTATTTTGAGTTAATTTTTGTGAATGATGTAAGATAATGGTCCAGTTTCATTTTTTGCATGTGGCTGTCCATGGTTCCCAATGCCATTTACTGAAAAAACTGTCCTTTTCCCAGTGTATATTTTTGGCTTCTTTGTCAAAAATTAATTGACCATAGAAATGTGGGTTTATTTATGGACTTTCTATTCTATTCCATTGATCTCTGTGTTCATTTTTATACCATCGACATACTGTTTTGATTAATATAGCTTTGTAATATAGTTTGAAATCAAGAAGCACGACACCTCCAGCTTTGTTATTCTTTCTCAAGATTGCTTTGGTATTGGACGTCTTTTGTGGTTCCATGCAAATTTTAGGATTGTTTCTTCAGTATCTGTGAAAATTTCCATTGACATTTTGATAAGGATTGCAGTGAATCTGTAGATTGCTTTGGGTAGTATGGGTATATTAATAATATTATATCTTCCAATCCATGAGCACAGAATATCTTTCCATTTATTTGAGTCATTTTAAGTATCTTTCATCAATGTGTTTATAGTTTTCAGTGTACATGTCTTTCACCTCCTTGGTTAAATTTATTCCTAGATATTTTATTATTTTCATGCAAATGTAAATAGAATTGTTTTCTCAGTTTCTCTTATAGCAGTTTGTTGTTACTGTAAAAAAATGCATATGATTTTTGTATACAAATTTTTCTTCTACAACTTTATTGAGTGTATTAGTTCTCATATTTTTGCTGAAGTCTTTAGTGTTTTCTACATGTAATATCATGTAAGGGGATTTCTTTTCTCATGACTCTGATGGTAAAGAATCTGTCTGCAATGCAAGAGACCCGGGTTCAGTCCCTGGGTCGGGAAGATCCCCTGGAGGAAGGAATGGCAACCCACTCCAGTATTCTTGCCTGGAGAATCCCAATGGACAGAGGAGCCTGTCAGGCTGCAGTCCTTGGGGTTGTGAAGAGTCAGACACGGCTGAGTCTAACACTTTCACTTTTCAATCTGCATATAGTGTCAGTTTTGCCTCTTCCTTTCAGATTTGGATATCTTGAGTTTCTTTTTATTTCCTGATGGATCTGGATAGGACTACCAAAACTAAGTTGAATAAAAGTGGTGAGAGTAGACATTTTTGTCTTGTGTCTGATTTCAGAGGAAAAGCTTTTGTTTTTTTACAGTCAAGTATGATGTTAGCTGTGTACTTTTCATATGGCCTTAATTATGTTGAGATGCAATCTTTTTCTATACCTATTTTATAAAAGAGTTTACTGTAAGTGGATGTTGAATTTGTCAAACACTTTTTCTGAATCCTTTGAGGATATGATTTTTACCTTCATTTTGTTTATTTGGTGTATCACATTGATTAATTTGTGAATGTTGAACTATCCTGTATCCTTGGAACAAATATCACTTCATCATGGTATATGATTCTTTTAGTGTATCGTCAAATTCAGTTTTCTAATATTTTGTGACAATTTTTGCACCTGTACTTATCAGAGTATTAGCCCATAATTTTCTTTTCTCATGGTGTCCTTATGTGGCTTTGGTATCAGACTAATGTTGACTTCATAAAATGAATTTGGAAGTGTTCTTTTCTTCTGTTTATGGAAGAGTTTGAGAAGGTTCCACCACTAAATACTGTTACATTGGAAATTGAGATTTCAGCAATAAATTTTGAATGAAATAAATAAATGTTGGTGAGGGCAACAAATAGTCAAACCATAGCGCCTTATTCCTTCAACATTTCTCTCTCTGTTTCTCTCTCTCCTTCCCTCCCCCTCCACACACACAAACACACACACCCCATTCAGGTGCACCTTGAAGGGTATGCTGGATGTTGCCTGAAACCCATAGCTAAGAGAATGTGAGATCAGATTCTTCAAAAGCAGAGGCTCACTCCCTTCCTTGCCTCTTTTTGCTCATCTCTTTGTCTTTTTCACTTGAAGGCCAAAGAGGCATTAAACTATGAGACCTTTTATTGATGATATTTTCCCTACAATTAAACCTTGTGAATTGAGAGGTGGTAAAGTCTTTGACCATGAAAATGAGCAACCCGCTCATAGAGGTCCTGCCATCATTTTCTCAGAGGTTCTCTGCATAGAGTGGGTAGGAGTTTTGATAGGATGATCTGGAAAGAATATATAAATATTGATAGTTTATGACAGGTACTATTTACCCTTCTGTGTTTTTGAATTTATATTTATTTCTCTCAGCTTCAATTCTTTTATGTATATTTTCAGTCTTTTGTTTATTGTTTCTGCATCTTCTCAATACAAATTGTTCTCAGTAGGCTTTTTTTTTAACTCTGACAAGAATTTCTGGCTTACTCAGTGTGTACATATATGTGTCCATTTATCTTTTCAGAATTCTACTAAGTTTTTCCTGTATACTTCCTTTTTAAGAGATTCCTAACCAACACTATGAGCCCAAAGAAACTGCCTGCAGTGTGGGAGACCTGGCTTATTCCCTGGGTAGGGAGGATCCAGTGGAGAAGTAAATAGCAATCCACTCCAGTATGTTTGTCTGGAAAATCCTATGGACAGAGGAGCCTGGTGGGCTGCAGTCCATAGGGTCACAAAGAGTTGGACATGACTGAGTGACTAACACACACACACACACACACATAACCAACACTACATTGTGGAGCAATTATCTTCCAATTAAAAATAAATTCAGAAAAGAGAGTTTCCTTTTACAACAGTAGTCTTCACTTGCCCACTTGTCACACTGAATAATAGGTAAGAGTAGTTTATAATCTATCTAATAATTTTCCATTAAAATTATGTACATGAGATTTTGAATATAAATTGACTCTGTGCTTCTGGACTGATTATTTTTAATATGAACTATTATCATAGACTGTTACCATTAATTTATATTTGGTTTACTATTTCACTGATTAGTATGAATTTTAAAAAAGAAATTTTATTTCACTGAATTTTATTTGTCTATTCATTCATATAATAAATATTTATCAAGCCCCTCTCTAGGTATTTCAAAATGGTTTTCCATAGATATTTGTTGAATGAGTGCATACAATGTGCAGGTACTGTCCTAATAGCAGAAACATGGCACATATAAGATATATAAGGTCCTTCTTCTAATGGAACTTTCATTCAGAGGGGAGTGTGTACATTCGTAGATGTCTGTGTTTATATTTGCTGTGGGGTGTGAAGACTGATAAACAAGTAAATATTTAAAGATATTTCAGCTGGTGATCAGATGCAGTGAATGTTTCAGTCCAGGAGATAATGAGCCTGTTTTCACATGTCATTTGCACTGAGCCGTGGGTCTTAGATAATCTTATGTGGAGACAGGAACACCCTCAGCTATTTCTGATCCACTATTTCCCTTTTGTTTGCAGGAAGAAGACCCAAGAGCTGTCCAACTGCTGCCCCCTGCACAGGTACGCTGGCCCCGCCCCATTGCGTGTGGCTCCCAGGGGGTCCTTCCTCTCACCAGGGGAGTCACAGGAGGGGCTGCTGCCTTTTCAGACAGAGAAGCTCCGGCTCAGAGGAGGACACAGCAAGTGCTCAGGGCGGGTGGAGGTGTGGCACAGTGGCTCCTGGGGCACCGTGTGCGATGACTCCTGGAGCCTGGCAGAGGCTGAGGTGGTGTGTCAGCAGCTGGGCTGTGGCCAGGCCCTGGAAGCCCTGAGATCTGCAGCATTTGGCCCTGGAAATGGGAGCATCTGGCTGGATGAGGTGCGGTGTGGGGGCCGGGAGTCCTCCCTGTGGGACTGTGCTGCGGAGCCCTGGGGGCAGAGCGACTGCAAGCACGAGGAGGATGCTGGTATGAGGTGCTCTGGTGAGTGAGGGGCTCGGGGTCCACCCTGGGTGAGCTGGGGGCAGTGCAGGGGCAGTGGGCTGGGCCGGGCGTGGTGGGGAGTGTGTGTTCAGACATCCCGGGTGCTGGGGCTCTGATCTAGGATGAGGGAGCTGGGAGGACTGGACACTGATGCTGTGGAGACTGAGAGGGGTGATTTCAGGCTCAGGAGGGAAAAATGGTTTGCCCTGCGTTCTGGCCAATTCTTCTTCCCCACACTACTGTTTTTCTCTTTAGGTGTAACGACAACATTGCCCATGACTACAGCAGGTACTGTGATCCATCCACGGGCAGTAGAGAATACTCAGATACTGGGGACCTATTCTGTGGGCCCTCTGACAACTCAGAAGAGGAAAGAGTCTGAGGAGCCATGGCTGTTGGGGAGGAGCCAGGGCATTACACTGGGGAAATCCCCTGCCTTGATGTCCAGGGTCTAATGTTCTCATGCCCGGGGTCCAAAAAGTCTGGTTTCCATGTTGTAGAATCTAAGGATCTCCCACCTGCCCTTGAGTGTTGCTCCTCATCAGAGAGGTGCAGGTCCCTGGACTGTTTGATGCTCTGTCTCCTGAAGCCCAAGGGAAGGGATGAGCTGGGTCCTCAGAGACTGTCTCGGCAGGGCAGCTTCCTGACAATCCCAATCTCTGCCTCGGGGCCACACTGGCCAGAGTGGAGTTGACTTGTCTCAGGACAAGACCCAGGGGAGCCCTGACATTGTATGAGGCTGAGACGCCATTGTCCAGAGCTCCTGAAAATGCTGACACAGGAGATTTCTCTGTGCCCAAGACTATCTCCAGCCCTTTTCCCTGTTCTCCTTAGGGACCAGAACAACCTCAAATTCTCTCCCTGGCATCTTCTCCCTGCCTGGGATCCTCTGCCTTATCCTGGGGGCCCTTCTCTTCCTGGTCCTCGTCATCCTGGTGACTCAGCTGCTCAGATGGAGAGCAGAGCGCAGAGGTGGGCTGCAGGGGGAACTGGGGACCAGGGAGAGTGTGTGGAGGCAGGAGATGGAGCAGATGTGAGGAGGGGAACCTGGGCCAGGTACTGTTCTGAGTTGCAGACTCCATGTGCTCCGTGCTGAGCTCTAAGGGCTGAATAGACAGAGGTTCTTAGGACTGGGGTGTGAACTCTCATAAGTCATGGCCTCTCCTGTGAGACCAGACAGAGTTGGCCCTGAGCTGTAATCAGGGTCAGATGAGGGAGAAGGTGCTAACATGGTGCATGGGGTAGGAGACGATGCTGAGGTCCTGGCAGCCCCCATGTGAGCACCAGGGAGATGAAGGTGGGCTGGCTGGATCGGGGTATCTGGGGAAGCTTCTCTGACCTGCTGGGGGGTCTCTCAGCCTTATCTAGCTATGGAGATGCTCTTGCTGAAGCTGTGTATGAGGAGCTCGATTACCTTCTGACCCAGAAGGAAGGTCTGGGCAGCCCAGGTGAGTGTCTCTGTCTGTCCTCCTGGGATCTCTGGTTGTCACCACCCACTAGCTGTGCACATCTTCTCAGCATCTGCAGACCTCATGTGTGCCCCAGGCTCACAGAGACGGCTCCTCCAAAGAGGCAGGATGGCCTCTCAGAGCCCCGTGACCTCCCAGCCTCTGTCTACACTGCAGAATCCAGGCCTGTCCCTTCTCAGCCTTAACACAGGTCCCGTGGGTGTGGGGAGGGTCATGCTGTGTGTTGTGTGATGTTTGTCTCCACTTGAGGCTTCCCGTCAGATTTCTCACTGACTAAACTGCCGTATTACACCAGGGATGGTGAGGACAACAGTGACTACAGATCCAGTCCAGGAAATAGAGGTGGACCTGCCTCGGCTAGGCTCTGGGGAGGAGAGTTTCCCTTATAGAGAGGAGATTTAAGGGGAATGGTTTTCCTTTGATGGACCAGAGGCATCCCTTGTGTCCAGATGGGGTTCGTCCTTCTCCTTTTCTGGCTGTTCTGTGATGTGTCACGTCGGGACTGGTCTCTCTGTGTCCAGAATCACCACAGGCACACAATGTTTTAAAAATTAACATCTGTAAAGCACAATTTTTCAAAGTACTTTAGCAATGCTCAGTGGTGGAAGAGTTGCTTTGAGATATGTAGTTTCCACCAGAAAATATTAAGATATGTAAAATCATGTTTTGGCTTATGGACACATCAAAATGAAACATGGATCTTAGAGAAAAAAGTCTTTTGAAACAAGGAGTGACTGGTGCCTCTATTCAGAAACTCAGAAACTCTGGGTCATAAGGTATCTTAGGTATTCCCCAGACCAACCCACTTTGTGGTTTTATACACTCCCATGTCTGCTCTTGGAACCCCCAGATCAGAGGACTGATGTCCCTGCTGAAAATTACGATGATGCTGAAGAAGTACCAGTGCCTGGAACTCCTTCTCCCTTTCAGGGAAATGAGGAGGAAGTACCCCCAGAGAAGGAGGATGGGGTGAGGTCCTCTCAGACAGGTGAGTGGGGTCAGTTCATCTCCTGCAATCTTTCTATATGATAAGGGTGAATTTGTGCTCCTCAATGCCCAGCCTCCCTAGAGATTCAAAATATAGGTAATCTTATACATTTGATACCATCATCTTGACCATATGCCATATTTAATGCTGTCAGACTCCTTGCAAGGAGTGAGGAATCACTCTGCTTTTGGCATTTATGTCTCCATAATGTGACATAAACTTATCACTTTGTATGTGATATATTGCATAAAGGTTTATAGATTACAGAATCTCCTGGTGGTCCAGAGGTTAGGATTCTGCACTTTCACTGCTAGGGCCTAGGTTCAACCCTGGTCAAGGAACTAAGATCCCACAAGCATTATGTCATGGCCGAAAGAGAAACTTATCGATTAATTGAACATATTTAAAAGAATGAAGAATTGATGCTTTTGAACTGTAGTGCTGGAGAAGACTCTTTAGCGACCCTTGGATGGCAAGGAGATCAACCCAGTCATATTAAAGGAAATCAATCTTGAATATTCATTGGTAGGATGGAGCTGAAGTAGAAGCTCCAATACCTTGGCCACCTGATGTGAAGAACTGACTCCTTAGAAAAGACCCTGATGCTGGGAAAGATTGAAGGTAGGAGGAGAAGGTGATGACAGAGGATGAGGTGGTTGGATGGTATCACCAACTCGATGGATATGAGTCTGAGCAAGCTCTGGGAGTTGGTGATAGACAGGGAACCCTGGTGTGCTGCAGTTCATGGGGTCACAGAGAGTCAGGCATGACTGAGTGACTGAACTGAACTAAACCAAATTCAAAGGTAGAACAAGTGTTTTAATAATATCTTTGCACGGTCACATACATGAAGGCAAACCATTCAGTATCACAGTAATCCAGGTCTATGCTGAATCAGTAATGCTGAAGAAGCTGAAGTTGCCATTCTATGAAGACCTACATGACCTTTTAGAACTATCATCTAAAAAAGAGGTCCTTTTGATTATAAGGGACTGGAATGCAAAAGTAGGAAGTCAAGAGATACCTGGAGTAACAGCCAAATTTGGCCCTGGAGTACAAAATGAGGCAAGGCAAAAGCTAATAGAGTTTTGCCAAGAGAACACACTGGTCATAACAAACACCCTCTTCCAACAACACAAGAGAAAACTCTACACGTGGACATCATCAGATGGTCAGTACTGAAATCAGATTAATTATATTCTTTGCAGCCAAAGATGGAGATGCTCTATACTATCAGCAAAAACAAGACTGGGAGCTGACTGTGGCTCAGATCATGAAGTCCTTATTGCCAAATTCAGACTTAAATTGAAGAAGGTAGAGAAACCCACTAGGCCATTCAGGTATGACCTAAATCAAATTCCTTATGATTATACAGTGGAAGTGACAAATAGATTCAGGGGATTACGTCTGACAGGCAGAGTGCCTGATGAATTATGGTCGGAGGTTTGTGACATTGTACAGGAGGCAGGGATCAAGACCATCCTCAAGAAAAAGAAATGCAAAAAGGCAAAATGGTTGTCTGAGGAGGCCTTACAAATAGCTGAGAAAAGACAAAAAGTGAAACCAAAGGAGAAAAGGAAAGATATATCCATTTGAATACAGAGTTCCAAAGATTAGCAAGGAGAGATAAGAAAGCCTTCCTCACTGATCAGTGCAAAGAAACAGAGGAAAACAATGGAATGGGAAAGACTAGAGATCTGGTCAAGAAAATTACAGATACCAAGGGAATATTTCATGCAAAGATGGGTACAATAAAGGACAGAAATATTATGGACCTAACAGAAGCAGAAGATATTAAGAAGAGGTGGCAAGAACACACAAAACTATAGAAAAAAATCTTCATGACCAAGATAATCAGATGGTGTGATCACTCACCTAGAGCCAGATATTTTGGGATGTGAAGTCAAGTGGACCTTAGGAAGCATCACTATGAACAAAGCTAGTGGAGGTGATGGAATACTAGTTGAGTTCTTTCAAATCCTAAAAGATGATGCTGTGAAAGTGCTGCACTCAATATGCCAGCAAATTTGGAAAACTTAGCAGTTTTAATAATATCTTTCCAAGCCATAGGACTGGAAAAGGTCAGTTTTCATTCCAATCCCAAAGAAAGGCGATGCCAAAGAATGTTCAAACTACCGCACAGTTGCACTCTTCTCACACTCTAGCAAAGTAATGCTCAAAATTCTCTAAGCCAGGCTTCAACAAGGCATGAACCATGAAATTCTCAATGTTCAAGCTGGATTTAGAAAAGGCAAAGGAACCAGAGATCAAATTGCCAAAATTCGCTGGATCATTGAAAAAGCGAGAGAGTTCCAGAGAAACATCTATTTCTGCTTTATTAACTATGCCAAAGCCTTTGACTGAGTGTATCACAATAAACTGATATTTCAGTAGCTGCAAGAAGACCCTCATTCTCTAGAAAAGAGTGTTTCTCCATCTGAGGGCCTGTGTAGTTTCCGGGGAGGAGATATCTGTGGGTACACCTGTGATACTATTTGTGGACATTTGGGAACAGGAGTCAAGTCAACTAAGAGCAGACTTGGGTTGTGAGTGAGGAATTCAGATTTTTCCTGTTTCCAGTCTCCCTCTAATTGTGAATTTGCATCTATCACCTGTGAAAGGAGAACATTTAAATTCCCTTTTATGATTCTTACCATTGCTGGGCATCTCCTTGGTATTGTATTGCCTGGAAGCAGGTCTCCCAGAGCTCCTGAGTATGGGTCTCCTGTTATGCAGGATTTCCCCATGCACTGAGGCCCAGGAGACCACATGCACTGGATCTGAGAGGACAGCTGAGATCCATCCTCACTGGAACTCATGTGAAATAGCCTGAGCCTCCCTCCCCACACCTGGGTCCCAGGGATGCTTTGTCATAAGCACTTGCTTGACTCCCTTCCACCAGAGGGTTCTGTCCCATCCTCGTGTCTCAGTTCTAATCAAACTTCTCTTTTCTATTTCAGGCTCTTGTCTGAACTTCTCCAGAGAGGTAGCTGATCCTGGGGAAGGAGAAGAGAGCTTCTGGCTGCTCCAGGGGAAGAAAGGGGATGCTGGGTACGATGATGTTGAACTCAGTGCCCTGGGAACATCCCCAGTGACTTTCTGTGATGCTGTATTAAATATGAGATGAAGCCTCAGATATTCTAATTGCCTGTATTTCAATAGAGTAGTGCTGACCTGGAATTGTGTCATATGAAAATTGCTCAAAATGAAATATTCTTAAAAATTAACTTTTTGCTGTGCTGTTAATTTATCAAGCTCCATGTCAAACGCTTTTAGAGGATTGGCCCTCAAATGCCATCTTTCTCAAAGGAAATGAAAGATGAGTGAGCTGACCTGCTTTCTCACTTGTCTTAAAGGCTAATGAGGGCATGCTCTCAAGTGCTCCAGGTCACTATTAAGGATGTAAACTTGGTCTATATTCACACACTCCTTCCTAACAAGATGAACTCATGGGAAAACAAAACAAACCAAAACAAAGCAAATAATTATAAACACCTCTGAGATGTCACATCACCAGTTTGTAACTTGTTCTTGGACACCAGACTGTGTATGAGTTTCAAAGTGGAAGGTTGGCTGGTGGGAGAGAATGGATATAGCTTTCCTTATCCTGCCTCAATATTCACAGGCCAATTAAAACTCTAACTGAACATAACTACCTCTTCCTTTTTCATCTCTCATTTATTCCTTTAGTGGATACAGACACCTCTTTGCTCATCTCCTATGTCTATCTGATTATCCAATCCTTATAAATCCATTCTTTCTTTTCCATCTCTTCCTACCATTTCTTTAGGATGCTGCTATTTCTTGTCTCTCCAAGGATCTCTCCTTCTAAGTGAATTATATCAGTTCATATATGTCTTCAAGTTGATGGAAGGCAAATTGGTGCTCACCCACACCCTGTATTCAGATTGGACAAGAAGGCAAGAAAATGGAGACCTAGGCAGAGGATATCCAGAAGAATAGATGTAGATAGAAAGATCAAGAACATTTGGCTATTTATGTTTCAGAGATATGGATGGAAGCATCTGACATGACTGATCTCTTAGAGGAAGAATTTCAGACCAAGGGGCTTCTTTGGAAACATCTATTTTTCAGATGTTTCAAGATTGTTTCCATATTGCTTATACAGTGTCAGACTTTATTTTTTGGGGGCTCCAAAATCACTACTGATGGTGATTGCAGCCATGAAATTAAAAGATGCTTACTCCTTGGAAGAAAAGTTATGACAAACCTAGACAGCATATTCAAAAGCAGAGACATTACTTTGCAACAAAGGTCCATTTAGTCAAGGCTGTGGTTTTTAACTGTGGTGTTGGAGAAGACTCTTGAGAGTCCCTTGGACTGCAAGGAGATCCAACCAGTCCATTGTAAAGGAGATCAGTACTGGGTGTTCATTGGAAGGACTGATGCTGAAGCTGAAACTCCAGTATTTTGGCCACCTCATGGGAAGTGTTGACTCATTGGAAAAGACCCTGATACTGGGAATGATTGGGGGCAGGAGGAGAAGGGGACGACAGAGGATGAGATGGCTGGATGACATCACCGACTTGATGGACATGAGTTTGGGTGAACTCCGGGAGTTGGTGATGGACAGGGAGGCCTGGCGTGTTGTGATTCATGGGGTCACAAAGAGTGGGACACGACTGAGTGACTGAACTGAACTGAATTGAAAATGTAATTGTGATCCTGCTGTGACTCCTCAGTGTAGAGAGAGCTGGCATGAAGAAGTGACAAAGTAAAGATTATGTTTACACAGCACTACCCCTGCAACCCTCTCTGCCCCCCACCCCCACCCCTGGCCAATTCCATTGTGGACATGTGGAGAAGCTGCTGAACTAATATAAAACCTGAGAGTGCTGGCCTGATTGTGAGCTGGACCCACCCAGTTACTTGGTTGATGACTCTGGATGGTTTCTAGGGCTCCAACCTACACTCATGCTTGCAGTCTTCATAGTTCTAGGCTGTGCTTGGGGATGGGAAGATGCCCAGGGCTTCTTCCAGAGCAGCTCACATGGATATTCACTTGGGAAGTGATGAAATAGATGACATATGATGAAATAAGGCACACACACATGAAGAAGCTCAGTGAACTCCAAGAAAACACAGATAAACAATTAAATTCAGGAAGACAATATAAGAAGAAAATAAGATTAAAAAAAATTTCTCATCATCATTATTATTGATTTTAATTTTTGATTGCATGAGTCTTTGTTGCTGCACATGGGCTTTCTCCAAATGCAGCAAGCAGGCACTACTCTTCTTTGTGGGCAGCAGGTTTCTCTATGTGCGGGCTTCTCTTATTGTGAACAGGTTCTAGGCACCCAGGCTTCAGGGGTTGCAGCATCGCCTCTTATTTGTGATTTGCGGGTCCTAGAGCTCAGGCTCAGTAATTATTGAGCTAGGGCTCAGTAATTGTTGAGCTAGGGTGTTACTTCACAGAATAAATTCAGATTTTTTTTTAACAGAGATGGAAATCATAAAAAAAGGAAATAAACAGGGAGTTTGCTGATGATTTAGTGGTTAGGATTTGATGCTGTTGTCTGGATTCAATCCCAGTAGGGGAACTGAGGTCCCTCAAGCTTTGCAGTGAGGCAAAGAGAATAACAGAAGGAACAAAACAGAAAAATGAACCAAACAGAGATTCAGTTGCTTAAGATTCAGTTCAGTTCAGTGGTTCAGTCGTGTCTGACTCTTTGTGACCCCATGGACCGCAGCACGCCAGGCTTCCCTCTCCATCACCAACTCCTAGAGCTTGCCCAAACTCATGATCATTGAGTCGGTGATGCCATCATCCAATTGTTTCATCTCCTGTCATTCCTTTTTCCTCCTGCCCCAAATCTTTCCCAGCATTAGGGTCTTTCCTAATGAGTCAGTTCTTCCCATCAGGTTGTCAAAATATTGGCGTTTCAACTTCAGCATAAGTCCTTCCAATGAATATTCAGGACTGAATTCCTTTAGGATGGACTGGTTAGATCAATTGCTTAAGACTACAATGAATGGAATGCAACAAAATGAAAAATTGTTGATGCTACCTAGAGCATCAACAACAGCAGAAGACTCTGTAACTTAGAATGCAGGACCATTGAGATTACCCAGCCAGGGGACAAAGAAAAAGAGGAATGAAAAAGAGTGAAAGAACCTGTGTGAACTATGGGGTAACTTTCACAGAAACAACCTGCACATTATTGGAGTCCCAGAAGGAGAAGAGAGGGAGAAAGGGACACAGATTATACTTAAAGAAATAATACCAGATAAGTCCCAAATCTGATGAGATTTAGACATCCAAGTTCATGTAGCTAATAGGTCACTCCTCAGAGTTCATTCAAAATGATCATCCCCAAGACACATTGCTTGTAATCAAGAAGAAGAGAGAATTTTATAAGCAGCAAGATAAAAGTAAATGCTCACCAAAAAGAAATTCCCTTAAAAATATCAGTGGACTTTTAAGTAGAAACCTGACTGTCCAGGAGAGAAAGGATGATATATTCAAACTTTAGGAGAAAAAAAAAGCCTACCAACCATGAATACTTTTCTCAGGAAGGTTGTTTTTCATAAATGAAGACGATATAAAGACTTTCCCAAACAAACAACAGTTGAGGGAATTCATTAGGCTTGTCTTACAAGATTGCTGAGGGGAGTTCCTCAAGCTAAATGAAGGATGCTAATTGTTATATGAAAGAAGTGAAAATATGCAACAGACTTGTAAATGTAAATACTGAATCCAATTCAGCATCCTCTGACACTGTAATATGGTAGTGTGCTAGTCAGTTAGCTTTAGTCTAAGGAAAGTATTAAAATAGCTATAGAGAAAAATATTTTGTTAGTGGATACACAATATAGAGAGAGGTAAATTGTGACATCCAAAACAAAATGCATAGAAGGGGATAAAAAGGTAGAGCTTTTGCATGTCATTGGAATTAATTTGTTATCAGTGTAGTATTTACTGTTGTCCCACTAAGATGTTTTATGTGAGCCATGTTTTATGTGAGCCATGTGGCAACAAAAATGTAAAAACCTACAGTAGATTCACAAAAAGTAACAAGAAGGGACTCAAAGAGCAACATTATCCAAATGTATCAGTTCACAGTTCTAACTGTTGTGCAGAACAGTTGAGTTGTCCTGGTCTCCACATCATCTTTCAAGATCAGCCGAAGAGGACTGTCCTTTGAAAAGTGAAACACTAATTAAGCTGTCTGTTATTTTAAGCCAAAGAAATCTTTTGGCACCTCATCTCCTTCCTTATGTCATATCGATGGTGCAGCTGTACTTTTTTAATTGCAAATTTTCTTCCTGTGATATTGCTGTGTGGTTTTAATGAAAAAACTGCCAATGATAAATCATATGAATATCCTGTCTCCTCAGTTGGGTTTGATTAAGACTTATTAAGAAGCCACATGTAGGTACTTTGTGGTTTGTCTTGTGTATCCTTAGAGATAGAGATTTGCAGTATTTGTTGTGACATATTTGTTGGTGATAGCTGCTTGTTTTTGAAAATGAAATTTTGCCTTGCTAATTGCCATAAACATTTGCCTTTAAAAGAAAAATATTAGCTAAATGATGTTCTCAGAAACATTTATTTATATTTAAGACAATTTATCTTCAATATTTAGTACAGTGCCATTCAGCCATTCAATAAATATTAGCTGAGCATCTGTGAAGTTATAGAGAGGGGGAATATAGAGCTTATACACAGGCACAGGCCTCACTCCAACCCTGGGCCTTGGCAAGGCCTCAGACAAGGCCTGCAGACTGCAGGAGCCTTGGTTAGCATGCCCAGATTGGGAAGCATTTGATGACAAGGAAAAGAGATCTGTTCACAGAGTCTTTGATGTTAAAGGAGGAACACATTTTGCTGTATTTCCAGTGTTCTGAGGCTGGTCTGCGGGCAGGACTCAGCTGCACCAAAGCTCCATGTGCAATAGAGCCTCAGTTCATAGACTTTGAGTCTGAGCAATCACTCAGGCTTTGAGCTCTGATGCCACCCCAGAGGTGCTAACCTTAGGTTGCAGTGGTTTAAGAATCACCACCCACAAGAACTCAATAGCTCTGCAGTTGGTAATTACATCAGCTCTGAGCAGAGGTGGGTTAATCATGAAGTTAATGAAATGTGTTCTTCAGAGCTTCTCCTTGCACCAGCCCCTTCCAAGTCCTGAGGGAGGCCCTAGGGCTGCAGTTGAAGCAGAGAGGACTATGATCCTTGCCCCCTCACCGTGTCTTCTGCCTGCCTTTTGCCTGTGGAAAACTTTAGTCAAAGAATACGTTTAATTGGAGAAGTGAGAAACGTGGATACAAAGGAAAACAGTCAGAGGAGATTAAATAATAATAATGTAGTCATTAAGCACAGTAAGGATATTTAGTTTTTTCTCAAGGGTTATAGATGATATTCTGAGCCGTGTCCTGTGAGCTGTCTTATAGATACAAAACACCAGGTGGAGCAGTGAACTACATGATGACCACACTGTACCCAGGACTTGAGCATCCACAATTCTGAGAACTGACCACAAAGACATGGGAACAAGTACACCCAGGCACTAAAGATCAACTGTACCTAAAACAACTTAGTGGATGTTTTGGATGGCATCACCGACTCAATGGACATGAGTTTGAGCAAGTTCCAGGAGTTGGTGATGGACAGGGAAGCCTGGTGTGCTGCAGGCCATGGGGTCGCAAAGAGTTGGACTCGACTGAGCGACTGAACTGAACTGAAAACCACCAAGATGATGCTAATCAGACCACTGATGACCAATTTGAAGATGACTGTTAGAGATGACTGTGCTGTTTCTGCATATAACCTCCCCCCACCCCGGCTCTGTCTATAGAAGCTCTCACCCTCTTCTTGTCATGGGGTGGGCGGAGTCGGCCCTTGTACAGATTTCCACCACCCTCCTCACCAGTTGCTGGCATCTGAAATAAAACAAACTTTCCTTTCCACCAACCTGGCCTGTATACTGGCTTTTGAGCGGTTAGCAGCCGGATCCCTCACACATACCTTTCGGTTACATGGTCACAAGGAGATAGGTTTTGAATGTGCCATTTGCTTCAGTTGAGGGGAAAAAAAAATTCAGCAAAATCATTTCTTACCCAAAGGTGAAGAATTTAATCAACTACATGGAGAACTAAATCCAGGAATCAGATTTGTTCTGGAAATCAAGAAGAAACAGAAGAGGTTTGGAAAGTACATGCTGCTTTTTCATTAGTACAGGATTGGTAGAATGTAAAAATAAGATCAAAGATGATGAACTGACTAACTCAGAGCAAAGGAGAGCTGTTTAAGGATGAAGGTCAAGATGCTCAGAGACAAAAATGGGGAAATGGAAGCACAACTGTCAGCACAAACTGATGTAAAGGAAGGAGGAGCTGCACCAGGTGTGGATGCTCTTAAACAGAAGTTTGGATCCAGTTGTTGGTCAATCAGTGATGGTGACTAGGAATCAACCAAGCCCCAAAGAGGAATCAAGTTGAGACCTGAGGGAGCAGCTTGGGATGAAGACACAGAAGGAAGAGGAGATCCAGAAAAGTACCTGCTTCATGTGGCAGATTTTGTCTTCCTTTCACATCTTCAGAATAGGCTCTGTTCTGATGCTGGAACAACTGACTCCCAAATCTCAGAAGGAACACACACATGCATACACACATTCATTACCAACCTGCAAACGTGCTGTGGTCAGTGAGGCTCCACTAGCTTACACATGTACCAAGTGGAACACGCAGCTTCTGGGGCAGGAAAGAGAGAAACCAGAGAGTCGCATGGGGTTTTCATGCCTCTACTCAGAAGTGACACAGGTCACAACACCCACGTTTCATTGGCCAGAATGAGTCACTGGGAGACAGAAAAACAGCTATTTGATGAATATTACTATTGATGCCACGTCCTTGGTAGCAATGCTGTCAGTTTTTTTTTTTTTTCTTGCCTTGGTGAAGTTTCTGAGGTACAATTTTGTGCAGAAATTAAATGTCATTAGACCGTCCCCAGAATGGGATTTGAAGAAGGCCTTCTGTATCTGGTTCCTTCGTCTGGTGTGTCCCTGGCTCCTTACTCCACTTCTGTCTGTGCTGAGTGGGAGTAGTCAGATTCGTGTCTCCCCTGTCCCCACCACCCTCCCCACTCAGTATCACTAACTGCAGGGTGATTTCAGCATTTGTTTATTCATTCATTTCTTTCTTTATCCACTATTTGTTAAGCTGTCTCTATGTGTCTTTACTTGACTTTAAAGAGATATTGAAGAGTAAGACACAATACTTCCTCTCAAGAAGCCCCCACTTTAGAGACAGTGAGCAAGGTTTTACAGATTAAATAAACACAGCAGTAATTTTGAGCTGGAGGAAATAAAAAGAGTTCACAGAGGTGACAACTCTGTACTTTTAAAAACAAGAAAAGATTTACGAATTTTCTTTCTGTAATGGGCTTAAAAGTGTGTCCTCTAAAACTGAAATATACATAAATGTAATATTCTCTATTTTTATCACCGATTTCATCTTGTGCACTAGCAAGGGATGTTTGTGTGGACTGAAATTTCCATTTAAAATTTATCCCTCAACTTAGCTAGGGTTCATGGTAATAACTGTCTTGTCATTTCTAGTTCAAGCTCCCTGCTGAGACTGGTTTTCCTCTCTTTCAGGAGGCATCTTCTTGTCTCTCCTCCCACAGGTGGTGCCTGGGGTGGGAGGGCTTCTTTCCCACAGCAGCAGGGAATACCCTTTGTCTGCATGCTCTCCACTTAGAATCTGCTTGTCTTTGATTTCTTAGCTTTGATCTGCTCTTGTCTCTGGGTATCTGGTGTTGCACTATGGAGGAGTGAATGAGGCCAATTCAGTGCCATGCTCTGTTCGATGTTTCTGGTTATAGACTGTAACGGGCTGAACAGAGATGATGGGCTGGACCTCAGCCAGCTCATGACCTTGCTCTTTCCTTCATGCTCTTGTGATGAAGTGGTCTTTGGTAAAGTAGTCTTTACTAACCTTGGTCCCATCCATGCAAGGAACGCAGATGGTGAAGGGGTCTCCAATGCTTTGGTTTAACAACTCAGTTAAATTTTTCCTTTAGAGTTGTATACCTCTTTTTTAATTTAAAAATATTTTGTATTTTAGTCTGTCTGATTGGTCCTGAGGAAATTTTCCTCAAGCAAGCAGGTTTAATTATTAACTTTCCTAGCAAAGAGATTACTGAACCTCTGACCACCATTTTCTCATGGTGATTTGGGGATAATAATGCTACATGTTGTATTGCTTCACAATCCATAAGGACAAATAGTTAGCCTAAGTCAAAGAACAAGATTCTTTCTGCTCTTTACTTCTGTACTTCTAATTCAACATAGAAGATGTTTAAATTTTTTTATAACAAAATTTCTTCCTGTTACAGTTGTGTGTGGTTTGAATTGAAAATATGCCAAATGATAAATACTTACATCCTGACCACTTGGCCATATCTGATTAAGACCAGAACAGGAGGCTTCATGGTCTTCACCTGTCAGTGTTCTGTGGTTTGTCTTCTTTATCTTCAGATATACAAAGAAATTTGCAGCATTTATACATGTTTAGAACTGGCTGTCTCAGCACTGCTCTTGTGCTGGGGCTAGGTTGTTTCTAGTTATTGAAATTTACTGCATTCATTGCAGAAAGGTGTTGAAGTGAACCATATATAGCTCATACCATTTAACAGTATTGAAATATCATTAAAACAAATGATGCAGCTTGCATTGTGCTGTTACATCCTCACAACAAATTAAATTATTTCTCAAAAGATTTCTTTTTGATTGAAATGATTTGTGTAAAATACCAGGCTGACATTCATTCATTCAGGTATACAAGAGACATCATTACGATTTTTAGTTAGCCAAGCACTGGGGATATGGAGGTGAATTAGACACAAAATGTTTAAAACAAAATGTTTTACAAAAAGTATATTCGAGTTTATAAGGTAAAATGATTAAGTAAACAACTTAATTCACAAAAGCTCACCAATGGTAAGGTGGAGGTTCTTGAGCAGTTACATGGGGCACAGAGAGAAGGAGTGATGTGTGGAAGACTCACAACTCTGATTGGCACCAATGACCATCGCAGCATGTGGTTCCTGGGAGAGTTCTGACAGCCTCAGTCAAGGCTCCAGGTCACAGAATTGAATTCCTGTTCTAGAGCCCTGGGATTCCTGGGATGAGATGGTGGGAGATGCCCTAACACTGCTTCTCTACTACTACTACATGTGTAAGTATGTGTGTTAGCTACTCAGCTGTGACCAACTCATTGTGACTCTATGGACTGTAGCCCCTCCAGGCTCCTCTGTCCATGGGATTTCCCAGGAAAGAATACCAAAGTGGGTTGTCATTTCCTTCTCCAGAGATCTTCCTGACCCAGGGATCGAACTCAGATCTCCTGCATTGCAGGCAGATTCTTTATCATCTGAGCCATCAGGAAAGCAAGTTAACAGTAGTACATACTACTACTACTATGCACTACTGCTGTTGCCTGGAAAGTTCCATGGACAGAGGAACCTGGCATGGGTTCGCAAGGCATTGGCCACGACTGAGCACATCAGCATCGGCACATGTACTACTGTTAACTAGTGTTGTAATATCACATGCTAATGCCAACTCACCTAATCCTCACCAAAATCAGTCGTCTTGGTGGGATCATCACCCTCCTTTTACTAATCAGAGAGTGTAAGAATCCCCTGTTCAAGGCCTGCACTTGGCATGTGGCTAAACTGTGAGTCAAAACCAGGCAGTCTGGCTCCCGAGCCTGTTTTCCTGACCCTGTACTGCACTCTCTCATGTTCATTGTGGAGACAGCTGGGTTAGTGTCCTCCCTAAAACTTTCCTCCTTCAAATCTTTGATGAGATTGGATACTGAGATTTCTTTATGTGTCAGAAAGATGTAGCTTCATCCGAGGGTGAGTTGGTCCATGTTGACCCTGCACCCCCAGCTCTGGGGTACAGGGTGCTGTGGGGACAGGCTGCCAGCCCTGAGTTTGCTGCTCCTTATAGCCCATCCCTTTCTATAAAGGGTCTGGAGCTGCCAACAGCATCTTACCTGTGAGATCTCCATCCCAAGTTGAGACCATGTGCACCTGGTTCACTAAACGCATCCCTGTGTCACCCTGTGGGAGGGATGACTGGACCTCAGGAAGCACGTCCTGTGTTCTCGGTGTCTAGCTGGTGGTTTCTGGTGATGGTGTGGACTCCACAACTGGGTAAGGAATGATGACTCTGGGCCCAGAGAGAGTAGAGCATCAATTCTAAGTGACTGAGCAGATCCTGGTCTTACTTCAGCAACTGAGTATAAATTTTGGTTTTGATATTTATAGTAAGTTTTTATCATTAACGTGTTAAATGTCCAGATATAGAAGGAGATGGGGTCAGGTACAGTCATGGGGCTTGAGTGTGAGAGGACTAGATGACAAGGAAGTGATACTTAAATAAATAATGGGTAAATATTAGCATATTTAGAGGAAGAAAAGCATGTGTTCAACTGTCTTTTCTCCCGTCTCAAGTATGAAGAACAGGCATGGCGGGACAGAGAAGTTGTGTCTGCTGACTGGGATGAGGGGTCCCTCTGGTGGGGTATGTGGCAGGGCTGTGGACTAACCTGCAGCTGCCCTCAGTGTTGGCCCTACTGAGACCTTAAGGTGGGCCGTGGGTGGCTCTTGAAGCTGTCTCAGCTCCGGTGGGGATCCTGGGGTCTGTGAGTCACAGATGCTTCCTTCCACGTCTGTGCTGAAAAGATGGAGTCAGGGTGAGGGGGCCTCAGGGTGGGGTTGTGTGGACCATAGGGCTTCATCATGGGAATCTTGAGCCTGAGGCAGCATGAAGAAAGGGGGCAGCACATTAGTGACCTTGAATTTCGATGGGGGAGCTCTATCTTGCATTACTTACGGCCCTTCTCAGTCTCTCTATTCATCCCTGGGGTACCTTCTGGGGGAGCATCTGGGACTTCTCTGATGAGTGGAAACAGAACAAGGCAGCAATGGCCACACTGGACATCATCCCTTCTGCTTTCATCTGTCCCCTCAACCCACCTGGGATTCCATTCTTGCCACCACCTTTCCTCTTAAATGCAGAACAGAGGAGGTGGGTTCATTGGTGGTTTCAGGGAGCATGAACCCCTTTCTCTTCTCTGCTTCACTCACCCCTTCTTTGCCCCCTGCCTGCAGCTATCATGTAGCAGACTTTCTATTTCCCCATCTCTCTGGAGCTGTTCCCTTAAATTATATTCTGTGTCTTCTTTAGTTATGGTTTTATAATACAAAAGTATTCTGAATCTTATCAAACCATACTCGCAGCATATAAAGGGGGTACATGTGAAGTTTAGAAAACTTTAGTCTTTCTAAAGTATAATTTTCTTCTTGTTTTCATTGTTTAGTCACTTAGTCGTGCCCAAGTCATTTCGACACAATGGACTGTAGCTGGCCAGGCCATTCTGTCCGCGGAATTGTCCTGGCAAGAATACTGGAGTGGGTTGCCATTTCCTTCTCCAGGGGATCTTCCCGACCCAGGGATTGAATCCATGTCTCTTGCTTTGTAGGCGGATTCTTTACTGCTGAGCCATCAGTGAAGCCCCATGTTTTCTTCTAGAGATCCCTGCTCCTATTTTGGTGGGCTAGAGTTGAATGATGACTCCTACTTTCTTTTTGTTTCCTTTAATAGCAATCTCTTCCTCTCTGTCAGAATCATTTAGTGACTAGCTGAAAGAGATACTTCACATAAAATGAAATGCAATAAAGGGAAAGGGAGTTAACATGTCTGAATGTCCCTATAGGGAACCCGCCTGCCAATGCAGGAGAAGCAGATTTGATCCTTGAGTCAGAAAGATCCCTTTAGAAGGAAATGGTAACCCCCTCCAGTATTCTTGCCTGGGAAATCCACTGGACAGAGGAGGCTGGCGAGCTACAGTGCAGGGGTTTCAAAGAGTCAGACACGACTGAGCATGCAGGCACATGCTCCAGGACCAAGTGTCCAGATCATTCTGAGAAGGGGGAAAACCCTGCAATCTCATCCCCCCAACTTGATGGGTCTCACTTCATGGCTTCACAGTCACCTGTGAATTCCTGTACTCCTGGTCCTCATTTTTGCTGACCTGATAAATACTCTTGTGTTTCAAGACTTCTTGTAGTTCTCTGCTTCCACCCTGAGCTCAGTGCTGGGGAAGATCAATGCTCGATTCTACAAAAGTTATTCTCCACCGGTCAACAGATCCCACACCCAGACCCTGTGAGATCTCAAGTCTGCAGATATTGACCAGGGTGATCAGGGGAGAGAAAGGCACTCATGATTTTTGATGAACCGTTTCTACCCCAGTCCCAGTGGTGGGACCCAGCTGTCAGGACTACGGAAGCAGGAGCTCAAAGGACTGTGTTGCTCATATAAGGAGATGTTGAAGATTCAGAAGCTCATTGGTATCTGAGCTTCAGAAAGTGGCAGATGCAGCCTCTGATAGTGCCTGAAATGGTAAAAGGTGTCGCTATTGGCTCTCAGGAGGGAGGGTGTAAGGGGTGGTCTATATAGACCCCGGTTGGCACCCTGACGCCTGCTCACAGGCTGATCCTGCAGCTGGGACTGTGACCCTGAGGACGTGGGGTCAGGATGGCTCTGGGCAGACACCTCTCCCTGCAGGGACTCTGTGTCCTCCTCCTTGGCACCATGGTGGGTGGTCAAGGTAAGAGCTGCCCCTCTGTCCTGGTTCACAGTAGGGGAGAGGACGCCTTGATGAAGGGAAAGGTGTCTGGATTTGTGGAACCTGGCCTCAGTGTTTCTGACCAAAAAAGAACCATGCTGATGTGAATCCTGGTTCCTCTCCTATGGGGGGGTGGTGTCCATTGGTCATAGTGGCAGATTTTACAGAGCTATGAAGTTTTGTCTGGATCGGGCTGGGTTAGCCTAAGTCCCCTCCACGGTGTCCCTTGTTTTCAGGGAGCTTCTAGGAGTCCCAGTGGCTCTCAGTGTGTGGAAGTTCCAGTGACTGAGCTCAGCTGGGAATCTGGGCTGTTTCCACACGCTCCATGTGCCTGGTGTGTGAGCACCGCCCCTGGGTCCCTGTGTTTCCTGTGTCTTCGCTCCTGTAGGCTCTGTGATTGTGTGTGTGTTTGTGTGTGTATGTGTGCAGGTGAGGAGTGCGTGAGGGTGTGTGTGTGTGAGGGTATGAAGAAGTGTGTGTGTGAGTGTGTGAGGGTGTGTATGTGTGAGGGTGTACATGGGTGTGAAGAGTTTATGTGTTTGTGCAGTGTGTGAAGAGTGTGCAAGTGATGTATTAAGGTGTGTGAGGAGTAAGTGTGGGTGAGTGAGGGTGAGTGAGGAGTGTTTGAGTAGTGTGTGAGGCTGTGTGTGTGGGGGGAGTGTGTGTTTGTGTGTGTGTTTGTGTGTGTGTGTGTGTGTGTGTGTGTGTGAGGGAAGGTGGAGCCTGTCTGTGTGAGAGGAACAGAGTTGCTGAGCAGGGAGTGAGTCTCTTGGTCTGTGAAGCACACGGGGTGTCCACAGGGCTGGGTGTCATGGCCGCTGCATGTAACTGGATCAGAGATAATCATACACCTGCCTGCCTCTCTCTGGCTCCTCTCCCCCATCTCTCGGGCTCCCCTCTGCTTGTTGCCATGTCTGCCTAGCACTGGGCTCTGTGAGAGGCTCTGCCTGCTGGCCTTACGTGTTCCCACCACGTGTCCATTAGGGAGCAGAGAAGCCTGCATCCAGGAGAGGGGATCTCTTGTCTGTTCAGTTCAGTTCAGTTCCATTGCTCACTGGTGTTTGACTCTGTGATCCCATGGACTGCAGCACGCCAGGCCTTCCTGTCCATCACCAACTCCCGGAGTCTACCCAAACTCATGTCCATTGAGTTGGTGATGCCATCCAACCATCTCATCCTCTTTCGTCCCCTTCTCCTCCCACCTTCTCTCTTTCCCAGCTTCAGGGTCTTTACAGATGTGTTAGCTCTTCACATCAGGTGGCCAAAGTATTGGTTTCAGCTTCTACATCAGTCCTTCCAATGAACGACTTGTCCCTCTGTTTGTAAAGATCAGTTGATGTGCAGCCCCACGTGTATAAGTTCCCAAGTCCCTGCCCCAGTTCCCATGACTCATTTCCTGATGTGCTGGGGACCTGGATGGTCCTTTCCCCTAGCAGGATCTGCTATGACTCTGTAGGGAGCACTTCCTCTCGTGCCCTCTCCTGTCCCTCACTCCCTGGGAGCTGCTTTCCCCTGAGTGAGGGTGGAGTATGTTACCAATCCTTCTGTCGTGGTCTGCAAGGTTTCTTTGGACAAATCCGCTGATCTCCTTATGGGAGTTCTCTTGGGTGACAGCATTTTTTTATTCTCTTCAGACTTTTAGAATTCTCTCTTTCTCTTTGCATTTGAACAGTTTACTCTGTGAGTCTTGGAGAAGGTTGTTTTGGATTGAAATTTTGGGGTGACTTATTAGCTTCTTGAACTTAGATGTCCAGACCTTTCCCCAGGTTTGGAAATTCGCAGCCTGTCTTTCTTTCTTTTTTATAATTATTTATTTTCGGCTGTGCTAGGTCTCCTTGCTGCATGCGGGCTTTCTCTAGCTGTGGTAAGCAGGGGCTACTCCTCGCTGCAGTGCACAGGCTTCTCACTGCAGTGGCTTCTCTTGCTGGAGACCACAGCCTCTAGGTGCACATGTTTCAGCAGCTGTGGCGCACTGGCTTAGTTGCTCTGAGGCATGTGGAATCTTCCTGGACCAGGGATTGAACCCATGTCCCCTACATTGGCAGGTGGATTCTTAACCACTACACCACCAGGGAAGTCCTCAGCCCTTAATTCTTTTCTCCTTCACTTCTTCTGCTATGACTCCAGTCCATACATTGTTTCTCTTTATGGTGTCCACTGGCTTTCTATATTCCTTTCATTCTCTTTTGGCTCCTCTATTTGGATGCTTTCAACTAACCTTTCTTCTAACACATTGTTTCTTGTTTCTTTTTCTTTCCCTTGGTCAATTCCCTGTTGTTGAATCTCTGTGTTGAATTCTTCAGTTTACTCATCATATTGTGTATGTTAAGTCGCCTCAGTCATGTCTGACTCTTTGTGACCCTATGGACTGTAGCCCACCAGGCTCCTCTGTCCATAGGATTCTCCAGGCAAAAGTACTGAAGTAGGTTGCCATGCACTCCTCCAGGGGATCTTCCAGACCCCGGGATTGAACCCAAGTCTCTTGTATATCCTGCACTTGCAGACAGGTTCTTTACCACTAGCGCCACCTGGGAAGCCCACTCACTTATTATTCAGCTTCAAAATATATGGTTGAAGAATTGAAGAAGTGAAAGTCACTCAGTCATGTTTGACTCTTTGTACACAGTCCATGGAATTCTTCAGGCCTTAGTGGAGTGGGTAGTCTTTCCCTTCTCCAGGGGGTGTTCCCAACCCAAGGATCAAACCCAGGTCTCCAGCATGCAGACTGATTCTTTACCAGCTGAACCACAAGAGAAGACCAAGAGAAGACTGGAGTGGGTAGCCTATTCCTTCTCCAGCAGATATTCCTGACCCAGGATTTGAACCGGGATCTCCTGCATTGCAGGTGGATTCTTTACCAACTGAGCTATCAGAGAATTGAAAAATATCTGGTTAGTTCTTTTTTTTTTTTTTTTTTTTATAAAAAATAGAGTCTTCTGATGCTGGGAAAGATTGAAGGTGGGAGGAGAAGGGGATGACAGAGGATGAGATGCTTGCATGGCATCACTGACTGAATGGATATGAGTCTGAGTAAACTCCGTGAGTTGGTGATGGACAGGGAGGCCTGGTGTACTGTAGTCCATGGGATCTCAGAGAATCAGACACGACTGAGCAACTGAACTGAAATGAACACTGGTAATGTCTCCATCTATGATGTTCCTACTAATGAAATCCTTTTTATATGCACAAACCAGAGTCATCTTATGACTTAATCACTAAAGTGACATCTGATCACGTTCGTCAAATTCCATTTGTTAGATGCGTGTTACTAGGTACATTGGAGTGTGGAATTACACAAACACATGAACACCAGATGGCAGGAAAAACCAGGACATTTTAGAGCCTGTTACCCCAGCCCTCTGTTTCTGAGCTGGATGAGATGCTTCCTATGGACAGGGAAGGAGAGGGAGGATTCCTCCCTGGATCCTGGGCCATGAGCAACTGAGATGGAGAAGCTGGGCCCTAAGTACCTTTGGGCACATCTACAGGGAGGGCAGCATCCAGAGTCTCTGAAGGCCTGTCCTCGGTGGTGTCCCTGGAGCTGGTTCTACAGGCTCCTGAGAAATACTTGGTGCCTCCCTTCCTGCTCCATGGTCAGTGATGGCACATTGGGGGTTTAGAGTTGGCCATGCTGGAAATGTTTATACAACAAGGTCAGGAAATACTATATCCCATGCACTGTTTTGCTTCTCAGAGAGCTAATGTTTTATATATTATACCACTCTAAGTCTCCTAAAATCTTTCCTGTCTTGTGTCTCTTTTGCAGTACTGGAGCTGAGGCTGAAGGATGGAGCCCACCGCTGTGAGGGGAGAGTGGAAGTGAAGCACCAAGGAGAATGGGGCACAGTGGATGATCTGGAATGGACCTTGAAGGATGCATCTGTAGTGTGCAGACAGCTGGGGTGTGGAGCTGCCATTGGTTTTCCTGGAGGGGCTTATTTTGGACCAGGACTTGGCCCCATTTGGCTTTCGTATACTTCATGTGAAGGGGTAGAATCAACTGTCAGTGACTGTAGGCATTCTAATATTAAAGACTATCGTAATGATAGCTATTTGCATGACTGGGATGCTGGAGTGGTCTGCTCAGGTAAGTCCTGTCTGGTTTGTGTGGGGATCTCTAGCAGGAAAAGCCTCTGTCTTATTACCAGAATGACTTGAGATTACGGATACAGCCTTTAGAACATACTTGGGTGAAGGGTCTTTGTGATGTGTCACAGGAGGCAGAGGTGAGGTCAAAAGTTTCATACATATTAGCTTCTGGATTTGACCTCTGTGACCAGTCTCAGCATGGTAATTGTTCTGTATTCTTTGACATAATGGTCAGTAGCGTGTGGTTACATTGATGGGGGGGTGGTGTCATAGGAGAGTTGTAGGCAACAAGGTTTATTATCCTCATTGGTCCTAAAAGTCAGAGTCACCACACTCCATCAGGTTGGTATGAGGGTGATGTGCCAATAGAACAGGCTCAACCAAGCAATGGTGACCCCAAAAGGGCATGTGAAGACCCATGGACAAGTGACCATACCCGAAGTCATGGTGCAGTTACACAAGGAAAAGCTGTGAGAGAAATTCAGTGGTGCATTTAAATGTCCCTAGGTCACAGTCAGAGGAGGCCAGAAGTGGGACGTGTGGCAGGGAAAATCTCATCACAATGGTGTACCTGATGAATCAAGTGGGGAGCTCACACCAATTTGCAAGGATGTTGAGGGAGCAGGAAAATGAAGTCTTGAAGTTTACAACACAGCAACTGAAGTGCATCATGTATAAGAGGCAGTGAAGCTAAGAGTTCATGGGGTTCTCAAGGCAAGAATACTGAAGTGGTTTGCCTTTCCTTCTCCAGTGGACCATGTCTTGTTAGAACTCTCCACTAAGACATGGCATTGATCATAGTTTCATTGAGTTAGACAAAGCTGTGGTCCATGAACTGAGAACTTCCAGATGTTCAAGCTGGATTTAGAAAAAACAGGAACCAGAGGTTACATTGCCAACATCCATTCGATCACTGAAAATGCAAAAGAGTTCCAGAAAAACATCTACTTCTACTTTATTGACTATGCCATAGCTTTTAACTGTGTGGATCACAACAAACTGGAAAGTTCTTCAAGAGATGGGAATACCAGACCATCTGACCTGCATCCTGAGAAATCTGTATGTAGGTCAAGAAGCAACAGTTAGAACTGGACATGAACAAAAACTGGTTCCAAATTGGGGAAGGAGTACGTCAAGGACAGCCTTTGTATTGTCACCCTGCTTATTTAACTTATATGCAGAGTACATCATGAGAAATGTTGGACCTGATGAAGCACAAGTTGGAATCAAGATTGTCAGGAGAAATATCAATAACCTTAGATGCAGATTACATCACACTTATGGCCAAAAGCAAAGAACTAAAGAGCCTTTGATGATAGTGAAAGAGGAGAGTGAAAAAGTTGGCTTAAAACTCAACATTCAGAAACTAAGATCATAGCATCTGGTCCCATCACTTTCTGGCAAATAGATGGGGAAACAGTGGAAATTGTGACAGACTTTTTTTCTTTTTCTTTTGGCTCCAAAATCACTGCAGATGGTGACTGCAGCCATGAAATTAAAAGATGCTTGCTCCTTGGAAGAAAAGCTATGACCAACCTAGACAACATATTAAAAAGCAGAGACATTTCTTTGCCAGCAAAGACCAATCTAGTTAAAATATGGTTTTTCCAGTAGTCCTATATGGATGTGAGAGTTGGACTATAAAGAAAGCTGAGTGCTGAAGAATTGATGCTTTTGAACTGTGGTGTTGGAGAAGACTCTTGAGAGTCCCTTGGACTGCAAGGAGATCCAACCAGTCCCTCCTAAAGGAAATCAGTCCTGGGTGTTCATTGGAAGGACTGATGCTGAAGCTGAAACTCCAGTACTTTGGCCACTTCATGTGAAGAACCGATTCATTGGAAAAGACCCTGATGCTGGGAAAGATTGAAGGTCGGAGGAGAAAGGGTTTACAGAGGGTGAGGTGGTTGGATGGCATCACCGACTGGATGGACATGAGATAGAGTAAACCCTGGGAGTTGATGATGGACAGGGAGGCGTGGCATGCTGCAGTCCATGGTGTTGCAAAGAGTCAGACATGACTGAAGAACTGAACTGAACTGAATTGAAGCTAAGAGGACCTGATGTGACTCCTAAGAAGTACTCAGTGCTACCTAAGTGTGTTTGACCTATACCAAGGTGGATGCAGGAAAGACAGCAGTGAAACTAGGGTGTGAATGGGTGCTCACAGTGTTTGGTAGAGATGCTTCTAGTTGTTATCACAATTGCAGATTGGATGTCCAGGTTATTAATCACATCAGAACAACTGGACTGGAGGAAGATATTGTCAGTTATCACATTGAATTCCCTAAGGTAGAGGGCTGGTCTTAGGATAGTAGCACCCCGTCTAATGGGATGGTGGGACAGGGGAGCCCTGAAGACATCTGCAGTAGGTCCTTAAGCCACAGCCAATCAGCTGTTGGGTGTTTATGTACAGGAAGATCATTGGAAAAGTGATCTTTTCTAATCTCACCTTCAGCAGATCTTTGATGATTCTAGTTGATGCCCTTAAGGAAACAATTCTTTTCCTTTTTAAAAAGTACTTTATTGAGGTATGTCTGACATACAAAACTGCTTGATAAGTATGCATTTGTGAAACCACTACAGCACTTATGTCATAAATCTATTCATCTCTTCAAAATGTTTTCTTCCATTCTCTTTATCATTCTTATTAAAAAATTATTTTCAAGATGAATTTGAATTTTAGTTAGAAACTTTTGTTTTAAACAGACCTGTTTTCTGGCATCTCGAGTAACCTTCCTCATTGTCACAATGTCATAATCATGGTTCCAACTGAAGATAAATTTGTGGAAATACTACAGGTGTCTCAACCATATTTTGATAAATCAGCATCTGAATGAAAATGGAGTGTGTGATGTTGAAACTTTATGTGAAATTAGAACTCTCAATGTTATCCTAAGAATACTGATGTCTTGTTATTAATTCCAGTTAAGATATACTTAGAAGTATAGAATTGGAAGTGCTCTGATATTTAACAAAAGTCTGTCTAGTCAAGGCTATGGTTTTCCAGTGGTCATGTATGGATGCGAGAGTTGGACTGTGAAGAAAGCAGAGGGCCGAATAATTGAAGCTTTTTAACTGTGGTGTTGGAGAAAACTCTTGAGAGTCCCTTGGACTGCAAGGAGATCCAACCAGTCCATTCTAAAGGAGATCAGTCCTGGGTGTTTATTGGAAAGACTGATGCTAAAGCTGAAACTCCAATACTTTGGCCACCTCATGTGAAGAGTTGACTCGTTGGAAAAAACTCTGATGCTGGGAGGGATTGGGGGCAGGGGGAGAAGGGGACGACAGAGGATGAAATGGCTGGATGGCATCACTGACTCGATGGATATGAGTTTGAGGGAACTCTGAGAGTTGGTGATGGACAGGAAGGCCTGGCATGCTGCGATTCATGGGGTTGCAAAGAGTCGGACATGACGGAGTGACTGAACTGAACTGAACTGACCTAATATTTAAATCCTGATTGTGGTTTGTACACCCTGACTACCATTGCTCTAACTTAGACTCTCACACTTTTATGAACAGTTCCAGGTTCCTTCTATTTCTCTTTTTGTCACTAGTTTCCTCTTCCTGGTCTGTTTTTTTTCTGTATTTTCAGACATATTTTAATGATGTGAAGATAAGTCAAAGTGGTGGTGATGTAGCAGAAATAAGATTAGAATAGCATGTATTTTCATTATTTTAACCAAAACTCCTGGAGTTTCTTCTGCTCAACCTTAGGAGTCAGGTATGGAAGAGAAATTTCAGCCTCAGTAGTGGATTGCCGGAAGTGAAGTACTGTGTTTAGGATAAATCTAGTGTGGAAACAATGACCAGAGGAGAATGTAGAGAAGCTTGTTTGAAATAATGAGGAGATTTCCTGGAGTTCAGGTGGAAGATCTGGGAGGGAACACACAAATTGTGAAGGACTGTGGTGCAAGTGCTCCAAGTTCCTTCAGTCCTGTCCTACTCTTTGTGACCCCATGGACCATAGGATTCCCAGGCACGAATACTGGAGTGAGTTGCCATTTCTTTCTCCAGGGGATCTTCCTCACCCAGGGATCAAACCTGGGTCTCCTGCATTGCAGGCAGAGTCTTGATTATCTTCTGAGCCACCAGGGACTACAGTACTGAAGTGCAAAATGGTGAGGGGATGAAGATGCAAGGATTGCAGGAGGGGAGGGTTGGAAAGATGCAGGTCAACTCCTACATTCACCACAGCCTCTGTGTTACACTTCCTTCCTGCCCTCATTCCTTCCCTCCGTCTCTTCCTTTATCCTGTTGTGGGAGTCATTTCCGAGCTCCGTGGAAGTGCTAGCATTTGTAGCTGGCAGTTTTCTTAGTGGAAAATTTTTATAATATGGATTCTGTTTATTTAACAAATAAGTTTACTCATATTTTTCTCTTTTTTTCTGTATCAGGTTTTGGTGAGTTGTGTTTCACAAGCAATGTGTTTTTAAGGACTTGGCCCATTTTACAAAAAATCTTCAAATTAGTAACACTGGTTCATATCTCATATCTTTACATGTTGGGAAGGTCTACAATGATATTCCTCCTTTTGTTACTGGTGCTGTTAATGTGTTCCTCTTTTTTCTTAATTGGTTTGCTAGAAGATTATCGATGTTAATGTTCTTTTTAAAAGAATCACTAATGGACTGTATTGATTTTCTTGATTGTGTATTTGCTTTCTTCTTAATTGATTTCTATGCTCAGTTTTCATTCCTCCTTTTCTGTCATGATTGTGGTTGCTTTTGTAGATTCTTAAGGTGGAGTCTTGGATCATTTTCTTCTGTTTCTATTTTTATTCTAATGTAATCATCAAGGAAGCATCAAGGTTCTAAATTGTCTTCTAAGCATCACTTTATTTTTAACCCACCAGTTTCAATACTATATAATTTCTTTTGTATTTTATTATAATAAAATGTTTCTTTTCTCTGAATGAATTCTTTGTCTTATAGTCTGACTTTGTATGATATTAATTTAGATATTATATAGAGTTTTCTCTGAATTGTGTTTGCATGGTATGTAATTTTTACCTCTTTAATATGTTTCTATGTTTATATTTAAACACATAGAAGTTTGTAGACAGTATATTGTTTTGTCTTATTTTATCTGGTCTAATTATCTTGTTTTTTATTTGGAGTACTTAAATTATTTACAGTTAATATTATTATTGATATAATTGGGTTTAAGTGTACTTGCCTGCTATTTGTTGGAGAAGGCAATGGCAACCCACTCCAGTACTCTTGCCTGGAAAGTCCCATGGACGGAGGAGCCTGTTAGGCTGCAGTCCATGGGGTCCCTAAGAGTCGGACACGGCTGAGCAAATTCACTTTCACTTTTCACTTTTGTACATTGGAGAAGGAAATGGCAACCCACTCCAGTGTTCTTGCCTTGAGAATTCCAGGGACCAGGGAGCCTGGTGGGCTGCCATCTATGGAGTCACACAGAGTCGGACACAACTGAGGTGACTTAGCGGCAGTAGCAGCAGCAGCTGCTATATGTTATATCTTTGTTCTTATTTTAATCTTCGAGTATATTTTATCATTTTAATTTAAATACTGTATTGATTTATTAATTGTATTAGATTTTTAAGTGATTATAATGTTTAATTAAAAAATTTTAAAGTAATTTTTATTTTTTGCTGGCTGGGTCTTCCTTGCTGCATGGGCTTTTCTCTAGTTGTGGAGATCAGAGGCTGCTCTCTAGTTGCAGGCATGAGTTTCTCATTGCGGTGGCCTCTCTTGCTGTAGTGCACAGGCTCTATGGTGCACAAGCTTCAGTAGTCGTGGCCCCTGGGCTCTAGAGTACAGGCTCACTAGTTGTGGTGCACAGGCTTAGTGGCTCCGTGGTATGTGGGATTTTCCTAGACCACGGATTGAACCCACGTCTCCTGCATTGTCAGGAGGAGTCTTCACCACTGAACCACCGGGAAAGCCCAATGTTGAATTATTAATCTTCAATTACATTTTACCTTGAAATGATATTATGTCACAACATGCAATGTCAGTCACTATACTTTTCTTCCACTTTCCTGTTCCTGTCATTGGTGCTGTCGTTGTCATACATTCTATTTATAAATTTGTTATGAATCTTACAGTTTGTTGCTAATATTTTTGCCTTAAATCTTCTAATAGAGGATCAACATTTAGCACAGTCTCTATAGCTTTGAGAGGATCCATGTTTTCATCTGCTGTCATCTCCCTTTAGCTTGAAGAACTTTCTGAGGCAGTTTTGTATAGTGTGTGTCTGGTGGCCTCCAATTCTATCATCTCTCATTTACCTGAAATCATTTTAATTTTCATTCAGTCTTGAAAAGTATTTTCTTGGGTGATTCCATTCTAGGTTAACAAATGCCCAACCCCAATACTTTACATATGTTTTTACATTGTCATCTGGCTTTCATTGCCTCCAACAAAAAGTCAGTAAGTAATATTTATCCTTTTGTTCCCTGTATATAATGTGTCAGACTTCCCTGGCTGCTCTTAACATATTTTTGTTTGTTTGTTTACCAATGAGTATCAGTAATTACATTGTCAAGTTTTCTGAGAATGGTTTCATTATCTTGTTTGGGGTTTGTTTAGCTTTTTGGATAAGTGGGTTTACAGTTTTCAATAACTTTGGGAAAATGTCATTTATCTTTTCTTAATATTTTTCTGCACATCCCTTATTCTGAATCTCCAAATACACGTATTTTATATATTTTTATATTATCCTACATGTCATTGAGTTTCCATTCATATTTTTCTGCCTTTTTACTCTCTTTGGTTCAATTTAGATAGTCTCTACTGCTGTGTTTTACTTCCCAGTTCTTTTATTCTGCAATGTCTAGTCTCTTGTGTAATTAATCCAAATGTTCATTCCAATACTATATTTTTCAGTTTCAGAAGTCTCATTTGTTTATTTTTCCTAGTTTTCTCCCTGTTTATTTTTATGCTTCATTAAGCATGTTGATATTAGGGGTTTAAGGTGCTCTTCAGCCAATTCAATCATTTCTGTAATTTCTGAACCTGCTTTAAATGATTGTTTTTTTTTAAAAAAATGTGTTATGGGTTACATTTCTCTCTTTTGGAAATTCTAATAATTTTTTGGTTGGATGTTGGGCGTCACTAAGCAGTCCTTTACCAGGAAGAACTTCAGAAGTAAATAATCAGAACACACCCAGAAATCAGGGAATTGTACTTGATGAATTAAATAAAGTTTTTTCATTGGGTTATCTTCATCCAGTTCAAAATGTGTTCCTTTGATGACCAAATGATGAACTTTTATTTTGGTTTTCCTCCTGTAGTTTCAAAACTTCCTTGATCCCACCTTGCCTGCCATATACCCCAGCTACATCCTACTTCAGCAGTAGCTACCCTTTCTGATTTTCTTTTCCATCCATCTGTATCTTTTAAAATGGTGTTTCCTTGTCTGAAGTGGGAAAAATGAGAAGGGATAACAGTTTAGGTGGTAGATGGGAGGAGCAGAGGGTGATGTAGTATGCTAACAACCTATTCAACGAGTGTTTGCCACAAATATTTGCATATTTATCCATATTGAGGCTTTTTCAACTTGGAACTCTCCAAATGATGGCTTGTTTGCTCATTTCCTCCTCCTCCTCCTTGTTCTTCCTCCTACTTTTTGGCAACATGCCATCGTCTTTTAGAATTGTAAAACATTCATGAAAGAAATTAAAGATAATATGATCAATGGAAAGTCATTCTGTGTTTCTGGCCTGAAAGAATTAGTATTGTTAAAATGCCTGTGCTTCTCAAAGTGATCTATAGATTTAATGCAATTCCTATCTAAATAGCATTCTTTATAGAAATAGGAAAACAATGTTAAAATATGAGTGTGTGGTTTAATTTTTATAGATTCATGAATTCCTGTTTTGTGATCATTATTGAATTTTAGTTCCATTCCATTATGGTCATGTAAGATACTTGGAATTATTTTAATATTTTTGAATGTGTTAAGGCTTATTTGTAACCTAGCCTGGAGACTATTCCATGTGTACTTGAGAAGAATGCATATTTTTCTGTGGTTAGAGTTAGTACAATGATAGTACTAAAATCAATTTTTATCAGCCCTTAGCATTTTCTATGAGTCCTGTTTGAGAAGAAAAATCTTTACTAGGAGACGATTGGAAACTCAGCTATCTGGTAAACTCCCACTGAGAGCACACTCTCCCCCAGATTCTTTGACAAACCCTAGGATTTCAAGAGAGATGGCTGGGATTCTCTCTCTATGACTCTCTGAGTTTTCTTAACTCATTTTCCTTCCCACTGAGGTCACTGAAGGAATTCATGGAATTTTTTGGCATCAAAAAGTATCAGAAAGACAAGATGTGATGCCATAAACTTGAATTAGTGATAGTGTCCATATTTCTCTGGAGCTGTCACCCATCTACAGGTTGGCATGCCCTCATCGATCCAGCCTCAGGACTTTCTTTAACCTAAGTCACTTGAGGACTAGCTTCTGGGAGAGAAAACTGGTCAGAATGTTAAGCCCACAAGTCCCATGAAAGCTTCTAAGCTTGTCTGGATGCTAAGTCTCTAATCTCATAGCCCACGTCCCTCTGGGTGGCTTCTGGTCTGCATATCTCTATGTTCAAGTTTAAGTGCCTGAATATTATACAGTGTCTTTGGATCTGTATATATGTCCTAGGCTGCAAAATGAGAAATTCACTTCTCCAACCAATGCTAAAAGATATGTTTCCAGTATTCAGCCATTCCAATGATCTGAATTGGGCTCTGTAGTTTCCAGGCTCCTAGACCAAGGAATTCACCTTTTTAACCAGTCTCAAAATGTATGTTCTTGGGATTCAACCATTCCAAACTGACCTTGTAATCCTCCTGGATTTCTCTTTAGAAACCTGCTCATGAAAATTCAATTATGACGCTAACTGTCAAAGACTCTCTACATGCTCCACTCCTAAAACGAAAAACTTTCACTCCACTGCCTGTGATGTGCGGTTTCCAGTTGCCAAGTCAGTACCAGGAACACTCACTGGTTTTGTTGTTTCCTCTTAGGATTTGTGCGTCTGGCTGGAGGGGATGAACCCTGCTCAGGGCGAGTAGAAGTGTATTCTGGAGAAGCCTGGATCCCAGTGTCTGATGGGAACTTCACACTCCCCACTGCCCAGGTCATCTGTGCAGAGCTGGGTTGTGGCAAGGCTGTGTCTGTCCAGGGACATGAGCTCTTCAGAGAGTCCAGTGCCCGGGTCTGGGCTGAAGAGTTCAGGTGTGAGGGGGAGGAGCCTGAGCTCTCGGTCTGCCTCAGAGTGCCCTGTCCAGGGGGCACTTGTCACCACAGTGGAGCTGCTCAGGTTGTCTGTTCAGGTGAGATGCAGGTCAGGCCTTTCACCTCTGTGAACACCCTGTTCAGGTGAGAAAGTCATGTGATTTTGCTGAAACTCTGTCTTCTCCTACCAGCATACTCAGAAGTCCGGCTCATGACAAACGGCTCCTCTCAGTGTGAGGGGCAGGTGGAGATGAAGTTTTCTGGACGATGGAGAGCGCTCTGTGCCTCCCACTGGAGTCTGGCCAATGCCAATGTTGTCTGTCGTCAGCTTGGCTGTGGAGTTGCCATCTCCACCCCCGGAGGACCACACTTGGTGGAAGGAGGTGATCAGATCCTAACAGCCCGATTTCACTGCTCAGGGGCTGAGTCCTTCCTGTGGAGTTGTCCTGTGACTGCCCTGGGTGGTCCTGACTGTTCCCATGGCAACACAGCCTCTGTAATCTGCTCAGGTAAGAGAGAGGGAAGGGCTACTGGTACACAGGATGCTCCTGGAGTGAAATGTCTCCAAGAGTAGACAGTGAGGTTAAACGGGCTTCAGAGTCAGAGATTTTGTGGTGACGTATGGATCTTCTAATTGTTCATTCATTTTTCAGGTCAGGGCAAGAAGTGTGAAGGGGAATAATATATTTTTAAGCAACATTGTTGCTTACATAAAATCATAGAAAACAATGTAGGAGCAGTAAGTATAGACCTCAGTATGAACCTCAACCCAGAGCAACAGAGACAATGTCCCCAGCACCACAGTCACCGTCGTCCCCTCTCCTCGACAGGGAAAAGTGCTTACCGAACTTCTACTAACGTAGAGTTTTATCAATGTTTGAACTTTCTATAAAAGGATGCCATATGTTTCATCTTTTGTATCTAATTTCATAGACTCAAAATTATGTTTGGGATTCACACATGATGTTGTATATTGTAGCACTTTATTTTTTTTTATTACTGTAGAGTATGCTTTGAATGATCACATGGCCATGTACTGATCCATTCTACTGACAGTATAAATCTGAGTTATTTCCAGTTCTTGACTATTAAAAATATGATATTATAACTTACCATGACAATGTCTTTGGATGAAAATATGTGTTACTTATTTTCCATGTTTAACCCTTGGTCTTTTATTTGTATTTTCTTAATCAAATGGTGTCCTTTGATGAACTCATTTCTTAATCTTATGTAAATATAACTTACCAACATTTTTCTGTACATTTAATGCTTCTTATATCCTTTAAAAATTTTTTTTCCTACTCGAAGATCTTAAAAACATTCTCTAAGAGTATCTTATGGAAATTTTACTATATTTCTCTTGCATATTATTGTGCATTCCTTCTGGGATTGATATCTGTGTAAGATAAGGATCAGGTTTCATATAGACATCCAGTTGACTCAGAATCTTTTTCTGAAAAGACTCTTCCCCACTGCAGTGCTGCCTTTGTCATAAGCAGAAGGGCAATTATGTCTGTCTTATCTGAGACTCTCTATTCTGTTCCATGTTATCATTTGTCTATCCTTGCACCAATACTGCATTTTCTTAATTATCATAACTTTGTAGTTGTTGTCATTCAATCGCTAAGTCATGTCTGACTCTTTGTGACCCCATGGACTACAGCACACCAGGCTTCCCTGTGCTTCACTATCTCCCTGAATTTCAAACTTTGTAGTTAGTCTGAATAAGTTTAATTTACAAGAGTTACTTTATATTAACTCCTCTAATATCGTTGCTTTTCTTATCAACTGTGCTGTTCATTCTTGGTTGCTTGTATTTTGTATGAATTTAGAAATCAGCTTGTCATTTTAACCAAAAGAAAAGCTTAAGGGTATCATTGAGATTAGATTTAAAAATTTGAGAGTAGACATAGACATTTGAGGATGATTGACATTGACAATGTTGAGTTTTCCAAATCATTGACATAATACATCCCTCCATTTGGTTAGATCCTGAATTTCAGAGGTTTTGCCCATCTTCTACTAGGATTTCTCCTAGGTATTTTATTTTTGATGTTATGAGTATTTTTGTGAAAGTGTCCTGGCAATGAATTCTCTTTGACTTGTTTTCATCTTTTAATTCTTTCAATTTTGATGTATGTTGAGACATAAAAATGTTGGGAAAACAATATAAAAATTCCTTTATGAACTGTATGTGGGTTTCTAAATGTTAATATCAATATTTTGCTTTAATCTGTGTGTGTCCTTCCTTCTCTGTTCCCCTTCTGCCCCATTTCTTCCTGACTATGTAAATTCTTTCTGAATTCAGCTGAAGACATGATGTTCCTTTATCCTTAGAACTTTTCTGGGAATTTCCTTACAGAACCAGAGTGCAGGCAAGTCTTTAAATGACTTAAGCTCCAGGTGACATCTAATTGCAGCACTGAAAGACCCCACTGAAAGACTGCTGAACTGAGTTTTTTTCTGATTAATGACCCAAAGTCATAAGCAAAACTAAGTACATATTTTTTTCTTCAGCTACTAAGTTTTACCTTTTCATATTGATCAAATTGCCAACATCCATTGGATCACAGAAAAAGCAAAAGAGTTCCAGAAAAACCTCTACTTCTGCTTTATTGACTATGACAAAGCCTTTGACTTTGTGGACCACAACAATGTGTGGAAAATTCTTAAAGAAATGGAAATACTAGACCACCTATCTGCCTCCTGATAAATCTGTGTGCAGGTCAAGAAGCAACAGTTAGAATTGGACATGGAACAACAGACTGTTTCCAAATTGGGAAAGGAGTACGTCAAGACTGTATATAGTCACCCTGCTTATTGAACTTGTACTCAAGAGTACATCAAGTGAAATGCTGGACTGGATGAAACACAAGCTGAAATCAAGATTGTCAGGAGAAATATCAATAATCTCAGATATGCTGATGACACCACCTTTATGGCAGAAAGCGAACAGGAACTGAAGAGCCTCTTGATGAAAGTGAATGAGGAGAGTGAAAACGCTGGCTTAAAACTCAACATTCAAAAAACAAAGATCATGGTATCTGGTCCTATCATTTCATGGCAAATAGATGGGGAAACAATGGAAACAGTGACAGACTATTTTCTTGAGCTCCAAAATCACTGCAGATGGTTACTGCAGCCATGAAATTAAATCATGCTTGCTCCTTGGAAGAAAAGCTATGTCCAACCAAGACAGCATATTAAAAAGCAGACACATTACTTTGCTGACAAAGGTCCATCTAGTCAAATCTGAGATTTTTGCAGTAGTTATGTATGGATGTGAGAGTTGGACCATAAAGAAAGTTGAGCACCAAAGAATTGATGCTTTTGAACTGTGGTGTTGGAGAAGACTCTTGAGAGTCCCCTGGACTACAGGGAGATCAAACCAGTGGATCCTAATGGAAATTAGTCCTGAATATTCATTGGAAGGACTGATACTGAAGCTGAATCTTCAATACTTTGGCCACCTGATGAGAAGAGCTGACTCATTGGAAAAGACCCTGATGCTGGGAAAGATTGAGGGCAGGAGGAAAAGGGAATGACAGAGGATGAGATGGTTGGATGGCATCACCGACTTGATGGACATGAGTTTGAGCAAGCTCCAGAAGTTGGTGATGAACAGGGAAGCCTGGCAAGCTGCAGTTAATTGGGTCACAAAGAGTTGGACATGACTGAGGGACTGAACTGAAGTGAACCAAGTTTTTTGGAAAAACTGCCATACAACAATACGACCAGAACTCTTGCTACGTGACCTGAATTAATTGAAGAATATCCTCTGATTTTGCATTTTGATGTTTCTAGTTTATGTTGAGCTAATGTGAGGCTACACTTATTCTTTAGTTCTTAATTGCAGCTAACAAGTTTTTCAGCTCCAGAAGTATTTGGTTTTGGTTATCATTTCTCTGCAAAGACACACATTTTGTCAATTTCATAAGCACTTTAACCGTGGCTATATATATTCTCATCAGGTAACTCTAGCAGCTGAAAACCCTGGGAAATTCTTTCTAATGTCTCCTTTTCCCTTTCCATTTTTCATGAAATCTATTTTATATAAGTGTTTGTTTTAAAGATACACATTAAAGAACTTGTAGATATCCTTCAGAAGGAATTTTGTTTTGCTTTTACTTAGGGATAGATTTGGGCTTCCCTGGTGGCTCAGATGGTAAAAAATCCGCCTGCAGTGTGGGAGGCCTGTGTTTGATCCCTAGGTGGGGAAGACCCCCTGGATGAGAGCTTGGCAACTCACTCCAATATTCTTGCCTGAAAAATCTGGTGGGCTACAGTCCAAGGGGTTACAAAGAGTTGGACATGACTGAGCAACTAAGCACAGCACAGGGATACATTCAGGGATACAATTTACTTAACTCATTCTTACAGCAAGACTTGGGTTAAAACAGAAATTGTGGTCAGAAGCAGAACTCTCCAGGGAGAAGGTGAACACTAAGAGTATAATAACTTTACTGTTGGGTCACAGCCTTCATCTTAGGCTCCATCAGTGGTCATTATTTTCCTTAATTCAGTTTCCTGTTCTTCAACCCTTCCAGACTTCTGATCATTGTTGTTTCTTCAGGAAACCAGACCCAAGTGCTGCCCCAGTGCAACAACTCTATGGCAGAACCAGCAGGCTCTGCAGCCTCAGTGGAGAGCGCCCCCTACTGCTCAGGTAAGGGTCCCACAAGACAGAAGACCCTTCTCAACCCTTGGGGTCACCGCCCCATTGTTCCATTTCTCTCTCCTCAGACAGCAGACAGCTCCGCGTGGTGGGTGGAGCCAGTCCCTGCGCCGGGAGAGTGGAGATCTTTGACCAGGGCTCCTGGGGCACCATCTGTGATGACGGCTGGGACCTGGACGATGCCCACGTGGTTTGCAGGCAGCTGGGCTGTGGAGAAGCCCTTAATGCCACGGGGTCTGCTCACTTCGGGGCAGGATCAGGGCCCATCTGGCTGGACGACCTGAACTGCACAGGAAAGGAGTCCCACGTGTGGAGGTGCCCTTCCCGGGGCTGGGGGCGGCACGACTGCAGACACAAGCAGGACGCGGGGGTCATCTGCTCAGGTCTGTGCTGCACACTGTCCACAGGCTGGAGGAGGGGTTGGGCCCTGGAGGACGGGGGTCTGAGCGCTGAGGGAGAGATGCTGAAAGGACCAGAGAAGGAGGCTTCCTTCCATGAAGCCTGTCTTTGCAGAAGACGTGAAGACGAGGTGCTTTCACTTCCTTCTGCAGCAGCTGAAGTTCTGGTCCTTTCTTCTCAGCAGTGTTTCCTGGCAGAGCCGTTTCTTACAGTTTTTCTTGAAAGCAGGGCTCTCTCTCCAGTTACATACAAAAAAATTAAACCCATGGTACTAGTTTCTGTTTGCTTCCCTAACAATTTACCAATTAGTGGTTTAAAACAGCATATATTTATTTCCTTACTCCTCTGTAGCTTAGATGTCCAGCAGGGATCTCACTGGGCTGGGATCAAGGCTTCAGCAGGGCCACATCACTTTTGCGGCTCTAGGGGAGAATCTGTTTCTTGCCTTTTCAAACTTCTTGAAACCACCTACATTCCTTCCTTCACAGCACCCTTCATCCATTATCAGACCAGCAATGCTGCAGGCCTTCAACCATCATCCAGAATCACATCTCTCTTTGTAGCCAGAGCTAAGAAAAGTATTCCACGTTAAAGGATAGTGCATCTAAGGATGTGATCAGACTGGGCTCATATTGTTAACACATCATCTCACCATCCCAAGGTCCTTACCTTAATCACATCTGTAAATTCCTCTTGTCAGGTATGGTAACATATTCACAGATTGTAAAGATTGGGATGTGGACATTTACATTTTGGGATTAATTATTATCCCTATCTCCCTAATATCCACGTCACATCCCTTTGACATATTCTTTAAAGATTTTGTCAGGAAGCAGGATTCAGCTGCCCCTCTGTGACTAGCATCCATGAAGTTTGGTCTTCCTCTCAGTTCATATCCACTACACCATTGTGGTAGAAATAGACAGAGAGACACAAATGGACAAAGGCAGTTAAAAGGGAGGCGACGTCAGTCTTGTCATCTAGTGGGTATCTCTTGAACAAGATCAGAGATGAATGTTCACCATTTCTAGAAGAAAGGAAAACCTAGAACATCCAGCAAAATTTTCACTTTGTCCTGTCTCCTTCCCTTTCAACCTAGAGTTCCTGGCCCTCAGGATGGTGAATGAGGACCAGCAGTGTGCTGGGTGGCTGGAAGTTTTCTACAACGGGACCTGGGGTAGTGTCTGCCGCAGCCCCATGGAAGACATCACTGTGTCCGTGATCTGCAGACAGCTTGGCTGTGGAGACAGTGGAAGTCTCAACTCTTCTGTTGGTCTCAGGGAAGGTTCTAGACCCCGATGGGTGGATGGAATCCGCTGTCAGAAAACTGACACCTCTCTCTGGCAGTGTCCTTCTGACCCTTGGAATTACACTTCATGCTCTCCAAAGGAGGAAGCCTATATCTCGTGTGCAGGTGACTTACTATTTCTGTGTGTCTGTCCCAACCCTGTAGGATGCAGTGAGATTTGATATTTTAAAATCTATGTGATGAGTTTAATTTGGGTCCACAAAATGATATAAAGTTAAAATGTTAGTTGCTCAGTTGTGCTCTTTGCGACCATGTGGACTGTAGCCCGCCAGGCTCCTCTGTCCATGGGATTCTCCAGGCAAGAATGCTGGAATGGGTTACCATTCCTTTCTCCGGGGGATCATACTGACCCAGGTATGAAAATCGGGTCTCCTACACTGCAGTCAGATTCTTTACTGTCTGAGCCACCAGAGAAGCTTAAATGAGGTAAGAATGAAACTAATTTAACCCACACATTCCAACCTTGTTTGTTAAAATTTTTAATTGAGACGTAATTCTCATAACATTATATTAGTTCTAAGTGTAAAACATAGTGTTTATGTATTTGTACATATCGGTAAATCACCACACATACAGTAATATCCATTACCACATGCAGTTACAATTTTTTTCTCTTATGATCCCACAAGTAAGAATTTGCATGCTGCAACTAAGACCCAGCACAACCAAATAAATACTTAATTTTAAAAGAGAGTATTGTTTTCTTCATAGCATCATGGTTTTTTATCCACATAAGGGCTTCCCTGGTAGGTCAACTGGTAAAGAATCTGCCTGCCATGCAGGAGACCCTGGTTTGATTCCTAAGCCTGGAAAATCCACTGGAGAAGGATAGGCTAGTCACTACAGTATTCTTGGGCTTTCCTTGTGACTCAGCTGGTAAAGAATCTGCCTGCAATGTGGGAGACCTGGGTTTGATCCCTGGGTTGGGAAGACCCCCTGGAGAAGGGAATGGCTACCCACTCCAGTATTCTCGCCTGGAGAATTCCATGGACTGTATACTCCATGGGGTCGCAAAGAGTTGGACATGACTAAGTGACTTTCACAAACACTATATACAAAAATATTTTCTTCTTTCCTATATTACTGTCTTAAGATATCTTTCATGACAATATTTTTTCTCCAGAATGTTTTAAAATTTCTTATTTATTCATAAGAACTCTTTATAAACAAACATCACTTACTGTTTTTCTTAAATATTTTGGTAAGATTTTCCCCATATTTTACATATATTTTTAAGATTGTGTATGTGTATGGGTGGGTTATGTGATCAAATCTGTAATGTTTTACTTTTTTTGACTTCTGCCTTTAGTGCAATGTTTCAAATGCCATTCTTCATCTCAAAATAACATTGAATCAAGTTTTATTTTCTGCAAACAACTTAATAGTTCCACTAAAGAATATTCAAAACCTAATTTAAAATTTATGTATTTATCTGAATTTATTTTACTATGTGTGATGGTGAAACATCATCACTAGATAGGAATTACATTTTAGATATGTGATATCTTAGCTCCATCACAAAATAAAAGCACATTGTCTCATGAGTTCATGGATATGATATCAAAAGTACAGGCAACAAAGCAAAAATAGACTAACAATAATAGCAAACTAAAAAGCTTCTGCAAACCAAATGAAAGATCAACAGAGTAAAAAAGCAAGCTAGCGCAAATTATATAAGGTATTAATTTCCAAAAATAATAAGGAACTCCTATAACTTAAGAGAAAAAAACCCAACAAACTTAAAACTAATAACTCAATTAAAAAATTGGCCAGGGGCTTGAATAGACATTTCTCTAAAGAACACATACAAATGGCAATAGGTATATAAAAAAATGCTTGACATTGTCAATCATCAGGGAAATGTAAATTAAAACCACAAAGAGATATCATCTCACGCATGTCAGAATGGCTGTTTTTTTTTTTTTTTTTTTAAGACACTTAGTGTTGGCAAGGCTGTGGAGAAATTGACACTTTATGTGTACTTATCCACATTAAATGTATAAATTGTACTAATAAAGCTATGTAATCCAGGGGTTAAATCTCTGGGCTTTCACTGTCATGGGTCCAGGTTCAATCCCTGACCTGGAAACTATGATCCCATGAGCAACAGCACAGCCAAAACACAAACAAACACCAGCACAAAAACTATGACCAAAATATCTGTATGATTTATACTGATGTCGCTTTTCATTCTTGGTATTGTCAACTTCATTTTCTCTCTGCTCTGCATTAGTATTGCTCAGTGTTCATCAATTTTCAATGAGCCACGTTTAAAGGGTTTTCTTCTATATTTTCTACCTTATGCTTACCTTCTTTTCCATTAATTTTTGATCCTTTTAAAATTAACCCCAACATTCTACATTGTTGACTTTCTCATCTAGTTTCTTAATTGGAAGCTTACTTTTTTTCACTTTCAGTCTTTCCTCTTCTCTAAATCTAGGGTATAAATTTCCCTTAGGCACTACTTGAGTTTCATTAGAAGAATTTATCATACCATTATTTTGTGTTTATTATCATTATTTCACAATATTTTGTAAGTTTTAAATTTATTCCCAGACTCATGCGGCTTTTGGAAGGATCTTGCTGAATTTCCCCAAATAGAAATATATAAATATTTTCTTATTAGTTCTTAATTAGTTCTTAATTTTATTCCACTGTGGTCAGAGTAAATACTCTGTATGAATTCAAAGAGTGAAAGATTTTGTCCTATTACATGGTCGTTTTGATAAAAGTTCCCAGTGCATTTACAGTGATGTGAACTCTTGCATTGTTGGGTGTGTTGCTGTCTGTGTTACTTAGTTAAATGTGCTGACTATGTTGTTGTACATCTACTGTATTCTTTGTTTTTTGTATGTTTGGTGTGCATGCTATTGAAAAAGATATGGTAATAATCCCCATTTTTATTGTGATTTTGTCTATTTCTTCTTTTCACTCTGTCAAGTATGTTTCAAAGTTATGTTCTGTTACCATTCTTGAATTTTGTTGTCTAAAATATCTTTATTAAAGGTGCATCTCATTATAATCATGAAAATTCCCTCTTTAATTCAATTCATGTGTCTTGGCTTAAAGTCTACTTTCTGGGACATTGATATAGCTACTCCAGTTTTGTTGCAGTTAGTACATTTTTCCATCATTTTACTTTCAACCATTCTTTGCTTTCATAATTAAGGTGGGCATTTTGCAAGTAACATTTGTGTCAATTTTGTTTTATCGTAATCCATTTACTGTAAATGCAATTACTGATATTGATGTGTTGGTATCTGCCATTTGTTTTTAATTGATCCACCTGCTTTATGTTCCTTTTTGTCTCCTTATTTTTCCTCCTTTTGTATTAAATAAATCTGTTATTATTCCAGATTTTCCTTTTTCCATTTTATTTTCAGCAGCTTTACTAAGAGTGGGGGCTTTCATATGCCTTCATGTATTTTTTTTTAAAGTTCTCTATTGTTATATCATCAGATATTACTTCTGCAGTTCTTTCTCTCTGTCTCTGTATCTCATCTCCCTCTCCTCCGCCTCTTTCTTCTCTTTCTCATCTCTCATCTTTAGGACTCCTCTAAATCACTATATTCTAAGTTCTATATAAAATTCTTTTAACTTATTCATTCACTTTTTAAACCTAGATATTTTATTTTAGGTTGGCAATAGTTCCTTAGATATTTTTATTTATTTATGATTATTTGTTATTTTTTCATCTTTTTACCTGTTTATTCTCTCCTTCTCTCTTTTCCCGTAAATACATTGATTGTAGTTAAAATCCTTATCTGCTAAGTCCATCATTTCTATCATAGGTGTCTCTGCATTCTCTTATCTTTTTTCACTTTGGTCATTTGTCATGTTATCCTAGCTTGTCAAATGTCATGTCATTTTTTATTGAATGCTATAAATTATATATGAAAAAGTAAGATACTCCTGATACATTTTCTGACACCTGAAAGGATTCACCCTTCGTTTTCCTAGGCAGGTAGGGGGAGGGGGTGTGTTCACTCAAACATCTAAATATAACCTAAAACTGAACTGTAACAGTATGGGTTGCAGTTTTGGTAGCACTCAGTCCACCTCTGATTTCTCTGTCCCTGTGACATAGGCCTTCAGAGATTTCAGTTCAGAGCCTATATTCTTTGGTAGCTAAGTACCCAAAATAATGAAAAAGACTCTGCTTTCCAAGTCTTTTTATATAGATCTCTAGCTTTCTGCCCTTCACAGCTTATATACTGGGCAAATATTTGAGGGGAAAACCTGCTGTGTGAGAGAGGCTCTCAAGACTCTAATTTTGTCTCTCCAGCATCAGGTAACCCCCAAATTATGCTGGCTTCCTGTCACAACAGTAGTCCTCTGCTTGTCCAAGCCCAGATTCTGAATCATTAAATTATGCAATGAATTGGCAAATTCCCACAGAGAAAAAGAAGCTATAGATCCTGGACTAACATTGAAATAATCTCCACTCTTTAGAATTTTAGCATATTTAGTCCATGTTGTGTTAACAAATGTCGAATACATTTACTGTTTCTTAAAAAATAGTTTCCAGCTTTTAAAGTTGTATCCAGAAAGACCCAGCAAGACACATTGGCCTGCTGTGAACTCCATTCTCCCTGGAAGTGGAAAATTTTAGGTTTAATTCTCTACTTCATTATTTACTTAAAGTGCAGCACTGATAGACATTATTTAACCTTTCTTTACCTACTTTTTTTTTTTTAACTTTTCCCCCTACTTTTCAACCTTATTAATTCTCCTGCCACTGCTATAAGAAACCAGACCCAGCTGCTGCCCCAGTGCAATGCTGCTGTTGCTGCTGCCAAGTTGCTTCAGTGGTGTCCGACTCTTAGCGACCCCATGGACTGCAGCCTACCAGGCTCCTCTGTCCATGGGGTTGTCCAGGCAAGAGTACTGGAGTGGGTTGCCACTGCCTTCTGCAGGAGTGCAAAGACTATATCAGAACCACCAGGGTCAGAGGAGAGCGCCTCCTACTGCTCAGGTGAGGGTCCCACAGGACAGAAGACCCTATTCATTCTCCAGGTCAACGACCCATGTCCCATTTCTCTCTCCTCAGACAGCAGACAGCTCCGCCTGGTGGACGGGGGCAGTCACTGCGCCGGGAGAGTGGAGATCCTTAACCAGGGCTCCTGGGGCACCATCTGTGATTACAGCTGGGACCTGGACGATGCCCGCGTGGTGTGCAGACAGCTGGGCTGTGGAAAAGCCCTCGATGCCACTCTCTCTTCTTCCTTTGGGGCGGGATCAGGGCCCATTTGGCTGGACAACGTGAGGTGCACAGGAAAGGAGTCCCACGTGTGGAGGTGCCCTTCCCGGGACTGGGGGAAGCACTACTGCGATCATAGCCAGGATGCAGGAGTCATCTGCTCAGGTATGGTCAGTTCATTGCCCACCAGCTGAGAGAATGGAAAGTTCCATGAAAGCTGGTGTCTGATCAGAGGGACAATAGGGGACGGGTGGGCTAGAGAGGGCTGAGACAACTACCCATCCTCCGTGAGTGCCCTGTAGCTGTGAGCAATGAGCTTCATATACTTTCCTCTTACAAGTCTCTGCTATTCTTTTCTTCTCCAGTGGTCTTATCTGACACTAAAATAGCTTTATTTATTCTCCCAGTTAAAATAAATCCTCATAATTTTTTTCATAATTCACTTTTTGTAAAAGTGAAACATTTGCTAACAGCCACATACACACCCCCTTTGCACAGGAAGGCTATGAGAGGGAGGGACGAAAAATGAGGATGTACTTTCCTGGGTAGAGTTGTTTCTATACAAACAGTGTGAGACATTATTTTGCACTAGGTTAGTATGAGTGGAGGCTACTCCTACTATAGGAGGATATCATTTACATGTATAGAGGGTATCCCTACAAGGGTTATCATTTAACAGATCAGAGATTCTTATGGATTTGTGCCAGATTTCAAGTTTCCTTTGCAAATTTAGACATAAATGTTTATAGTTCTTTGATGGTAGAGAATTGTTGATGAAATGCTCTGAGTCATATATTCTTCCATTGTTACTAGAAAAGTCTCTCTCTCCAATTTTTCCTTTAAAACATTTGTATAAATGCAAACTTTGGAGGAACACTTAGCCATGCACTGACAAGTCAAAGGTGGAGGTAATAAAACTTGAATTTCTGTGTTTTATGTTAAGAGAATATAAAGTTTATATCTGATGGCTTCAATAATATAAGAGAATTGCATTTGGGGGCTTATTTGGAGTAAGTGGACAAATTTAAGTTTTGAAGAAGGTGGAAAAGGTTTTATAGTAGCTGGGAGGAAGGTGAATGGCAATGGGAGTTGATGAAGGTAACTGTGAGGTTCTCTGAGCAGCACTGAGGGGCCAGGTATGGTGTGAAGGATGCTACATATGTCTAAGGACACAGGATGTGTACACAGCAAGAGGCCAGACAAGGATATGTCTTTACTATATTTAATATCTTTACTCCCATCGGCCTTCTATTTAATAATTTTCTTGGAATTATCACACACTTATTCTTCCATGTAAATTTTAAAATCAATAGAAAATGAAAAAGATATACTATATCTCAGAAGTCTCTGTCCTGATATGTATAAGACTTTATTGAGTATTCAGCATATATTTGAATATTTCACATGTATCAGGGTATACAAAACAGAATACAAGAAATACTTTTTTCTTGTTCTTTCTAAATTTTTGATCTCATAGAATTAATATAACAATATCAATAACCTCATATATGCAGATGACACCACCCTAATAGCAGAAAGTAAAGAGGAATAGAGGAGAGCCTCTTGATGAAAGTGGAAGAGAAGAGTGAAAAAGCTGGCTTGAAATTCCACATTCAAAAAACTAATATCATGGCATCCAGTCCCATCACTTCATGGCTAAGAGATGAGGAAAAAATGGAAACAGCAATAGACTTATTTTCTTGGGCTCCAGAATCACTGCAGACTGTGACTGCAGCCATGAAATTAAAAGACGCTTGCTCCTTGGAAGAAAAGCTATGACAAACCTGCACAGCATATTAAAAAGCAGAGACATTACTTTGTGACAAATGTCCATATAGTCAAAGCTATGTTTATTTTTCCGGTAGTTATGTATGGACGTGAGAGTTGGATCATAAAGAAGGCTGAGCGCTGAAGAATTGATGTTTTTGAACTGTGGTGCTGGAGAAGACTCTGGAGAGTCCCTTGGATAGCAAGGAGATCAAATCAGTCAATCCTAAAGGAAATCAACCCTGAATAACTCATTGGAAGGATGTATGCTGAAGCTAAAGCTCCAATACTTTGGCCACATGATAAGAAGAAATGACTCATTGGAAAAGACCCTGAGGCTGGGAAAGATCGAAGACCGGAGAAGAAGGGGACAACAGAGGATTAGATGGTTGGATGGCATCACTGACTCAATGGACATGAGTTTGAGTAAACTCAGGGAGATAGTGAAGACAGGGAAGCCTGGAGTGCTGCAGTCCATGGGGTCACAAAGAGTCAGACACGACTGAGTGACTGAGCAACAAAAACAACCAGTTAAATAAAAATGCTTTAATTAGAATGTGTAGCCTGTGACCAAACTCCCAGCCAGAGGAGGCTAGGGGTCCTAACCTGGGCCTCTCTGGGGAGATGGAAGTGGATAAATAATAAAAGGCAAGCAGATCATCCTCTCCCTCATCATTCATTCTTATATCAGTGGTCAAGCTAATCCTTCAATTCTTTAATTTCTGTGGTGTCTTTTCTGTCCTCTCCTGCTCTCTATAGTAGATTTTTATTCTGTTACATCATTCTTTTTGAGACTTCAAAGTTCACATACTTATGCAATCAGAGTCCTTTACCAGGACAAATTCCACCATCACCTACATAACCATGAGCACACTCAGAAACCAGGCAAATTATTTTAAAAATTGTTCTTTATGATTTTCAGGTTTTTTTTTCCCCATTGGATTACCTTTTCTCTGTCCAAATATGGTCCCTGAAGCATGAAATCATGATCATGAGTCTTTTCTTTGGTCTCTCTCTCATACTCCATCCACTCCCCATTTAACCTACCACTCACCCCACCTCACTCCCTACAGAAGTTCTTCCCTTTTGGAGTATCCTTTCCATCTATTTGTAGCTCTTAAGATCATTTCTTCTTTTCTGCATTGGGGGAATTGGGAAAGGGTAGGAGTGTTAGGTGGCAAATGGGAGCAGCCCAGGGGATAAAAGGTGTTAAAATCTTGTTGAACAAGTATTTGGTTTCCAAATCTATGTTTCGTCACTACTGAGGCTTTTGCAATTTAGAAATCTCTAAAATATATATGGCTTGCTTGCTCTCTGCTATCTTCCTCTCACTCTCCTTTTTCGTAGCTTGCTGGCTTCTTATCTCAGAAATCCAAATAGGAAAGGAATATGCAGTAGGCATATAGATAGGGTTAGAATACATTAAACTCTCATCACTCCTTCACATTTGCTAAGAATTCATGTCTAGGATGAAGTAATCACCTAACCCAGTTGTCTTGCATAATCCCACTGAGACTTCACTTTCTCTCAGGTGTGTTCATAAATCCTAGGTTTTTAAGAAAGATGGCTAGCATCATTCCCTTCCTCTCCTATGACTCTCTGAGCTTTCATCATTTCCAAACTTATCTGTGAACAACTTCTTTCACAATTAGGTTACCTAATTGTGACCTAATGCCTGCACTCAGATCCAGCCCACATGATGTTCCCATCCCCAGTGACTTGAATATTGGCTCAGAGAAACGTGCCCAAAATTCTAGCCCCAGAAATTTCAGGATGACATTCTAAACTTCTCTGACTCTTAGGCCTCTGACCTCTTGAATCCCATGATCCTCTTTCACTCTCAGTTAGTTCAGCTATGCACTCAAGTTTGAATGTCTACCGCTGTGCAGTTTCTTTGGGCCTTTGTAGTTTCTAGGCCCCCCAGATAAGAATTAACATTCCTAACCACTATATATTCTCGGGATTCAGCCATTCCAAACTGACCCTGCAATCCTTCTGGTTATCTCTTCAGAAACTCGCTCATGGAAATGCAATTTGACAATAACAGTCAAATTTTCTCTTCTTATCCCCTTTTATACCACTGCTGGAAAATGTTTTCCCACCATTGCCTGTGAGGTGTTGTTTCCAATTGTCAAGCCAGTTTCATGAACAGTCACTGGGTTTGTTCTTTGTTTCTCTTAGGATTTTTGCGTCTGGCTGGAGGGGATGGACCCTGCTCAGGGCGAGTAGAAGTGCATTCTGGAGAAGCCTGGATCCCAGTGTCTGATGGGAACTTCACACTCCCCACTGCTCAGGTCATCTGTGCAGAGCTGGGGTGTGGCAAGGCTGTGTCTGTCCTGGGACATGTGCCCTTCAGAGAGTCCAATGCCCGGGTCTGGGCTGAAGAGTTCAGGTGTGAGGGAGAGGAGCCTGAGCTCCGGGTCTGCCCCAGAGTGCCCTGTCCAGGGGGCACTTGTCACCACAGTGGAGCTGTTCAGGTTGTCTGTTCAGGTGAGATGCACGTCAGGATTTAGCCTCTGTGTACCCTCACTTCAAGCTAAAAAAGAAATACGATTTTTCTGAAATCCTGTCTGTTTCTATCAGTGTACACAGATGTCCGGCTCATGACAAATGGCTCCTCTCAGTGTGAGGGGCAGGTGGAGATGAACATTTTTGGACAATGGAGAGCGCTCTGTGCCTCCCACTGGAGTCTGGCCAATGCCAATGTTGTCTGTCGTCAGCTCGGCTGTGGAGTCGCCGTCTCCACCCCAAACAGAGCAGAAGGAAGTGATCAACTCTGGAAAGCCCGATTTCACTGCTCAGGGACTGAGTCCTTCCTGTGGACATGCCCTGTGACTACCCTGGGTGTTCCTGACTGTTCCCATGGCAACACAGCCTCTGTGATGTGCTCAGGTAAGAGAGGGAAGGTCTGTTATACTTAGGATGCTCCTGGAGTGAAATTTCCCCAGAGCAGAGAGTAAGGGAAAACAGGCTTAAAAAGAAAGATATTCTGTAGTGAAATGTTTAATCTTGTTACTGAACTCGAGTTTCAGCTGCTCATTACTCAAGAATCCAACAGTGAGAGACAAGTGTGGGGCAAAATTAAAGACAGCTTTATTGAGGAAACCAGCTGTTCTGGGGAGACAGAGGACTAGTGTACCAAAGAACCAGCTCCTCCTTGCTAATCAGGAGTGCACAGGTGGAAGTAGGGGACAGTTTACCTGCAGAGTAGCACAGCTAGCTCTGACAATCATCTTGAAATAGATCTGGTCAGTGTCACCTTTTTGTTTGAATTACAGTTAATCATCAGTTCTAGTGTTGGTTTATTCCCATTTCCTTGAGGCTGATCTTGGAATTGTGTAAAATGAAGATTATGAACTTCCTTGTTGGCTCAGATGGTAAAGAACCTGCTTGCAATGCAAGAGTCTAGGGTTTGATCCCTGGGTTGGAAAGATCCCCTGGAGAAGGAACTGGCTCCCCACTAGTCTGGTCATCAGACTAGTGGGGAGCCAGTTATTTATTGCTACCACCTGTTTGGGATTTCAGTATCTGCAAAATAGCTCAAAAGATATGGCTTAGAATGTTATCTATAGCCCCTGAGAAGGAACTAAAGGTCCTTGACTTTGTTTAGGGTTAAACTATTATTATTTTGTACTATTTGACTGTTTTCCTTTGTTTCTGATTTTTTTTCATTTCTGTGATCAAATTTATTCTTTAGCTAGGTTTTTTTACAAACAGAGGCAGGTGGAGGACATGAGGGTGGTCTGTCCTGAGAAGGCTCTGTAAGGTCCTGCTCCATAGCATTCTCATTGTTCACTCATTTTTTTCAGGGGAAAGAGGTGCTAAGAAATGCTAAGAAGTGCTATGTCAGGGAAAGAGACGCCTAGACGAATATTTTTTATGAAACATTATTATTTAAGGATAAAAATAGAGAACAAAGTACAAACAATAAGCATATACCTAGATCATGTTCTCCGACCCAGATCTACAAAGAGAACATTCACAGCACCACAGAATCACTATCGCCTCCCAATAGCTGTGTCCTCCACTCCAGGGAAGACTGCTTACCTAAGACTTGTACTGCCATAGAATATTTTCTCAGTTTTTGAACTTTATGTAAAATCATACAGTATGTTTTCTTTTGTGTCTAATTTCTTTGACTCCAAACTGTGTTTGAGATTCACTCATAATGCTGTTTATGGCAACATTTCATTCACTTTTATTATTATAGAGTATTCCTTTGAAAGATCACATGACCATGCATTGAACCATTCAACTAATGGCAGAGATTTGAGTTTATTTCCAGTTCTTGACTATTACAAATACAATAGTGCAAATTACCATGATGATGACTTTTGACAAAAGTATTTATTATGACTTTTGTGTGTTTAATTCTTGGTCTTATATTTTTATTTTCTTAATGGTATGCTGTACTTCAATGAGCCAAGTTACTCATCTTTGGTTTGACTTATCAACTTTTTTTTCTGTACATGCAGTGCCTTTTCAGTCAGTCAGTTCGGTTCAATCACTGTCATGTCTGACTCTGCAACCCCATGGACTACAGCATGCCGAGCTTTTCTGTCCTTCACCATCTCCTGGAGCTTGCTCAAGCTCATATCCATTGAGTCGGTGAAACCATCCAGTCATCTGATTCTCTGTCGTCCCCTTCTCCTCCTGCCTTCAATCTTTCTCAGCTTCAGGGTCTTTTCCAATGAGTCAGTTCTTCCCATCATGTGGCCAAAGTATTGGAGCTTCAGCTTCAGCATCAGTTTTTCCAATGAATATTCAGGACTGATTTCCTTTAGGATAGACTGATTGGACCTCCTTGCCATCCAAGGGACTGTCAAGAGTCTTCTCCAACACCACAGTTCAAAAGCATCAATTATTCAGCATTCAGCTTTCTTTATGGTCCAACTCTCACATCCATACATGATTACTGGAAAAATCATAGCTTTGACTAGATGGGCCTTTGTCAGTAATGTCTCTGCTTTTTAATATGTTGACTAGGTTGGTCATAGCTTTTCTTCCAAGCAGCAAGCGTCTTTTAATTTCATGGCTGTAGACATAATCTGCAGTGATTTTGGAGCCCAAGAAAATAAAGTCTGTCCCTGTTTCCCCATCTTTTTGCCATAAAATGATGGGACCAGATGTCATGATATTAGTTTTTTGAATGTTGAGTTTTAAACCAACATTTTCACTCTCCTCTTTCAGTTTCATGATGTATGGCAAAATCAATACAATATTGTAAAGTAAAAAAAAAATAACAATAATAAAAAAAATTTAAAAATAAATTAAAAAAGAGGCTCTTTAATTTCTGCTCACTTTCTGCCATAAAGGTGGTGTCATCTGCGTATCTGAGGTTATTGATATTTCTCCCAGAAATCTTGACTCCAGTTTGTGCTTCATCCAGCCCAGCATTTTGCATGATGTACTCTGCATATAAATTAAATAAGCAGAGTGACAATATACAGCCTTGGTGTACTTCTGTCTCAGTTTTGAGCTAGTCCATTGATCCAGTCCCTAGAACTCCTTATATTCTTTTTAAATGAACTTTGTCTACTCCAAAATTACAAAAATGTTCTCTGAGAGTATCTCACAGAAGTGTAATTACTTTTTTTTTTTTTGCATATAATTGTACATTGCTTCTAGGATTGACATCTGTGTAGGATAAGGGTCAAATATCCTGTTTTCATGTGGGTATCCAGTTGACTCAAAATCTTTTTCTGAAAAGACTATTCCCCACTGCAGTGCCACCTTTGTGATAAGCGAAAGGGCACATATGTCTGAATACAGTTTTTATACTCTCTATTCTGTTCCACTGTATCCTTTGTCTCTCCTTGCACCTGTACCACATTTTCTTTCTTTTTTTTTTTTTTAAATTTTATCCGTCGGCCGCACCGAGTCCCGCGGCGCGGCTATAGCACCACCGCAGGTTTCAGTTAGCTTCCCGCAGCTCGCGCAGGCGTACGGACTGCAAACGCGTCCAAGCTCCACATTTTCTTAATTATTGTAATTTTATAGTAAGTCTTGAACCTTCCCTGGTGTCTCAGAGAGTAAAGAATCTTCCTGCAAGGCGGGAGACCTGGGTTTGATCCCTGGGTTGGGAAGATCTCCTGGAGAAGGGCATGACAACCCACTCCAGTATTCTTGCCTGGAGAATCCCCGTGGACAGAGGAGCCTGGTGGTCTATAGTCTATTGGGTCACAAAGAGTTGGACATGACTGATTGACTAAGCACACATAGTAAGTCTGGGTAACTTTAATTTAAAGAAGTTATGTTGTTGCTTTTCTTGCCAACTGCTTTGGTCAGTCTTGGTTTTTGTATTTTGTATACATTTTCGAGCTGAAGCTCCAATACTTTGGCCACCTGATGCAAAGAGCTGACTCACTAGAAAAGACCCTGATACTAGGAAAGACTGAAGGCAGGAGGAGAAGGGGATGACAGAGGATGAGATGGTTGGATGGCATCACTGACTCAAAAGACATGAGTTTGAGCAAGCTTCAGGAGTTGGTGATGGACAGGGAAGCCTGGTGTGCTGCAGTCCTTGGGGTCACAAAGAGTCAGACACGACTAAGTGACTGAACAACAGCAACATACATTTTGAATCAGCTTGTCATGTTTCAGACAAACAAAAGCACAAGGGAATTTGATTGAGGTTAGATTTAATCTGTATGTAAATTTGAGAATGACTGACTTTGACAACACTGAGTTTCCCAATTCACTGACAAAATATATCCTTTCATTCAGTTAGGTCTTGAATTTCTCTCAGATGTTTTGCACATCTTTAACTAGGTTTTCTCCTAGGCACTTTATGGGTTTGATGTTATTAGTATTTCCTTTAGTGAAGGTTTTCTAGGAATGAATTGTCTATGAACTTTACCTGGATTTCCCAAATGTTAGATTAGCATTTTGCTTTAATCCTTCTTTCTTTCTTTTCTCTCTCTCTCTTGCTCTTGCTTTCCCTTTCTCTCCTTATTTGTTCCCCTCCTGCCCTGTTTTTCCCTGAGTATGTAAAATCTTTCTGGATTAGGTTGCAGACATGATGCTCCTTTATCCCTCCCTCCTAACAACAACAAAAATACTTCTGGGAATTTCCTTACATAACCACAGTTCAGTCAAACCTTTAGAGATGTCAGTCCCAGAGGACATCTAAATGCAACCACATGAGAAACCCCAAAGATAGAACTGCCAAGTTGAGTCTTTCCCGAATTACTGACCCGAGAAATCATAAGCAAAATTAAAAACTAAATTCCTTCAACTACTAAGTTTGGGGGGAAACTTTGTTATACAGTATTGTTAACCAGGCACTTACCATGTAAACAGCTTTTCTATATAGAGGAATATTTATCCTCTCATCTTACATTTTATTATTTCTACTTTATATTAATCTAATGTGCTGATAGATTCATTCTCTAGTTCTTAATTTCAGCTGTTAACTTTTTCAGCTGTAGAAGTTTCATTTGTTTTTGTTATCATTTCTCTGCCAAGACACACATCTTGTTAATTAATTCTTTGAGGACTTTAATCATGGCTGTTTAAATTCTCTGTCAGACTATAAAACTCTTAGAGGAAAACATAGGCAGAAGATTCTTTGACATAAATTGCAACAAGATCTTTTTTGACCAACCTTCTGGAGTAAAGAAAATAAAAGCAAAAATAAAGAAATAGGACCCGATTAAACTTAAAAGGTTTTGCATAGCAAAGGAAACCATAAACAGAACAAAAAGACAACTCTCAGAATGGGAGAAAATATTTGCAAATGAAGTAATTAACAAGGGATTAATCTTCAAAATACACAAACAACTCAGTATCAACAAACCAAACAATCCAATGAAAAGATGGGGAAAAGACCTAAATAGACATTTTTTCCAGACATACAGATGGCTAACAAATACAACATCACTAACTATTAGAGAGATGCAAGTCAAAAGTACAGGCAGGTAACACTTTACACCAGTTAGAATGTCTAATATTAAAAAAACCCACAAATAAATGCTGGAGAGGATGTGCAGAAAAGGGAGTCCTCCTACCTATGAGTATGTAAATTGGTACAACTACTGTGGGTTGCCATGCCCTCCTGCAGGGGACATTCCAACCCAAGGATCAAAGCCAGGTCTCCCGCATTGCAGGCGGATTCTTTACTGTCTGAGCCACCAGACTCAGAAGCCCTACACTATTGATACTAAGTACAAAATAGATATTGCTTGGAGAATCCCATAGACATGGAGCCTGATGGGCTACAATCCAGAGTCAGACACTACTGAAGTGTCTTAGCATGCATGCACATATACATAGATAAATAATAACTTTTTTATAGCACAGGGAACTCTACTCAGTGTTCTGTGGTGACCTAAATAGGAAGTAAATCCAAGAAAGAGGGGATATATATATATATATATATATATATATACATAGATAGATAGATATAAATAGATAGGTAGATAAATAGATAGATAGAGTTGTTGTTTAGTCACTGAGTTGTGTCTGAGTCTTTTGTGACCTCATGGACTGCCATGCTCCTTTGTCCATAGGATTTCTCAGGCAAGAATACTGGAGTGGATTACATTTTTTTCTCCAAAGGCTCTTCCCAACCCTGGGATGGAACCCCAGTCTCCTGTTTGGCAGGCAGGTTCTTCACCACTGAGTCACCTGGGAAGCCCGCATGTATATGTGTAACTTACTAAATTTGCTGTACAGCAGAAGCTACCACAGCATTGTAAAGCAATTATACTCAAAAGTTAATAAATGAAATAAAATAAATTCTTTGTCAGGTAACTTTAAGAGCCAAATACCCTGGGAAATTTTTTAATGTTTGTTTTTGCTCTGGTTTTCCATGAGATCTCTTTTATATAAGTATTTTTAAAATCACAAACATTGTAGATAAATAATTGTACAACTCCTACAGAAAGGCTTTTTTTTGCTTCTTCTATTTAGGGGTAGATTAAGCTCAACATTCAGAAAACTAAGATCATGGCATCTGGTCCCATCACTTCATGGGAAATAGATGTGGAAACAGTGGAGACAGTGTCACAGTTTATTTTTTGGGGCTCCAAACCACGGAGGATGGTGATTGCAGACATGAAATTAAAAGACACTTACTCCTTGGAAGGAGGGTTGTTACCAACCTAGATAGCATATTCAAAAGCAGAATCATTACTTTGCCAACAAAGGTTCATCTAGTCAAAGTTATGGTTTTTCCAGTAGTCATGTATGGGTGTGAGATTTGGCCTGTGAAGAAAGCTGAGCACCAAAGAATTGATGCTTTTGAACTGTGGTGTTGGAGAAGACTCTTGAGAGTCCCTTGGACTGCAAGGAGATCCAACCAATCCATTCTGAAGGAGATCAGTCCTGGGTGTTGTTTTAAGTATCGTGCCATTGTCAGGACCAGGGCTCTTCATGGAGAAAGGGAACACGAAGATTAATGTAACTTTGCCAGTATGTTCCAGCTTTCATCTCAGCTCCATCACTAGGTCATTATTTATTTTTTTCTTTTCAACTTTAAGTCCATTCTGAAGGAGACCAGTCCTGGGTGTTCTTTAGAAGGAATGATGCTAAAGCTGAAACTCCAGTACTTTGGCCACCTCATGCGAAGAGTTGACTCATTGGAGAAGACTCTGATGCTGGGAGGGATTGGGGGCAAGAGGAGAAGGGGACGACAGAGGATGAGATGGCTGGATGGCATCACAGACTTGACGGACGTGAGTTTGAGTGAACTCCGGGAGTTGGTGAGGACAGGAAGGCCTGGCGTGCTGCAATTCATGGGGTCGCAAAGAGTCGGACACGACTGAGCGACTGAACTCAACTGAACTGAAGGATAGAACAACTTGTTTAACTCATTCTTAGGGCAAAGCTTGGCTTAAAACAGGAATCATGCCATTGTCAGGACCAGGGCTCTTCATGGAGAAAGGGAACACGAAGATTATGGTAACTTTACCAGTATGTTCCAGCTTTCATCTCAGCTCCATCCCTAGGTCATTATTTATTTTTTTTTCTTTTGAACTTTTTACTTTGTATTGGGGTATAGCCAATTAACAATGTTGTTTTAGTTTTGGGAGAACAGCCAGGGACTTGGCCATACATATATATGTACCCATTTTACCCCAAACTTCCCTCCCCTCCTAAAATTATTTAGTTTAACTGACTTTCCTGTTCTTTAACCCTCCCAACCCTCTAATCATCACTGTTTCTTCAGGAAACCAGACCCAGGTGCTGCCCCAGTGCGACCACTTTGTGTCTGAACCAGCAGGATCTGCAGCCTCAGAGGAGAGGGCCCCCTACTGCTCAGGTGAGTGTCCCACAGGACAGAAGACCCTTCTCATTCCCTAGGTCAATGCCCCATTGTCCCATTTCTGTCTCCTCAGACAGCAGGCAGCTCCGCTTGGTGGACGGGGGCAGTCACTGTGCCGGGAGAGTGGAGATCCTTGACCAGGGCTCCTGGGGCACCATCTGTGATGACGGCTGGGACCTGGATGATGCCCGCGTGGTGTGCAGGCAGCTGGGCTGTGGAGAAGCCCTTAATGCCACGGGGTCTGCCCACTTTGGGGCAGGATCAGGGCCCATCTGGCTGGACGACCTGAACTGTGCTGGAAATGAGTCCCAGGTGTGGACGTGCCCTTCCCCCCGGGGCTGGGGGCGGCACGACTGCAGACACAAGGAGGACGCCGGGGTCATCTGCTCAGGTCTGTGCTGCACACTGTCTACAGTTTGGGGGAGGGGTGGGGCCCAGGATGACGGGGGTCTGAACCCTGATGGAGAGATGCTGAAAGGACCAGAGAAGGAGGCTTCCTTCCATGAAGCCTGTCCAGCAGAGGTAAAGACGAGGTGCTTTCACTGCCTCCTGCAGCAGCTGAGATTCTGGTCCTTTCTTCTCAGTAGTGTTTCCTGGCAGAGTCTTTTGTCACAGTTTTTCTTGAAATCAGGGCTCACCCTTCTGGTACATATAGTAGAGACGTCTTAAAGCCACTGTGCTAGTTTTTGCTTGTTCTATAACAAATTGCTACATTGTTAATGGTTTAAAACAACATATTTATTTCCTTACACTTCTGTAGCATAGATGTCCAGCAGGGATCTCACTGGATTGTGATAAAAGTTTCAGCAGGGCCACATCACTTCTGAGCCTCTGGGAAAGAATCTGTTTCCTGTCTTTTCAAGCTTCTAGAAACCGCCTGCCTTCCTTCACTCATAACCCTATATGTTCATCATCAGACCAGTAATGCTCCACCTCTCTAACCATTATCCATATTCACATCTCCCTCTAACCAGAATGAGGAAAAGGATTCCACTTTAAAGGACAGTGAGTCTAAGAATGTGATTAGACTGTGCTCAGGTGGTTAATCTGCCGTATTTCAGGTTACTCTTAGCATCCAAAGGACCATACCGTAATCACATATGTAAAGTCCCTTTTGCCAAATAAGGAAACATAGACACGGGTTCCATGTAGACATCTGTGGGTCCATTACTCTATCTGCCTCCACATTGTCCACATCACACCCCTTTCATACACTCTTTTAGATGTTTTGTCAGGAAGCAGGAGTCAGCTCCCTCTCCCTGCAGGTGTCCTGGTTGGTCTTCCTCAGTTTATATTCACTACTTCATGGTGGTAGAAATATTTAGAAAGACAGACACAGATGGACAAAGTCAGATAAAAAGGAGACAGGTTTGACTCTGGTCATCTAGTGGATTTGCTTCCTCAGCTGGGTCAGAGATGAGTGTTCACAAGTTTGGGGAGAGAGGAAAACCCAGAGCTCTGAGTGGGTTTCTCACTGTGTCCTGTCTCCTCCCTTTCAATCTCAGAGTTCCTGGCCCTCAGGATGGTGAGCGAGGACCAGCAGTGTGCTGGGTGGCTGGAAGTTTTCTACAACGGGACCTGGGGCAGTGTCTGCCGCAGCCCCATGGAAGATATCACTGTGTCCGTGATCTGCAGACAGCTTGGCTGTGGGGACAGTGGAAGTCTCAACACCTCTGTTGGTCTCAGGGAAGGTTCTAGACCCCAGTGGGTAGATTTAATTCAGTGTCGGAAAATGGATACCTCTCTCTGGCAGTGTCCTTCTGGCCCATGGAAATACAGTTCATGCTCTCCAAAGGAGGAAGCCTACATCTCATGTGCAGGTGACTTATGTCTGTTTCTGTGTCTTTCCCAACCCTGTAGGATGTTGTTAGTGAGATTTGATATATTAAAATCTAAGTGATGGGTTTAAATTGAGTTTATAAAATGAAGTTTGGATGGAGCTAATTTAATCTACATGTTCCAAACTTGCTTTATGAAAATTTTTAATTGATATAATTGATACAACATTATTTTTTTGCTGTGTACAACATAATGTTTATATATTTGTGTGTATTGATAAATGATCACTACAGTAAGTCTAGTTATATCTCTATCTATGGATCCATATATATAGATCCATATATATAGTTAAAAATTTTTCTTACATGATGAGAATGTTTAAGATGTATTTTCTTGCCCTCCTTCAAATAGACAATACAGTATTCACCATGCTGTATGTTATAGCTCTTCACCCATTAATTTTATAATTTAAATTTATACCTTTTGATTACCTTTGCCCACACCAAATCCCCCACCTCTGGCAGCCACCAACTACTCAGCATCTCTAAACTTGCTTTTTGTTTTAATATGACACATATAAATGAGATTATATGGTATTTTTCTTTCTCTGTCTGATTTGTTTCACTTAGCATAATGCCCTTGAGGTCCATCCATGTTGTTGAAACTGGCAAGATTTTCTTCTTTTTTATGGGTGGATATAAGTCTATACTACATTTTCTTTATCCATTCATCAGTGAAGACTTACATTGTTTGACTCACATATATTGCTATAAAATACTAAAAGGTAATACTGTTAAAGTGCTGCAGTCAATACGTCAGCAAATTTGGAAGATTCAGCAGTGGCCACTGGACTGGAGAAGGTCAGTTTTCGTTTCAATCTCAAAGAAGGGCAATGTCAATGAATGGTCAAACTACCTCACAATTGTGCTCATTTCACATGCTAGCAAGGTTATGCTCAAAGTCTTTCAAGCTAGGCTTGAGCAGTAAGTGAACTGAGAACTTCCGAGATGTACAAGCTGGGTTTAGAAAAGGCAGAGAAACCAGAGATCAAACTGCCAACATTTGTTGGATCATAGAGTAAGCCAGAGAATTCCAGAAAAACATCTGCTCATTGAGTACATAAAGCCTTTGACCATGTAGATCACAATGAACTGTGGAAAATTCTTAAAGAGATGAGAATACCAGGGCACCTTACCTGCCTCCTGAGAAACCTGTATGCAGATCAAAAAGCAGCCGTTGGAACTGGACATGAAAAAACCGACTGGTTCCAAACTGGGAAAAGAGTTCATCAAGGCTGTATATTGTCACCCTGTTTATTTAACTTATATGCAGAGACCATCATAGGAAATGCCAGGCTGGATGAATCACAAGCTGGAATCAAGATTGCTGTGAGAAATATCAACAACCTCAGATATGCAGATGATACCACTCTAATGGCAGAAAGCAAAGAGGAACTAAAGAGCCTCTCATTGAGGGTGAAAGAGGAGAGTGAAAAAGCTGGCTTACAGCTCAACATCTAAAACCTAAGATCATCAGCACTTCATGGCAAAGGGGAGAAAGTGGAAACAGTGACAGATTTTCTTTTCTTGGACTCCCAAATCACTGCTGATGGTGACTGCAGCCATGAGATTAAAAGAGGCTTGTTCCTCTGTGACAAAACTAGACAGAGTATTAAAAAGCAGAGACATCGCTTTGCTGACAAAGGTCCATATGGTCAAAGCTATATTTCTTCCAGTAGTCAAGTCTGGACATGAGAGTCGGGCTATAGAAGAAGCTAAAAAGAGTTGATGCTTTTGAATTGAGGTGCTTCAATGCCGCAATTGAATTGAGAGTTCTTTGTACAGCAAGGAGATAAAACCAATCAATCCTAAAGGAAATCAACCCTGAATAGTCATTGGAAGGACTGATGCTGAAGCTGAAGCTCCAGTACTTAGGCCACCTGATGACAAGAGCTGACTCATTGGAAAAGAGCCTGATGCTGGGAAAGATTGAAGGCAAAAGAAGAAGGGGGCCACAGAGGACGAGATAGTTAGATAGCATCACCAGTTCAGTGGACATGAATTTGAGCAACCTTTGGGAGTTAGTGAAGGACAGAGGAGCCTGGCATGCTGCAGTCCATGGGGTTACAAAGAGTCAGACACAACCTAGCAACTGAACATATGTTGCTGCAATGAACATTGGGTTTTCAAGTTAGTGTTTTTGTTTCCTTCAGATAAATACTCCAAAGTGAAATTCCTAAATCATATGGCAGTTCTATTTTTAATTTGTGATGCACCTCAATACTGTTTCCATAGGGGCTGCATCAACTTACATTCCCTCTAAGTGTGCAAAAGCTTTCCTATCTCTTCACATTCTCCTCAACTCCTGTTATTTCTTCTTTTTGATAAAAGCCTGTTATTTCTTCTTTTTGATAAAAGCCTTTCTAGAGGATATGAGGTCATATCTCATTGTGGTTTTGATTTGTATTTTCTGATGATTAATAGTGTTGAGCACGTTTTCATGTACCTATTGGCAAGTTGTATGTATTCTTTAAAAAAATGTCTATTCAGGTTCTCTGCCCATTTTTAAAAAAATCAGACTGTTTGTTTTTTGCTACTGAGTTGGAAGAGTTCCTTGTCTATTTTGGATAATAATCCTTACCAGAGATATAATATGCAAATATTTTCTCCAATTCCATTCGTTGCTTTTTCACTTTGTTGATGGTTTCCTTAATTGGGCAGAAGCTTTTTAGCCTTATGTCATCACAACTGCTTGTTTTTACTCTTGTTCCCTTTGCTTTTGGTGTCAGATCCAAAAAATCATCACAAAGACTGGTGTGAGGATTTTATTTTCTGTTTTTTCTTGTAGAAATTTTATGGCTTCAGGACTTGTGATCAAGTCTTTAATCTATTTTGAGTTAATTTTTGTGAATGGTGTAAGACAGTGGTCCAGTTTCATTTTTTGCATGTGGCTGTCCAGTGTTCCCAATGCCATTTACTGAAAAAACTGTCCTTTTCCCAGTGTATATTCTTGGCTTCTTTGTCAAAAATTAATTGACCATAGAAATGTGAGTTTATTTATGGACTCTCTGTTCTGTTCCATTGATCTCTGTGTTCATTTTTATACCATCAACATACTGTTTTGATTAATACAGCTTTGTAATATAGTTTGAAATCAGGAAGCACGACACCTCTAGCTTTATTATTCTTTCTCAAGATTGCTTTGGTATTGAGCGTCTTTTGTGGTTCCATGCAAATTTTAGGATTGTTTCTTCTGTATCTGTGAAAATTTCCATTGGAATTTTGATAAGGATTGCAGTGAATCTGTAGATGCTTTGGGTAGTATGGCCATATTAATAATATTAGATCTTCCAATCCATGAGCACAGAATATCTTTCCCTTTATTTGAGTCACCTTCAGTATCTTTCTTCAATGTGTTTATATTTTTCAGTGTGCAGGTCTTTCACCTCCTTGGTTAAATTTATTCCTAGATATTTTATTCATGTTCATGCAAATGTAAGTAGAATTGTTTTCTCAGATTCTTTTATAGCAGTTTGTTGTTAGTGTAAAGAAATGCATATGATTTTTGTATACAGATTTTTCTTCTACAACTTTACTGAGTGTATTAGTTCTCATATTTTTGCTGAAGTCTTTAGTGTTTTCTACACATAATATCATGAGGGGGTTTCTTTCTTCATGACTCTGATGGTAAAGAATCTGTCTGCAATGCAAGAGACCCGGGTTCAGTCCCTGGGTCGGGAAGATCCCCTGGAGGAAGGAATGGCAACCCACTCCAGTATTCTTGCCTGGAGAATCCCAATGGACAGAGGAGCCTGGCAGGCTGCAGTCCTTGGGGTTGTGAAGAGTCAGACATGACTGAGTGACTAACACTTTCACTTTCCAATCTGCAAATAGTGTGAGTTTTGCCTCTTCCTTTCAGATTTGCATATCTTGATTTTCTTTTTATTGCCTGATGGATCTGGATAGGACTACCAAAACTAAGTTGAATAAAAGTGGTAAGAGTAGACATTTTTGTCTTGTGTCTAATTTCAGAGGAAAAGCTTTTGGTTTTTTATAGTCAAGTATTTTGTTACCTGTGTACTTTTCATATGGCATTAATTATGTTGAGATGCAATCCTTTTATACCTACTTTGTAAAAGAGTTTTTACTGTAAGTGGATATTGAATTTTTCAAACACTTTTTCTGCATCCTTTGAGGATATGATTTTTACCTTCATTTTGTTTATTTGGTGTATCACATTGATTAATTTGTGAATGTTGAACTATCCTTGTATCCTTGGAACAAATATCACTTGATCATGGTGTATGACTCTTGTAGTGTATTGTCAAATTCAGTTTTCTAATATTTTGTTGACGATTTTTGCACCTGTACTTATCAGAGTATTAGCTCGTAATTTTCTTTTCTCATGGTGTCCTTATCTGGCTTTGGTATCAGACTGATGTTGGCTTCATAAAATGAATTTGGAAGTGATCTTTTCTTCTGTTTTTGGAAGAGTTTGAGAAGGCTCCACCACTAAATACTGTTACATTGGAACTGAGATTTCAGCAGTAAATTTTGAATGAAATAAATAAATGTTGGAGAAGGCGACAAATAGTTAAGCCATAGCACCTTATTCCTTCAACATTTCTCTCTCTGATTCTCTTTCTCCTTCCCTCCCCCTCCACATACACAAACACACACGCCCCGTTCAGGTACACCTTGAATGGTATGCTGGATGTTGCCTGAAACCCATAGCTGAGAGAATGTGGGATCAGATACTTCAAAAGCAGAGGCTCACTCCCTTCCTTGCCTCTCTTTGCTTATCTCTTTGTCTTTTTCATTTGAAGGCCAAAGAGGCATTAAACTATGAGACCTTTTATTGATGATATTTTTCCTGCAATTAAACCCTGTGAATTGAGAGGTGGTAAAGTCTTTGACCATGAAAATGAGCAACCCCTCACAGAGGTCCTGCCATCGTTTTCTCAGAGGTTCTCTGCATAGAATGGGTAGGAGTTTTGATAGGATGATCTGGAAAGAATATATAAACATTGATAGATTATGACAGGTACTATTTACCCTTCTGTTTTTTTGAATTTCTACTTCTCTCAGCTTCAATTCTTTTATATATATTTTCAGTCTTTTGTTTATTGTTTCTGCATCTTCTCAATGCAAATTGTTCTAAGTAGGCATTTTTTAACTATTGCAAAAATTTCTGGCTTACTCAGTGTGTACGTATATGTGTCCATATATCTTCTCAGAATTCTACTAAGTCTTTCCTGTATACTTTCCTTTTTAAGAGACTCCTAACCAACACTATGGGCTTTTCTGGTGGCTCAGACAGCAAAGAAACTGCCTGCAGTGTGGGAGACCTGGGTTTGATCCCTGGGTAGGGAGGATCCAGTGGAGAAGTGAATAGCAATCCACTCCAGCATGTTTGTTTGGAAAATCCTATGGACAGAGGAGTCTCGTGGGCTGCAGTCCATAGGGTCGCAAAGAGTTGGACAAGACTGAGCGACTAACACACACACACACACACATAACCAACACTACATTGTGGAGCAATTTCTTCCTATTAAAAATAAATTTAGAAAAGAGAGTTTCCTTTTACAACAGTAGTCTTCACTTGCCCACTTGTCACACTGAATAATAGGTAAGAGTAGTTTATAATCTATCTAATACTTTTCCATTAAAATTGTGTACATGAGATTTTGAATATAAATTGACTCTGCTTCTGGACTGAATATTTTTAATATGAACTATTATCATAGACTGTTACCATTAATTTATATTTGGTTTACTATTTCACTGATTAGTATGAATTTAAAAAAAGAAATTTTATTTCACTGAATTTTATTTGTCTATTCATTCATTTAATAAATGTTTATCAAGCCGCTATCTAGGTATTTCGAAATGGTTTTCCATAGATATTTGTTGAATGAGTGCATACAATGTGCAGGCACTCTCCTAATAGCAGAAACATGGCACATATAAGATATACAAGGTCCTTCTTCTAATGGAACTTTCATTCAGAGGGGTGTGTGTACATTCGTAGATGTCTATGTTTATATTTGCTGTGGGGTGTGAAGACTGATAAACAAGTAAATATTTAAAGTAATTTCAGCTGGTGATCAGATGCAGTGAATGTTTCATCCCAGGAGATAATGAGCCTGTGTTTTCACATGTCATTTGCACTGAGCCATGGACCTTAGATAATCTTACGTGGGGACAGGAACACCCTCAGCTATTCCTGATCCACTGTTTTCCTGTTGTGTGCAGGAAGAAGACCCAAGAGCTGTCCAACTGCTGCACCCTGCACAGGTACGTCAGCCTGCCACCTCCCCTGTGGCTCCCAGGGGCTCCTTCCTCCCACCAGGGCAGTCACAGGAGGGGCTGCTGCCTTTTCAGACAGAGAGAAGCTCCGGCTCAGGGGAGGAGACAGCAAGTGCTCAGGGCGGGTGGAGGTGTGGCACAGCGGCTCCTGGGGCACCGTGTGCGATGACTCCTGGAGCCTGGCAGAGGCTGAGGTGGTGTGTCAGCAGCTGGGCTGTGGCCAGGCCCTAGAAGCCGTGCAGTCTGCAGCATTTGGCCCTGGAAATGGGAGCATCTGGCTAGACGAGGTGCGGTGTGGGGGCCGGGAGTCTTCCCTGTGGGACTGTGCTGCGGAGCCCTGGGGGCAGAGTGACTGCAAGCACGAGGAGGATGCTGGTGTGAGGTGCTCTGGTGAGTGAGGGACTCGGGGTCCACCCTGGGTGAGCTGGGGCACTGTGGGGGCACTGGGCTGGGCCAGGCGTGGTGGGGAGTTTGTATTTAGACAGTGTCCAGGTCCTGGGGCTCTGATCTAGGACAGGGGAGCTGGGAGGACGAGACACTGGTGTTGTGGAGACTGAGGTCTGATTTCAGGCTCAGGAGGGAAAAATGGGTTTGCCCCGCTTTCTGGCCAATTCTTCTTCCCCACACTACTGTTTTTCTCTTTAGGTGTAAGGACAACAGTGCCCACGACTACAGCAGGTACTGTGATCCATCCACAGGCAGGAGAGAATACTCAAATACTGGGCACCTATTCTGTGGGCCCTCTGACAACTCAGAAGAGGAAAGAGTCTGAGGAGCCATGGCTGTTGGGGAGGAGCCAGGGCATTATACTGGGGAAATCCCCTGCCTTGATGTCCAGGGTCTAATGTTCTCAGGCCCGGGGTCCAAGGAAGTCTGGCTTCCTTGTTGTAGAATCTAAGGATCTCCCACCCGACCTTGAGTGTTTCTCCTCATCAGAGAGGTGCAGGTCCCTGGACTGTTTGATGTTCTGTCTCCTGAAGCCCAAGGAGAAGGGATGACCTGGGTCCTCAGAGGCTGTCTCAGCAGGGCAGCTCCCTGACAATCCCCATCTCTGCCTCGGGGCCACACTGGCCAGAGTGGAGTCGAATTGTCTCAGAACGAGACCTGGGGGAACCCTGACACTCTCTGAAGCTGAGACGCCATTGTCCGGAGCTCCTGAAAATGCTGACACATTTCTCTGTGCCCAAGACTATCTCCAGCCCTTTTTCCTGTTCTCCTTAGGGACCAGAACAACCTCAAATTCTCTCCCTGGCATCTTCTCCCTGCCTGGGATCCTCTGCGTTATCCTGGGGGCCCTTCTGTTCCTGGTCCTCGTCATCCTGATGACTCAGCTGCTCAGATGGAGAGCAGAGCGCAGAGGTGGGCTGCAGGGGGAACTGGGGACCAGGGAGAGTGTGTGGAGGCAGGAGATGGGGCAGGTATGAAGAGGGGAACCTGGGCCAAGTACTGTTCTGAGTTGCAGACTCCATGTGCTCCGTGCTGAGCTCTAAGGGCTGAGTAGAAAGAGGTTCTTAGGACTGGGGTGTGAACTCTCATAAGTCATGGCCTCTCCTGTGAGACCAGACAGAGTTGGTGCTGAGCTGTAATCAGGGTCAGACGAGGGGAGAAGGTGCTGACATGATGCATGGGGTAGGAGATGATGCTGAGGTCCTGGCAGCCCCCATGTGAGCACCAGGGAGATGAAGGTGGGCTGGCTGGATCAGGGTATCTGGGAAAGCTTCTCTGACCTGCTGGGGGAATCTCTCAGCCTTATCCAGCTATGAAGATGCTCTTGCTGAAGCTGTGTATGAGGAGCTCGATTACCTTCTGACCCAGAAGGAAGGTCTGGGCAGCCCAGGTGAGTGTCCTGTCTGCCCTCCTGGGATCTCTGGTTGTCACCACCCACTGGCTGTGCACATCTTCTCAGCATCTGCCCCAGGCTCACAGAGACGGCTCCTCCAAAGAGGCAGGATGGCCTCTCAGAGCCCCGTGACCTCCCAGCCTGTCTACACTGCAGAAGCCAGGCCTGTCCCTTCTCAGCCTTAACACAGGTCCCGTGGGTGTGGGGAGGAAAAATTCTGTGTGTTGTGTGATGTTTGTCTCCACATGAGGCTTCCCGTCAGATTTCTCACTGACTAAACTGCCGTATTACACCAGGGATGGTGAGGACAACAGTGATTACAGATCCAGTCCAGGAAATAGAGGTGGACCTGCCTCGGCTGGGTCTGGGGAGGACAGTTTCCCTCATAGAGAGGAGATTTAAGGAGAATGGCTTTCCTTTGATGGACCAGAGGCATCCCTTGTGTCCAGATGGGGTTAGTCCTTCTCCTTCTCTGGCTGTTCTGTGATGTCTCATGTCGGGGCTGGTCTCTCTGTGTCCAGAATCACCACAGGCACACAATGTTTTAAAAAAATAACATCCATAAAGCACAATTTTCCAAAGTACTTTAGCAATGCTCAGTGGTGGAAGAGTTGCTTTGAGATATGTAGTTTGCACTAGAAAATATTGAGATATGTAAAATCATGTTTTGGCTTACGGATACATCAAAATGAAACATGGTCTTAGAGAAAAAAGTCTTTTGAAACAAGGAGTGACTGGTGCCTCTATTCAAAAACTCAGAAACTCTGGGTCAGAAGGTATCTTAGGTATTCCCCAGACCATCTCACTTACTGTGGTTTCATCCACTCCCTTGTCTGTTCTTGGAACCCCCAGATCAGAGGACTGATGTCCCTGCTGAAAATTACGATGATGCTGAAGAAGTACCAGTGCCTGGAACTCCTTCTGCCTCTCAGGGGAATGAGGAGGAAGTGCCCCCAGAAAAGGAGGATGGGGTGAGGTCCTCTCAGACAGGTGAGTGGGGTCAGTTGATCTCTTGCAATCTTTCTATCTAAAAAGAGTGAATTTGTGCTCCTCAATGCCCAGCCTCTCTAGAGATCCAAAATATAAGTAATCTCATATATTTGATACCATCATCTTGACCATATGCCATATTTAATGCTGTCAGACTCCTTGCAAGGAGTGAGAATCACTCTGCTTTTGGCATTTATGTCTCCATAATGTGACATAAACTTATCACTTTGTATGTGATATACTTGCATAAAGGTTTATAGATTACGGAATTTCCTGGTGGTTCAGAGGTTAGGATTCTGCACTTTCACTGCTAGGGCCTAGGTTCAACCCTGGTCAAGGAACTAAGATCCCACAAGCATGTGTCATGGCCGAAAGAGAAACTTATCGATTAATTGAGCATACCCCACTCCAGTACTCTTGCCTGGAAAATCCCATGGATGTAGGAGACTGGTAGGCTGCAGTCCATGGGGTCGCTAAGAGTCAGACATGACTTAGTGACTTTACTTTCACTTTTCACTTTGATGCATTGGAGAAGGAAATGGCAACCCACTCCAGTGTTCTTGCCTGGAGAATCCCAGGGACTGGGGAGCCTGGTGGGCTGTCGTCGATGGGGTCACACAGAGTCGGACACGAGTGAAGTGACTTAGCAGTAGCAGCAATAAAAGAAAGCTAAGCGCTTAAGAATTGATGCTTTTGAACTGTAGTGTTGGAGAAGACTCTTCAGAGACCCTTGGATGGCAAGGAGATCAACCCAGACAATTTAAAGGAATTCAATCTTGAATATTCATTGGTAGGACTGAGCCAAAGTAGAAGCTCCAATACCTTGGCCACCTGATGCGAAGAACTGACTCTTTTGAAAAGACCCTGATGCTGGGAAAGATAGAAGGCAGGAGGAGAGGGAGATGACAGAGGATGAAGTGGTTGGATGGCATCACCGACTCGATGGATATGAGTTTGAGCAAGCTCTGGGTGTTGGTGATAGACAGGGAAGCCTGGCATGCTGCAGTCCATGGGATCACAGAGAGTCAGGCATGAGTGAGTGACGGATCTGAACTAAACCAAATTCAAAGATGGAACAAGTGTTTTAATAATATCTTTTCACTGTCACATACATGAAGGCAAACCATTCAATATCACAGTAATCCAGGTCTATGCCGAATCAGTAATGCTGAAGAAGCTGAAGTTGCCATTCTATGAAGACCTACATGACCTTTTAGAACTATCACCTAAAAAAGATGTCCTTTTGATTATAAGGGACTGGAATGCAAAAGTAGGAAGTCAAGAGATACCTGGAGTAACAGCCAAATTTGGCCTTGGAGTACAAAATGAGGCAAGGCAAAGGCTAATAGAGTTTTGCCAAGAGAATGAACTGGTCATAACAAACACCCTCTTCCAACAACACAAGAGAGAACTCTACACGTGGACATCATCAGATGGTCAGTACTGAAATCAGATTAATTATATTCTTTGCAGTCAAAGATGGAGATGTTCTGTACTGTCAGCAAAATAAGACCGGGAGCTGACTGTGGCTCAGATCATGAACTCCTTATTGCCAAATTCAGACTTAAATTGAAGAAAGTAGAGAAACCCACTAGACTATTCAGGTATGACCTAAATCAAATTCCTTATGATTACACAGTAGAAGTGACAAATAGATTCAGGGGATTATGTCTGATAGGCAGAGTGCCTGATGAATTATGGATGGAAGTTTGTGACATTGTACAGGAGGCAGGGATCAAGACCATCCCAAAGAAAAAGAAATGTAAAAAGGCAAAATGGTTGTCTGAGGAGGCCTTACAAATAGCTGAAAAAAGATGACAAGTGAAACCAAAGGAGAAAAGGAAAGATATCTCCATTTGATTCCAAAGAATAGCAAGGAGAGATAAGAAAGCCTTCCTCACTGATCAATGCAAAGAAACATAGGAAAACAATGGAATGGGAAAGACTAGAGATCTGGTCAAGAAAATTAAAGATACAAAGGGAATATTTCATGCAAAGATGGGTACAATAAAGGACAGAAATGTTATGGACCTAACAGAAGCAGAAGATATTAAGAAGAGGTGGCAAGAACACACAGAAGAACTATACAAAAAAAACCTTATGACCCAGATAATCACAATGGTGTGATCACTCACCTAGAGCCAGATATCCTGGAATGTGAAGTCAAGTGGGCCTTAGGAAGCATCACTCTGAACAAAGCTAATGGAGGTGATGGAACACCAGTTGAGCTCTTTCAAATCCTAAAAGATGATGCTGTGAGAGTGCTGCACTCAATATGCCAGTAAATTTGGAAAACTTAGCAGTGGCCACAGGACTGGAAAAGGTTGGTTTTCATTCCAATCCCAAACAAAGGCAATGCCAAAGAATGTTCAAACTACCACACAATTGCACTCATCTCACACGCTAGGAAAGTAATGCTCAAAATTCTCCAAGCCAGGCTTCAACAGGACATGAACCATGAAATTCTAGATGTTCAAGCTGGACTTAGAAAAGGCAGAGGAATCAGAGATCAAATTGCCAAAATTCGCTGGATCATCGAAAAAGCAAGAGAGTTCCAGAGAAACATCTATTTCTGCCTTATTAACTATGCCAAAGCCTTTGACTGTGTGTATCATAATAAACTGATATTTCAGTAGCTGCAAGAAGACCCTCATTCTCTAGAAAAGAGTATTTCTCCATCTGAGGGCCTGTGTAGTTTCTGGGGAGGAGATATCTGTGGCTGCACCTGTGATACTATTTGTGGACATTTGGGGACAGGAGTCAAGTCAACTAAGAGCAGACTTGGGTTGTGAGTGAGGAATTCAGATTTTTCCTGTTTCCAGTCTCCCTCTTATTGTGAATTTGCATCTATCACCTGTGAAAGGAGAACATTTAAATTCCTTTTTATGATTCTTATCGTTGCTGGGCATCTCCTTGGTATTGTGTTGCCTGGAAGCAGGTCTCCCAGAGCTCCTGAGCACGGGTCTCCTGTGATGCAGGATTTCCCCATGCACTGAGGCCCAGGAGACCACATGCACTGGATCTGAGAGGACAGCTGGGATCCATCCTCACTGGAACTCATGTGAAATAGCCTGAGCCTCCCTCCCCACACCTGGGTCCCAGGGATGCTTTGTCATAAGCACTTGCTTGACTCCCTTCCACCAGAGGGTTCTGTCCCATCCTCATGTCTCAGTTCTAATCAAACTTCTCTTTTCTACTTCAGGCTCTTATTTGAACTTCTCCAGAGAGGCAGCTGATCCTGGGGAAGGAGAAGAGAGCCTCTGGCTTTTCCAGGGGAAGAACGAGGATGCTGGGTACGATGATGTTGAACTCAGTGCCCTGGGAACATCCCCAGTGACTTTCTGTGATGCTGTATTAACTAGGAGATGAAGCCTCAGATATTCTAATTGCCTGTATTTCAATAGAGTAGTGCTGACCTGTAATTGTGCCATATGAAAATTGCTCAAAATGAAATATTCTAAATAAATTAACTTTTTGCTGTGCTGTTAACTTAGCAAGCTCCATGTCAAACGCTTTTAGAGGATTGGTCCTCAAATGCCATCTTTCTCGAAGGAAATGCAAGTGAGTGAGCTGACCTGCTTTCTCATCTGTCTTAGAGGCTAATGAGAGCATGCTCACAAGTGCTCCAGGTCACTCTTATTTCGAAAAGGATGTAAACTTGGTCTACATTCTTACACTCCTTCCTAACAAGATGAACTCATGGGAAAAAAAAAAAAAAAACCAGTTCTAAACACCTCTGAGATGTCACATCACCAGTTTGTAACTTGTTCTTGGACACCAACCTGGGTGTGAGTTTCAAAGTGGAAGGTTGGCTGGTGGAAGAGAATGGATACAGCTTTCCTTATCCTGCCTCAATATTCACAGGCCAATTAAAAATCTAACTGAACATAACTACCTCTTCCTTTTTCATCTCTCATTTATTCCTTTAGTGGATACAGACACCTCTTTGCTCGTATCCCATGTCTGTTTGATTATCCAATCCTTATAAATCCATTCTTTCTTCTCCATCTCTTCTTACTATTTGTTTAGGATGCTGCTATTTCTTCTCTCTTCAAGGATCTCTCCTTCTAAGTGAATTATATCAGTTCATATATGTCTTCAAGTTGATGGAAGGCAAATTGGTGCTCACCCACACCCTGTATTCAGATGGGACAAGAGGGCAAGAAAGTGGAGACCTAGGCAGAGGGGATCCAGAAAAATGGATGTATATGGAAAGATCAGGAACATTTGGCTATTTATATTTCAGAGATATGGATGGAGGCATCTGAAATGACTGATCTCTTAGAGGAAAAATTTCAGACCAAGGGGATTCTTTGAAAACGTCTGTGTTTCAGATGTTTCAAGATTGCCTAAGCAGTGTCAGACTTTATTTTTTTTGGCTCCAAAATCACTGCAGATGGTGATTACAGCCATGAAATTAAAAGATGCTTATTCCTTGGAAGGAAGGTTATGGCCAAACTAGATAGCATATTCAAAAGCAGAGATATTACTTTGCCAACAAAGGTCTGTCTAGTCAAGGCCAAGGTTTTTCCAGTGGTCATGTATGGATGTGAGAGTTGGACTGTGAAGAAAGCTGAGTGCTGAAGAATTGATGCTTTTGAACTGTGGTGTTGGAGAAGACTCTTGAGAGTCCCTTGGACTGCAAGGAGATTCAGCTAGTCCCCCCTAAAGGAGATCAGTCCTGGGTGTTCATTGGAGGGACTGATGCTGAAGCTGAAACTCCAATATTTTGGCCACTTCACGTGAAGATTTGACTCATTGGAAAAGTCCCTGATGCTGGGAATGATTGGGGGCAGGAGGAGAAGGGGACAAAAGAGGATGAGATGGCTTGATGACATCACCGACTCGATGGACATGAGTTTGGGTGAACAGTGGGAGTTGGTGATGGACAGGGAGGCCTGGCGTGCTGTGATTCATGGGGTCACAAAGAGTGGGACACGACTGAGTGAACTGAACTGAACTGAAAATGTAATTGTGATCCTGCTGTGACTCCTCAGTGTAGAGAGAGATGGCATGAAGAAGTGACAAAGTAAAGATTACGTTTACACAACACTACTCCTGCAACACCCCCTGCTCCCCACCCCCACCCCTGGCCAATTCCATTGTGGCCATGTGGAGAAGCTGCTGAACTAATATAAAACCTGAGAGTGCTGGCCTGGTTGTGAGCTGGACCCACCCAGTTACTTGGTTGATGACTCTGGATGGTTTCTAGGACTCCAACCTACACTCATGCTTGCAGTCTTCATAGTTCTAGGCTATGCTTGGGGATGGGAAGATGCCCAGGGCTTCTTCCAGGGCAGCTCACATGGCTATTCACTTGGGAAGTGATGAAATAGATGACATATGATGAAATAAGGCACACACACGAAGAAGCTCAGTGAACTCCAAGAAAACACAGATAAACAATGAAATTCAGGAAGACTATATATGAAGAAAATAAGATTTAAAAAAATTTCTCATCATCATTATTACTGTTTTCAATTTTTGGTTGCATGAGTCTTTGTTGCTGCACATGGGCTTTCTCCAAATGCAGCAAGCAGGCACTACTCTTCTTTGTGGGCAGCAGGTTTCTCTATGCATGGGCTTCTCTTGTTGTGAACAGGTTCTAGGCACCCAGGCTTCAGGGGTTGCAGCATCACCTCCTTTTGTGATTTTCGGGTCCTAGAGCTCAGGCTCAGTAATTATTGAGCTAGGGCTCAGTAATTTTTGAGCTAAGGTGTTATTTCACAGAATAAATTCAGATTTTTTAACAGAGATAGAAATCATAAAAAAGGAAGTAAACAGGGAGTTTTGCTGATGGTTTAGTGGTTAGGATTAGATGCATTCACTGCTGTTGTTTGGATTCAGTCCCAGTAGGGGAACTGAGATCCCTCAAGCTTTGCATTGAGGCAGAGAGAATAACAGAAGGAACAAAACAGAAAAATGAACCAAACAGAGATTCAGTTGCTTAAGATTCAGTTCAGTTCAGTGGTTCAGTCGTGTCCGACTCTTTGTGACCACATGGACCGCAGCACGCCAGGCTTCCCTCTCCATCACCAACTCCTAGAGCTTGCCCAAACTCATGTTCATTGAGTCGATGATGCCATCATCCAACTGTTTCATCCCCTGTCGTCCCCTTCTCCTCCTGCCCTCAATCTTTCCAAGCATTAGGGTCTTTTCTAATGAGTCAGTTCTTCACATCAGGTTGTCAAAATATTGGAGTTTCAGCTTCAGCATCAGTCCTTCCAATGAATATTGAGGACTGATTTCCTTTAGGATGGACTTGTTGGATCAGTTGCTTAAGACTACAATGAATGGAATGCAACAAAATGAAAAATGCTACCTAGAGCATCAACAACAGCAAAAGACTGTAACTTAGAAGGCGGGACCATGGAGATTACCCAGCCAGGGGAACAAAGAAAAAGAGGAATGAAAAAGTGTGAAAGAACCTGTGTGAACTCTAGGGTAACATTCACAGAAACAACCTGCACATTCTTGGAGTCCCAGAAGGAGAAGAGAGGGAGAGAGGGACACAGATTGTACTTAAAGAAATAATACCAGATAAGTCCCAAATCTGATGAGATTTAGACATCCAAGTTCATGTAGCTAATAGGTCACTCCTCAGAGTTCATTCAAAATGATCATCCCCAAGAAACATTGCTTGTAATCAAGAAGAAGAGAGAATTTTATAAGCAGCAAGAGAAAAGTAAATGCTCACAAAAAAGAAATTAAAAATATCAGGAGAGAGAAGATAATATATTCAAACTTATGCAAAAAAAAAAAAAAAAAGCCTACCACCCAAGAATACTTTTCTCAGGAAGGTTGTTTTTCATAAATGAAGACGATATAAAGACTTTCCCAAACGAACAACAGTTGAGGGGATTCAACAACATTAGGCTTGTCTTACAAGATTGCTGACGGGAGTTCCTCAAACTAAATGAAGGATGTTAATTTTTATATGAAAGAAGTGAAAATATACAACAGACTTTTAAATACTGAATCCAATTCAGCATACTCTGACACTGTAATATGGTAGTGTGCTAATCAGGTAGGTTTAGTCTAAAGAAAGTATTAAAATAGCTATAGAGAAAAATATTTTTTTAGTGGATATACAATATAGAGAGAGGTAAATTGTGACATCCAAAACAAAATGCGTAGAAGGGGATAAAAAGGTAGAACTTTTGCATGTCATTGGAATTAATTTGTTATCAGTGTAGTATTTACTGTTGTCCCACTAAGAGGTTTTATGTGAGCCATGTGGTAACAAAAATGTAAAAACCTACAGTAGATTCACAAAAAGTGACAAGAAGGGACTCAAAGAGCAACAGTATCCAAAATTATCAATTCACAGTTCTAACTGTTGTGCAGAACAGTTGAGTTGTCCTGGTCTCCACATCATCTTTCAAGATCAGCCAAAGAGGACTCTCCTTCGAGAAGTGAAAGACTAATTAAGCTGTCTGTTATTTTAAGCCAAAGAAGTCTTTGGGCACCTCATCTGTTTCCGTATGTCATATCGATGGTGCAGCTGTACTTTTTTAATTGCAAATTTTCTTCCTGTGATATTGCTGTGTGGTTTTAATGAAATAACTGCCAATGATAAATCATATGAATATCCTGTCTCCTCAGTTGGGTTTGATTAAGACTTATTAAGAAGCCACATGTAGATACTTTGTGGTTTGTCTTGTGTATCCTTAGAGATAGAAATTTGCAGCGTTCGTTGTGACATATTTGTTGGTGATAGCTGCTTATTTTTGAAAATGAAATTTTGCCTTGGTAATTGTCAGAAACATTTGCCTTAAAAAAATATTATCTAAATGATGTTCTCAGAAACATTTCTTTATACTTAAGACAATTTATCTTCAATATTTAGTACAGTGTCATTCAGCCATTCAATAAATATTAGTTGAGCATCTGTAAAGTTATAGAGAGGGGAAATATAGAGCTTATACACAGGCACAGGCCTCACTCCAATCCTGGGCCCTGGCAAGGCCTCAGAAAATGCCTGCAGACTGCAGGAGCCTTGGTTAGCATGCCCAGATTGGGAAACATTCGATGACAAGGAAAAGAGGTTTGTTCACAGAGTCTTTGATGTTAAAGGAGGAACACATTGCTGTATTTTCCAGTGTTCTGAGGCTGGTCTGCGGGCAGGACTCAGCTGCACCAAAGCTCCATGTGCAATAGAGCCTCAGTTCATAGACTTTGAATGTGAGCAATCACTCAGGCTTTGAACTCTGAGTGCCACCCCAGAGGCACTAACCTTAGGTTGCAGTGGTTTAAGAATCACCACCCACAAGAACTCAATAGCTCTGCAGTTGGTAATTACATCAGCTCTGAGCAGAGGTGGGTTAATCATAAAGTTAATGAAGTGTGTTCTTCAGAGCCTCTCCTTGCACCAGCCCCTTCCAAATCCCGAGGGGGGCCCTAGGGCTGCGGTTGAAGCAGAGAGGACTCTATGATCCTTGCCCCCTCACCGTGTCTTCTGCCTGCCTTTTGCCTGTGGAAAACTTTAGTCAAAGAATACGTTTAATTGGAGAAGCGAGAAACGTGGAAACAAAGGAAAACAGTCAGAGGAGACTAAATAATAATAATGTAGTCATTAAGCACAGTCAAGGACCTTTAGTTCTTTCTCAAGGGTTATAGATGATATTCTGAGCCGTGTCCTGTGAGCTGTCTTATAGACACAAAACACCAGGCGGAGCAGTGAACTACATGATGACCACACTGTACCCAGGACTTGAGCATCCACAATTCTGAGAACTGACCACAAAGACATGGGAACAAGTACACCCAGGCACTAAAGATCAACTCTACCTAAAACAACCAGTGGATGTTTTGGATGGCATCACCAGCTTGATGGACATGAGTTTGAGCAAGTTCCAGGAGTTGGTGATGGACAGGGAAGCCCGGTGTGCTGTAGTCCACTGGGTAACATAGAGTTGGACACTACTGAGCGACTGAACTGAATTGAAAGTAACCAAGATGACACTAGTCAGACCACTCATGACCAATTTGAAGATGACTCTACTATTTCTGCATGTAACCCCCCTCCCACTTTGTCTATAAAACTCTCACTGCCTGCTTGTCATGGGGGTGAACGTTGGCCTTTGAACAGATGGCTGCCACTGCTCCTGCCAGTTGCTGGCATATGAAATAAAGCAAACTTTCTTTTCCACCAACCTGCCCTGTATACTGGCTTTTAAGCAGTGAGCAGCCAGACCTCACACACATACTTTCGGTAACATGGTCACAAGAAGATAGGCTTTGAATGTGCCATTTTCTTCAGTTGAGGGGGAAAAAATTCAGCAAGATTATTTCTTACCCAAAGGTGAAGAAATTAATTAACTACATGGAGCACTCCATCCAGAAATCAGATTTGTTCAGGAAATCAAGAAGAAACTAAAGAGGTTTAGAAAGTACATGCTGCCTTTTCATTAGTACAGGATTGGTGGAAAGTAAAAATATGATGAACTGACTAACTCAGAGCAAAGGAGAGCTGTTTAAGGATGAAGGTCAAGATGCTAAGAGACAAATTTGGGAAACTGAGCCTGACTGTCAGCACAGAGTGATATAAAGGGAACAGGAGATGCACCAGGGGTGGGTGCTCTTAAACAGGACTTAGATCTAGTTGTTGGTCAATCAGAAATGGTGACTGAGAACCAACCAGGCCCAACAGAGGATGCAAGCTGACCACCTGAGGGAGTAGCTTGGGATGAAGACACAGAAGGAAGAGGAGATCCAGGAAAGTACCTGATTCATGTGACAGATTTTTTTTTTCAAGTCTTGTTTCCCCTTTGGATCTGTCAGAATAGACTCTGTTCTGCTACTGGAACAACTGACCCCCAAATCTCAGAGGCAACACATACATGCATACATACATTCATTACCAACCTACACATGTACCATGGTCAGTGAGGCACCATCAGCTCGCATGTGCACCATTTGGAACACACAACTTCTGGGGCAGAAAAGAGAGAGACTAGAGAGTCACATGGGGTTTTCATGTCTCCACTTGGAAGAGACACATGTGACACTACCCATGCTTCATTGTCCAGAATGAGTCACTGGGAGCTAGAAAAACAGCTATTTGGTAAGTATTATTGTCGATGCCACATCCTTAATAGCAATGCTGTCAGTTTTTTCTTCCCTTGGTAAAGTTTCTGAGCTACAGCCTTGTGCAGAAATTACATGTGATTGGACCCTCCCCAGAGTGAGATTTGAAGAAGGCATTTTCTATCTGGTTCCTTTGTCTGGTGTGTCTCTGACTCCTTACTCCACTTCAGTCTGTGCCGAGTGGGATTAGTCAGATTTGTGTCTCCCCTATCCCTTTCCCGCTCAGTATCATTAACTCTGGGTGATTTTCAGCATTTGTTCATGCATTCATTTCTTTATTTATCCACTATTTGTTAAGCTTTTTCTATGTGTCTTTACTTGACTTTAAAGAGATATTGAAGAGTAAGACACAATACTTGCTCTCAAGAAGCCCCCACTTTTAAGACAGTGGGCAAGATTTTATAGATTAAATAGACACAGTAGTAATTTTGAGCTGGAGAAATTAAAAAGAGTTCACAGAGGCGACAACTCTGTGCATTTAAAAACGAGAAGATTTATGAGTTTTCTTTCTGTAGTGGGCTTAAAAATGTGTCCCCTAGAATTCAAATATACATAAATGTAATATACTCTTTTTATCACTGATTTTATCTTGTGCACTAGCAAGGGATGTCTGTGTGGACTGAAAAGTTCCATAACATTAGCACAGACTCTCCTATTTAAAATTTGTCCCTCAACTTAGCTCGGGTTCATTGTATAATTGTTTTGTCATTTCTAGTTCAAGCTCCCTGCTCAGACTGATTTTTCTATATTTAAGCAGGCACCTTCTTGTCTCTCCTCCCACAGATGGTGTCTGGGGAGGGAGGGCTTCTTTGTTTCCAACAGCAGTGGGGAAGGGTCCTTGGTCTGCATGCTCTCCACTTAGAATCTGCTTGTCTTTGATTTCTTAGCTTTGATCTGCTCTTGTCTCTGGGTATCTGATGTTGCACTATGGAGGAGTGAATGAGGCCAATTCAGTGCCACACTCTTTGTTTGATGGGTACAGACTATAAAGGGCTGAACAGAGGTGATGGGCTGGACAACACCAGCTCATAACCTTGCTTTCCTTCATGCCCTGGTGATGAAGTGGTCTTTGGTAAATGAGTCTTTACGAACCTTGGTCCCATCCATGCAAAGAACACAGGTGGTGGGGCAGGTCTCCAATGCTTTGGTATAACAACTCAGTTAATAATTTTCTGTTAGAGTTGTATGCCTCTTTATATTTTGTATTTTAGTCACTCTGATTGGTCCTGAGGAAATTTTCCTCAAGCAAGAAGGTTTAATTATTAACTTTCCTAGCAAAGAGATTACTGAACCTCTGAAACCACCATATTCTCATGGTGATTTGGGAATAATAATGCTACATGTTGTATTTCTTTACAATCCATGAGGACAAATAGTTAGCCTAAGTCAAAGAACAAGATTTTTTCTGCTCTTTGCTTCTGCACTTCTAATTCAACACGGAAGCTGTTCACATTTTTTATAACAAAATTGCTTCCTGTTACAGTTGTGTGTGGTTTGAATTGAAAATGTGCCAAATGATAAATACGTAAACATCCTGACCATTTGGCCATATCTGATTAAGACCAGAACAGGAGGCTTCATGGTCTTCACCTGTCAGTGCACTGTGGCTTGTCTTTTTTAATCTTCAGATATACAAAGAAATTTGCAGCATTTACACGTGTTTAGAACTGGCTGTCTCAGCACTGCTCTTGTACTGGGGCTAGGCTGTTTCTGCTGCTGCTGCTGCTAAGTCGCTTTAGTCATATCCGACTCTGTGCGACCCCATAGATGGAAGCCCACCAGACTCCCCCGTCCCTGGGATTCTCCAGGCAAGAACAGTGGAGTGGGTTGCCATTTCCTTCCCCAATGCATGAAAGTGAAAAGTGAAAGGGAAGTCGCTCAGTCGTGTCCGACTCTTCGAGACCCCATGGACTGCAGCTTACCAGGCTCCTCTGTCCATGGAATTTTCCAGGCAAGAGTACTGGAGTGGGGTGCCATTGCCTTCTCCGAGGTTGTTTCTAGTTATTGTAATTTACTGCATTCATTGCAGAAAGGTGTTGAAGTGAACCATATATAGCTCATACCATTTAACAGTATTGAAATATCATTAAAACAAATGATGCAGCTTGCATTGTGCTGTTACATCCTCACAAGTTAAATTATTTCTCAAAAGATTTCTTTTTGATTGAAATGATTTGTATAAAATATCAGGCTGACATTCATTCATTCAGGTACACAAAAGACATCATTTAGGATTTTTAATTAGCCAGGCATTGGGGATATGAAGGGGAATTAGATGCAAAATGTTTTGCCAAGTACATTCGAGTTTATAAAGTAAAATGATTAAGTAAACAACTTAATTCACAAAAGCTCTCCGATGGTAAGATTGAGGTTCTTGACCAGTTGCATGGGGCACAGAGAGAAGGGGTGATTTGTGGAAGACTCACAATTCTGATTGTCACCAATCACCATCACAGCCTATAGTTCCTGAGAGAATTCCAAGAGCCACAGCCAAGGCTCCAGGTAACAGAATTGAATTCCTGTTCTAGAGTCCTGGGATTCCTGCGACGAGATGGTGGGAGATGCCCTAACTCTGCTTCTTTACGACTACTGTGTGTGTGTGTGTGTGTGTATGTGTGTGTGTGTGTGTGTGTGTGTTAGTCACTCAGTAATGACTAACTCTTTTCGACTCAATGGACGGTAGCCCTTCCAGGCTCCTCTGCCTATGGGATTTCCCAGGCAAGAATATTGAAGTGGGTTGCCATTTCCTTCTCCAGAGGATCTTCCTGACCCAGGGATCGAACTAAGATCTGTATTGCAGGCAGATTCTTTACCATCTGAGTCATCAGGAAGGCAAGATAACAGTAGTACATAATACTGCTACTATGTACTACTGTTATTGTCTGGAAAATTCCATGGACAGAGGAAGCTGGTGGGCTACAGTCCATGGGGTTGCAGAGTCGGCCATGACTGAGCAAATCAGCATCAGCGCATGTACTACTGTGAACTAGTGTTGTAATATCACATGCTAATGCCAACTCACCTAGTCCTCACCAAAACTCAGTAATCTAGGCATGATCACAACCCTCCTTTTACTAATCAGAGAGTGTAAGAACCCTGTTCAAGGTCCACACATGGCATGCAGCTAAACTGTGAGTCAAGACCAGGCAGTCTGGCTCCCCAGTCTGTTCTCCTCACCCCTGCCTTCCACTCTCTCAAGTTCACTGTGGACACAGCTGGGTTAGTGTCCTCTCTAAAACTTTCCTTCTCAAATCTTTTTTTTTTTTTTTTAACTTTACATAATTGTATTAGTTTTGCCAAATATCAAAATGAGAATGAGATTGGACATTGAGATTTTCTTATGTGTCACAGAAGAAGTAACTTCTTCCAAGGGTGAGTTGGTCCATGTTGACCCTGCACCCCCAGCTCTGGGGTAGAGGGTGCTGCCTGGGAACAGCCTGCCAGCCCTGAGTTAGCCCCTCCTTTCCAGCCCCTCCTTCCCTACAACAGAGTCTGGAACCCTCAACAGTGTCTTACCTGTGAGATCTCAATCCCAAGGTGAGTGAGACCGTGTGTACCTTGTTCACTAAATGCATCTGTGTGTCATCCCGTGGGAGGGATACTCAACCCCAGAAAGCACGTCCTGTGTTCTAGGTGGCTGTCCCGTGGTTTCTGGTGATGCTGTGGAGTCCATAACTGGGTAAGGAATGATGACTTTGGGCCCAGAGGGAGTAGAGCATCAATTCTAAGTAACTGAGCAGATCTTGGTCCTTCTCCAGCCCCTGACTTTAAATTTTGGTTTTGATATTTATAATCAGTTTTTATCATTGATGTGTTAAAGGTCCAGATATAGGAGATGGGGCTCAGGTACAGTCACTGGGCTTGAGAGTGAGAGGACCAGATGACAAGGAAGTGAATCTTGTATAAATAATGGGTAAATATTAACATACTTAGAGGGAGGAAAGCTTGTGTTTAATTATCTTTTCTTCTGAGTCTCAAGAAGAAAGGATGGGTATTACAGGACAGAGAAGCTGTGTCTGCGGGCCAGGATGAGGGTCCTTCTGGTGTGGGATGTGGCAGGGCTGTTAAATGGCCAGCAGCTGCCCTGGGTGTTGGCCAGGCTGAGACATTAAGGTGGGCATGTGTGTGTGGCTCATGAAGCTGTCTCTGAGCTCTGGTGGGGACCCTGGGGCCTGTGTGTCACAGATGCTTCCTTCCACGTCTGTGCTGAAAAGGAAGAGTCAGGATGAGGGGGCCTCAGTCTGGGGTTGTTTGGACCACAGGGCTGCATCACGGGAATCTTGAGCCTGAGGGGGCATGAGGAAAGGGGGCAGCACATTAGTGACCTTGAATTTTGATGAGGGAGCTCTCTCTTGCATCTCTTATGGTCCTTCTCTGTTCTATACTCATCCCAGGATTACTTTCTGGGAAGCATCTGAGAGCTTCTCTGATCAGTGGAAACAAAACAAGGCATCAGTGGCTATACTGGACATCAGTCCCTTCTGCTTGTATCTGTCCCATCAACCCACCTGGGATTCCATTCTTGTTGCCACCTTTCTTCTTAAATGCAAAACTGAGAAGGTGGGGTCAACTGATGGTTCCAGGAAGCAAGAACCCCTTCTATTCTCTGCTTCACTTGCCCCTTCTTTCCCCATCACATGCAGCTATCATGTATAAGAAGACTTTCTATTTCCCCTTCTGTCTGGAGCTGTTGCCTTAAATTACATTTTGCATCGTTGTAGTTATGGTTTATAATACAAATGTATTCTGAATCTTATCAAACCATACTCTCAGCTTATGAGGGGGATAAATGTGAAGTTTAGAAAACTTTAGTCTTTATAAACTGTAATTTTCTTGTTGTTGTTTAGTTCCTTAGTTGTGTCTGACTCTCTTCAATGCGATGGACTGCACTGGACATGAAAGGACCACCAGGCCCTTCTGTCCACAGAATTCTCCAGGCAAGAACACTGGAGTGGGTTGCCATTTCCTTATCCAGGGGATCTTCCTGACCCAGGGATCAAACCCACATCTCCTGCTTTGCGGGCGGATTCTTTACTGCTGAGCCATCAGGGAAGCTCCGTGCTTTCTTCTAGAGATCCCTGCTACAATTTTGGAAGACTAGAGTTCAGTGATGATTCCTCCTCTCTTTGTTTCCTTAAACAGCAATCTCTTTCTCTCCATAAACATTTTTTGGTGAATAGCTGAAAGAGATACTTCACATGAAATGCAATAAAGGGACAGAGATTTAACATGTCTGAACGTCCCTATAGGGAACCCACCTGCCAATGCAGGAGACACAGGTGACATGGTTTTGATCCTAGAGTCAGAAAGATCTCTTTAGAAGGAAATAGCCACTGACTCCAGTACTCTTGCCTGGAAAATCTGTTGGACAGAGGAGGCTGGCGAGCTACAGTGCAGGGGTTGCAAAGAGTCAGACACGACTGAGCAAGCAGGCACGTGCTCCAGGACCCAATCACCAGATCATTCTGAGAAGGGGGAAAAGACCTGCAATCTCATCCCCCCAACTTGATGGGTCTCACTTCATGCCTCCACAGTCACCTGTGAATTCATGTACTCCTGGCCCTCATTTTCTGCTGACCTGATAAATATTGTATTTCAAAACTTCTTGTAGGTCTCTGCTTCCACCCTGAGCTCAGTGCTGGGGAAAATCATTACTTGATTGTACAAAAGATATTCTCCATGGGTCAACAGATCCCACACCCAGACCCTGTGAGATCTTACAGTCTGCAGATGTCGACCAGGGTGATTAGGAGAGAGAAAGGCACTCATGGTTTTTGATGCATCTTTTCTATCCCAGTCCCGGTCATGGGACCTGGCTCCCAGGACCACGGAAGCAGGAGGTCAAAGGACTGTGCTGCTCATATAAGGAGATGTGGAAGATTCAGAAGCTCATTGGTGTTCAGAAAGGGGCAGATGCAGCCTCCGATAGTGGCTGAAATGGTGAAAGGTGTTGCTATTGGCTCTCAGGAGGGAGGGTGTAAGGGGTGGTCTATATAGACCCAGTCAGCATCCTGATGCTCCTCACAGGCTTATCCTGCAGCTGGGACTGTGATCTTGAGGACGTGGGGTCAGGATGGCTCTGGGCACACACCTCTCCCTGCGGGGACTCTGTGTCCTCCTCCTCGGCACCATGGTGGGTGGTCAAGGTAAGGGCTGCCCCTCTGTCCTGGGTCCACAGCAGGGAGTGGACATTGTGGTGAAAGGAAAGGTGTCTGGATCTGTGGAGCCATGGTCTCAGTATTTTTGGTCAAAAAGGAGCCACGCTGACTGTGAACACTGGTCCTTCTCCTGTGGGGGGTCCACTGGTCATAGTGGCAGATTTTACAGAGCAGTGAGGTTTGGCCTGGACCTACCTGGGTCAGCCTGAGTCCCTCCACTGTCTCCCTTGTTCTCAGGGAGCTCTAGAAGTCCCAATGGCTCCCAGTGTGTGGAAGTTCCAGCCACTGACCTCAGATGGGACTCTGGGCTATTCCCACACACTCCATGTGCCTGGTGTGTGAGCATTCCCGCTGGGTCCCCGTGTTTCCTGTGTCTGTGCTCCTGTAGGCTCTGTATGTGTGTGTGTGTGAAGGTAAGGAGTATGTGAGGGTGTGTGTTTGTAAGGGTATGAGGAGTATGTCTGTGAGTATGTGAGGAATGTGTGAGGGTGTGTGTATGTGAAGCTGTGTGTGTGTGTGTAAATAGAATGTGTGAGTGAGGGTGTGAAGAGTGTGTGTGTTTGTGGAGTGTGTGAGGAGTGTGTGAGGGTGTGTGATGTGTGTGTGTGTGTGTGTGCACATGTGTGTGTAAGGGGTGGTACAGCCTGTCTGTGTGACAGGAACAGGGCTGCTGAGCAGGGACTGAGTCCGTTGGTCTGTGAAGCACACAGGGTGTCCACAGGGCTGGGTGTCATGCCGCTGCATGTGACCAGATCAGAGATAATGGTGCACCTGCCTGCCTCTCTCTGGCTCCTCTCCCCCATCCCCTGGGCTCCCCTCTGCTTGTTGCCCTGTCTGCCCAGCACTGGGCTCTATGAGAGGCTCTGCTTGCTGGCCTCACCTGTTCCCACCAGGTGTTCATTGTGGAGCAGAGGAGCCTGCAGCCAGGAGAGGGGACCTTTTGTCTGTAGAGATCAGTTGAAGCACAGCCTCAGGTGTATAAGTTCCCAAGTCCCTGCCCCGGTCCCTGTGATATTTCCTGATGTGCTGCGGCATGGGACGGTCCCTTCCCCTCCCAGGATCTGCTATGACTCTGTAGGGAGCACTTTCTCTCGTGCCCTCTCCTGTCCCTCCCTGGATCTGCTTTCCACTGAGTGAGGGTAGAATGTGTTAATCTTTCTTCATGGTCTGCAGGGTTTCCTTGGACAAATCTGCTGATCTCCTTATGGGAGTCCTCTTGGGTGACAGAATTTTTTCTTCTCTTTAGACCTTTAGAATTCTTTGTCTTAGCATTTGGACAGTTAACTCTGTGAGTCTTAGAAAAGGTTGCTTTGGATTGAAATTTTGGGGTGACTTATTAGCTTCTTGAACTTAGATGTCCAGATCTTTCCCTAGGTTTGGGAAATTCTCAGCCTGTGTTTTCTCCTTTCTGTTTTAATTATTTATTTTTGGCTGTGCTAGGTCTCCTTCCTTGCATACAGGACTTCTCTAGTTGTGGTAAGCAGTGCACAGACTTCTCACTGCAGTGGCTTCTCTTGCTGTAGACCACAGGCTCTAGGTGCACAGGTTTCAGTAGCTGTGGCACACTGGCTTAGTTGCTCTGCGGCATGTGGAATCTTCCTGTACCAGGGATTGAACTGATGTCCCCTGCACTGGCAGGTGGACTCTTATCCACTGCACCACCAGGAGGTCCTCAGCCCTTAATTCTTTTCTCCCTCACTTCTCCTGCCCTGACTCCGTTGCATACATTGTTCCTCTTTATGGTGTCCATAGTTCCCACTGGCTTTCTATATTCCTTTCTTTCTCTTTTTGCTTCTCTGCGTGGATACTTTCAACTGATCTTTCTTCTAACTCATTGATTCTTTTTTCTTTTTCTTTCCCTCGGTCAAGTCTGTTGTTGAATCTCTGTATTGAACTTTTAAGATTACTCATTATATTGTGTGGATGCTAAGTCACCTCAGTCATGTCTGACTCTTTGTGACCCTATGGACTGTAGACTCTTCGGTCCATGGGATTCTTCAGGGAAGAACACTGGAGTGGGTTGCCATGCCCTCCTCCAGGGGATCTTCTGGACTCAGGGATTGAACCCGAGTCTCTTACATCTCCTGCATTTGCAGGTGGCTTCTTTACCACTAGTGCCAACTGGGAAGCCCATTCATTTATTATTCAGTTTCAAAATATCTAGTTAGTTCTTTTTTAAAAAAATATTTTATATATCTTTATTGTTCTTATTTTATTTGCATTGTTTTATTGGTATCATTAAATATTTGAGTTATCTTGTAACACTCTAATCATCTTTTGAAGTATTATTTTGAATTCTTCATCAGGTAATTCCTGGATCTCCATTACTTTGAGCTGGTTACAGGAGGTTTTTTTTTTTTTTTTTTTTTTTAATAGTTCTGTTATTTTTTTTCTTTTTCTTTTATTTTTTAACTTTACAATATTGTATTGGTTTTGCCGTATATCAACATGAATCCTCCATAGGTATATATGTGTTCCCCATCCTGAACCCTCCTCCCTCCTCTCTCCCCGTACCATCCCTCTGAGTCGTCCCAGTGCACCAGCCTCAAGCATCCAATATCGTTCATCGAACCTGGACTGGCAACTCGTTTCATATATGATATTATTCATGTTTCAATGCCATTCTCCCAAATCATCCCACCCTCTCCCTCTCCCACAGAGTCCACAAGACTGTTCTATACATCAGTGTCTCTTTTGCTGTCTCGTATACAAGGTTATTGTTACCATCTTTCTAAATTCCACATATATGCATTAGTATACTGTATTGGTGTTTTTCTTTCTGGCTTACTTCACTCTGTACAATAGGCTCCAGTTTCATCCACCTCATTAGAACTGATTCAAATGTATTCTTTTTAATGGCTGAGTAATACTCCATTGTGTATATGTACCACAGCTTTCTTATCCATTCATCTGCTGATGGACATCTAGGTTGCTTCCATGTCCTGGCTATTATAAACAGTGCTGTGATGAACATTGGGGTACATGTGTCTCTTTCAATTCTGGTTTCCTCAGTGTGTATGCCCAACAGTGGGATTGCTGGATCATAAGGCAGTTCTATTTTCAGTTTTTTAAGGAATCTCCACACTGTTCTCCTCTGCACTTTCTGCCATAAGGGTGGTGTCATCTGCATATCTGAGGTTATTGATATTTCTCCTAGCAATCTTGATTCCAGCTTGTGTTTCTTCCAGTCCAGCGTTTCTCATGATGTACTCTGCATATAAGTTAAATAAACAGGGTGACAATATACAGCCTTGATGAACTCCTTTTCCTATTTGGAACCAGTCTGTTGTTCCATGTCCAGTTCTAACTGTTGCTTTATGACCTGCGTACAGATTTCTCAAGAGGCAGGTCAGGTGGTCTGGTATTCCCATCTCCTTCAGAATTTTCCACAGTTTATTGTGATCCACAGAGTCAAAGGCTTTGGCATAGTCAATAAAGCAGAAATAGATGTTTTTCTGGAACTCTCTTGCTTTTTCTATGATCCAGCGGATCTGATCTGATCTGACACTGTTCTCCATAGTGGCTGTGCTAGTTTGCATTCCCAAGAACAGTGTAAGAGGGTTCCCTTTTCTCCACACCCTCTCCAGCATTTATTGCTTGTAGTCTTTTGGATAGCAGCCATTCTGACTGGCGTGAAATGGTACCTCATAGTGATTTTGATTTGTATTTCTCTGATAATGAGTGATGCTGAGCATCTTTTCATGCGTTTGTTAGCCATCTGTATGTCTTCTTTGGAGAAATGTCTATTTAATTCTTTGGCCCACTTTTTGATTGGGTCATTTATTTTTCTGAAATTGAGCTGTAGGGGTTGCTTGTATATTTTTGAGATTAGTTGTTTGTCAGTTGCTTCATTTGCTATTATTTTCTCCCATTCCGAAGGCTGTCTTTTCACCTTGCTTACAGTTTCCTTTGTTGTGCAGAAGATTTTAAGTTTAATTAGGTCCCATTTGTTTATTTTTGCTTTTATTTCCAGTTTTCTGGGAGGTGGGTCATAGAGAATCCTGCTGTGATGTATGTCGGAGAGTGTTTTGCCTATGTTCTCCTCTAGGAGTTTTATAGTTTCTGGTCTTATGTTGAGATCTTTAATCCATTTTGAGTTTATTTTTGTGTATGGTGTTAGAAAGTGTTCTAGTTTCATTCTTTTACAAGTGGTTGACCAGTTTTCCCAGCACCACTTGTTACAGAGATTGTCTTTAATCCATTGTATATTCTTGCCTCCTTTGTCAAAGATAAGGTGTCCATAGGTGCGTGGATTTATCTCTGGGTTTTCTGTTTTGTTCCATTGATCTATATTTCTGTCTTTGTGCCAGTACCATACTGTCTTGATGACTGTGGCTTTGTAGTAGAGCCTGAAGTCAGGTAGGTTGATTCCTCCAGTTCCATTCTTCTTTCTCAAGATCACTTTGGCTATTCGAGGTTTTTTTGTATTTCCATACAAATTGTGAAATTATTTGTTCTAATTCTGTGAAGAATTCTGTTGGTAACTTGATAGGGATTGCATTGAATCTATAGATTGCTTTGGGTAGTATACTCATTTTCACTATATTGATTCATCCCATCCATGAACATGGTATATTTCTCCATCTACTAGTGTCCTCTTTGATTTCTTTCACCAGTGTTTTATAGTTTTCTATATATAGGTCTTTAGTTTCTTTAGGTAGGTATATTCCTAAGTATTTTATTCTTTTCGTTGCAATGGTGAATGGAATTGTTTCCTTAATTTCTCTTTCTATTTTGTCATTATTAGTGTATAGGAATGCAAGGGATTTCTGTGTGTTGATTTTATATCCTGCAACTTTACTATATTCATTGATTAGTTCTAGTAATTTACTGGTGGAGTCTTTAGGATTTTCTATGTAGAGGATCATGTTATCTGCAGACAGTGAGAATTTTACTTCTTCTTTTCCAATTTGGATTCCTTTTATTTCTTTTTCTGCTCTGATTGCTGTGGCCAAAACTTCCAAAACTATGTTAAATAGTAGTGGTGAGAGTGGGCACCCTTGTCTTGTTCCTGACTTTAGGGGAAATGCTTTCAGTTTTTCACCATTGAGGATAATGTTTGCTGTGGGTTTGTCATATATAGCTTTTATTATGTTGAGGTATGTTCCTTCTATTCCTGCTTTCTGGAGAGTTTTTATCATAAATGGATGTTGAATTTTGTCAAAGGCTTTCTCTGCATCTATTGAGATAATCATATGGTTTTTATTTTTCAGTTTGTTACTGTGGTGTATTACATCGATTGATTTGCAGATATTGAAGAATCCTTGCATCCCTGGGATAAAGCCCACTTGGTCATGGTGTATGATCTTTTTAATGTGTTGTTGGATTCTGGTTGCTAGAATTTTGTTAAGGGTTTTTGTATCTATGTTTATCAGTGATATTGGCCTGTAGTTTTCTTTTTTTGTGGCATCTTTGTCAGGTTTTGGGATCAGGGTGATGGTGGCTTCATAGAATGGGTTTGGAAGTTTACCTTCCTCTGCAATTTTCTGGAAGAGTTTGAGTAGGATAAGTGTTAGCTCTTCTCTAAATTTTTGGTAGAATTCAGCTGTGAAGCCATCTGGACCTGGGCTTTTATTTGCTGGAAGATTTCTGATCACAGTTTCAATTTCCGTGCTTGTGATGGGTCTGTTAAGATTTTCTATTTCTTCCTGGTCCAGTTTTGGAAAGTTGTACTTTTCTAAGAATTTGTCCATTTCTTCCACGTTGTCCATTTTATTGGCATATAATTGCTGATGGTAGTCTCTTATGATCCTTTGTATTTCTGTGTTGTCTGTTGTGATCTCTCCATTTTCATTTCTAATTTTATTGATTTGATTTTTCTCCCTTTGTTTCTTATGAGTCTGGCTAATGGTTTGTCAATTTTATTTATCCTTTCAAAGAACCAGCTTTTGGCTTTGTTGATTTTTGCTATGGTTTCTTTAGTTTCTTTTGCATTTATTTCTGCCCTAATTTTTAAGATTTCTTTCCTTCTACTAACCCTGGGCTTCTTCATTTCTTCCTTTTCTAGTTGCTTTAGGTGTAGAGTTAGGTTATTTATTTGACTTTTTTCTTGTTTCTTGAGGTATGCCTGTATTGCTATGAACTTTCCCCTTAGGACTGCTTTTACAGTGTCCTGCCGGGGTCCAGCCCCAGCTGATCCAGGGTATTCGAAGGAGAGACGGCCTAGGCAACTATTTATATGCTAATTAGAGATGTAAAGAGTAATAGAATGAGGATAGCTCAGTAGGAAAATTCAGTGGAGAAAAGAGGCTGAGTAGCTTGGTTTACGCAGAAAATCAATATAACCCGTGACACCAGGTTAGCCCTGACCACGGAGGCCGCAGGCGCCCTCTCGAATAGCAGAAGGTGCCCCACCTTAGACACCTTCTCGAGTGGGTCTTAGAAGCCCAGGCAAATAAATGGCCGCAGAGGACCTCCGTGCTCCAGACGGAGACTTCAGCCAGAAGTTAAAGGGAAGAATGACATGGGGAGACCAAGCGTTGGTGAGCAAGGCCCGTAGCTTTATTTTCAACAGGGGTTTTTATACCCTAAGTTACACATAGAGGATAATAGGGGATGCAAAGTCAGCAGTTTTTGATCCTTATCAAAAACCAGGGGTTCCTTTCCTGCAAATTTATCATATACAAATGGTTTAGGTGATTTACATCATCTTCTGGCCAGAAGACCTATTAACATTTTATGACTCTTGACAAGGACTTATCAACAAAGACTTATTTTCTCTAAGAGTAATTATTTTAAGGTTTGGTGCCATCTTCCGAAGATAAAATTGCATTCCTATAGGGTGGATGTGTAATGGGTTTACAACAAAGGAAAGAATTTATTACCTTAAGGGTCTAAAGTTACTAACACCAAGGCCACTACTTATTTTTTCTATATACCAACTATTAATTAATACATATTCAAGGATACAATTCAGGGGATGTGAAAACTTGGCAGCAAGCATTGGCTCATCAATGAAATCTTTTACTAGTTTTATTCTGACAGTTTCTAACTCTCTAAGAGGCTCTAAGCTATTTGAATATCTTAAGCTTCCTGTGTCTCTCGAGGCTGGGAGACTGTAAACAATCGTATGCATAGCTGTGGGAGTCCGGGTAAACTTGTCAGGCGAGTTAGAGAGCCATCTGAGGGGTTTGGATTTAAACACTCCTTATTGCCCAGGAACTTTATTAATTGGAGCTGTAAGTTAACTCTTTGACAGAGAGAGCAAGATGGTGGTGGGGGACAGCCCCCAGTAAAGTCAGAGGTGAGAGCACAAAGCAATAAAGTAGGCAGACTCTGGTTTTTTGGGGGGTAGATGCTCGAGAATATCCAGGGGGACTCCTGAGGCTCGATCCCGCCTTTGCCTATGCCAAGCTTCCTTCCTCATGACCTTTGTCACGAGTGGAATGCCTCACCGGCTCCTGGCAGTGTCCCACAGGTTTTGGGTTGTTGTGTTTTCATTTTCATTCATTTCTATGCAAATTTTGATTTCTTTTTTGATTTCTTCTGTGATTTGTTGGTTATTCAGCAGTTTGTTGTTTAGCCTCCATATGTTGGAATTTTTAATAGTTTTTCTCCTGTAATTGAGATCTAATCTTACTGCATTGTGGTCAGAAAAGGTGCTTGGAATGCTTTCAGTTTTTTTTGAATTTACCAAGGCTAGATTTATGGCCCAGGATGTGATCTATCCTGGAGAAGGTTCCATGTGCGCTTGAGAAAAAAGTGAAATTCATTGTTTTGGGGTGAAATGTCCTATAGATATCAATTAGGTCTAACTGGTCTATTGTATCATTTAAAGTTTGTGTTTCCTTGTTAATTTTATGTTTAGTTGATCTATACATAGGTGTGAGTGGGGTATTAAAGTCTCCCACTATTATTGTGTTATTGTTAATTTCCCCTTTCATACTTGTTAGTATATGTCTTACATATACATGTTGGGTGCATATATAATTGTTATATCTTCTTCTTCTTGGGTTGATCCTTTGATCATTATTTAGTGACCCTCTTTGTCTCTTTTCACAGCCTTTGTTTTAAAGTCTATTTTATCTGATATGAGTATTGCTACTCCTGCTTTCTTTTGGTCTCTATTTTCATGGAAAATCTTTTTCCAGCCCTTCACTTTCAGTCTGTATGTGTCCCATTTTGAGGTGGGTCTCTTGTAGACAACAAATATAGGGGTCTTGTTTTTGTATCCATTCAACCAGTCTTTGTCTTTTGTTTGGGGCATTCAACCCATTTACGTTTAAGGTAATTATTGATAAGTATGATCCCATTGCCATTTACTTTATTGTTTTGGGTTCGAATTTATACACCCTCTTTGTGTTTCCTGTCTAGAGAATATCCTTTAGTATTTGTTGGAGAGCTGGTTTGGTGGTGCTGAATTCTCTCAGCTTTTGCTTATCTGAAAAGCTTTTGATTTCTCCTTCATATTTGAATGAGATCCTTGCTGGGTACAGTAATCTGGGCTGTAGGTTATTTTCTTTCATCGATTTAAGTATGTCTTGCCATTCCCTCCTGGCTTGAAGAGTTTCTATTGAAAGATCAGCTGTTATCCTTATGGAAATTCCCTTATGTGTTATTTGTTGTTTTTCCCTTGCTGCTTTTAATATTTGATCTTTGTTAACTTGATTAATATGTATCTTGGGGTGTTTCACCTTGGGTTTATCCTATTTGGGACTCTCTGGGTTTCTTGGACTTGGGTGATAATTTCCTTCCCCATTTTAGGGAAGTTTTCAACTATTATCTCCTCAAGTATTTTCTCATGGTCTTTCTTTTTGTCTTCTTCTTCTGGGATGCATATGATTCGAATGTTGTAGCATTTAATATTGTCCTGGAAGTCTCTGAGATTGTCCTCATTTCTTTTAATTCATTTTTCTTTTTTCCTCTCTGATTCATTTATTTCTACCATTCTATCTTCTAATTCACTAATTCTATCTTCTGCCTCTGTTATTCTACTATTTGTTGCCTCCAGAGTGTTTTTGATCTCATTTATTGCATTATTCATTATATATTGACTCTTTTTTATTTCTTCTAGGTCTTTATTAAACCTTTCTTGCATCTTCTCAATCCTTGTCTCCAGGCTATTTATCTGTGATTTCATTTTGCTTTCGAGATTTTGGATCATTTTCACTATCATTATTTGGAATTCTTTATCAGGTAGATTCCCTAGCTCTTCCTCTTTTGTTTGGTTTGGTAGGCATTTATCCTGTTCCTTTACCTGCTGGGTATTCCTCTGTCTCTTCATCTTGTTTGTATTGCTGAGTTTGGGGTGTCCTTTCTGTATTCAGTCAGTTTGTGGAGTTCTCTTTATTGTGGAGTTTCCTCGCTGTGTGTGGGTTTGTACAGGTGGCTTGTCAAGGTTTCTTGGTTAGGGAAGCTTGTGTCGGTGTTCTAGTGGATGGAGCTGGATTTCTTCTCTCTGGAGTGCAATGAAGTGTCCAGTAATGAGTTATGAGATGTCTATGGTTTTGTAGTATCTTTGGGCAGCCTGTATATTGGAGCTCAGGGCTGTGTTTTTGTGTTGCTGGAGAATTTGCGTGGTATGTCTTGCTCTGGAGCTTGTTGGCCCTTGTGTGGTGCTTGGTTTCAGTGTAGGTATGGAGGTGTTTGATGAGCTCCCGTCAATTAATGTTCCCTGGAGTCAGGAGTTCCCTGGAGTCAGGATTTGGACTTAAGCCTCCTGCTTCCGGTTTTCAGTCTTTTTTTCCAGTAGTCTCAAAACTTCTCCTTCTATATGACACCATTGATAAAACATCTAGGTTAAAGATGAAAAGTTTATCCACAGTGAGGGACACACAGAGAGTTACATGGAGAAGAGAAGAGGGAGGAGGGAGTTAGAGGTGACCCAAATGAGATGAGGTGGAATCAATAGAGGAGAGAGCAGGCTAGCCAGTAATCACTTCCTTATGTGCACTCCACAACTGGACTGCTCAGAGATGTTCACGGAGTTATACAGAGAAGAGAAGAGGGAGGAAGGAGACAGAGGTGTCCAGGAAGATAAAAGGGGGGAATGAAAAGGAGAGAGACAGATCCAGCCAGTAGTCAGTTCCCTGTGTTCTCCACCTTCTGGAACACACAGAAATTCACAGAGTTGGGCAGAGCAGAGAGGGGTTGGGGAAGAGACACAGGCGACCTGGTGGAGAAAAAGGAGAGTCCAAAGGGGAGAGAGCAGTCAAGCCAGTAATCTTTCTCCCAAGTAAAAATGGGTACTGAAGATTGGGTTATTAAAAGTACAAAATTGATGAAATATACCAAAAAGCAAAATTTAAAAATCTAGAGTAGAGTTTGGAATTTCAAAAATACAATGTTAAAGAAAAGAAGAAAAAGAAAGAGAAAAAAAAAGTCACAAAAATTATTAAATATAGGTACAAAATTGATAACAAATACCAAAAAGCAAAAATTCAAAATCTCCTTATGAAGACAATAGGCTGCTTTTCTGGATGCCTGATGTCCCCTGCCAGCATTCAGAAGTTGTTTTGTGAAATTTACTCGGTGTTTAAATGTTCTTTTGATGAATTTGTGGGGGAGAAAGTGGTGTCCCTGTCCTATTCCTCCACCATCCCAGAACAAGTTTCCCAGGAGGTTTACTGTATTCCTTTGGTGGGATTTTGCTTCTCTGATTCTTTTTGATGTCTTATTCTCTTGTAGATGTCTGCACATTTAAAAAAGCAGTCATCTGTACCAGAGTCTATATTATGATTTCAGTAGGGAAAGCCTTTCACCTCTGGGTAGGGGAACACTGGAATGTTCAGCAGGGTGCCAAAAGCAGAGGCATAAGGTGGCACTGGGTCTGAGAGGACATGAGATCCGTTTGGCTCAGGCTGCTGATGTCCACAGCATTGACAACTGTGTGGTGTTTTGCAAGTGTTGCAGGGGGCTTGCCGTCACTGGAATGGTTGTTGGTATCCTCAATAGTGCCTCTGGCTCCAAAGCCTAGAAATCATGACCAGCAGTGGTGGTGGCCAGAGCCAGTGGTGTGCACACATTAGGCTTTAAGGGCCTGTTGCAGGTGCCTCTGTGGGGGGAGATGATGGTTGCAGGTGCTCAGGTTGTGAGAAGGCCTAGGAAGGCAGCAAAGACTGAGACCAACAATGGTTCATTGCTCAAACTCATGTCCATTGAGTTGGTGATGCTATCTGACCATCTGATCCTGTGCTGCTCTTCTCCTTGTCCTTCAGTCTTCCCCAGCATCAGGGTCTTTTCCAACGAGTCAGCTCTTTGCACCAGGTGGCCAAAGTATTGGACCTTCAGCCTCAGCATCTGTCTTTCAATCAATATTCAGGGTTGATTCCCTTTAGGATTGACTGGTTTGATCTCCTTGCTGTCCAAAGAACTCTCAAGAGTCTTCTCTAGCACCACAGTTCAAAAGCATCCATTCTTCGGTGCTCAGCCTTATTTATGGTCCAACTCTCACATCCATACATAACTGACTACTGGAAACAATTAACTGTGCTGTTATTATCTTTCAGGGGTAAAATCTGCTGCATCTGTCTGTAGAGCAGGTCACGGACTGTGATTGTCTCCTGCATGTGGTTGCTATTGGTTCTTTTCTCTTCTTTCTTTTGCCTAGCCATCCTTAAGAACTGCTCAGCTTTTGCTAGGTCTGCGTTGAAGTGAATGAAAAGCAGGACTTTCATATGGTGCCCCCAAAGGCTAGGGACACTGGTTACTCAGTCTGCTCTTACTCTCCTGGTGAGAGAGACTCTGAGTGATGCTGGTTTGAAGGATGGAATGATGCCACCAAAATGACAGTGTCTTGGCATGGTCAAACTTCTTAGAGTACTCCAGATCTTTCTGGAGCTGTTTTTATTACTGATCACTGTCTACCTTTTGGTCTTTTTTTAAAAGAGGATGGAGGCTGCTGTTTCCTACATCAGCATTTTGGTAATGGCACATTTGAGGTCTTTATTCCTTGAGAGACTGGTTTTGAGTGTAGAATTTTAGATTGGCAATTTTTTTTTTCCTTTCGATAAATTAAAAGTTTCAATCTACTCTACCCTGGCATCTCTTTTTGTTCTTGGGGATTTAGATGTTAGTATAGGTGTTTATCAATTTTATATATCTAATCTTTATCTCAGTGTTTTTCTATTTGTCAGTGTTTTTCTATTTGTCAGTGTTCTGCTGTTATTGTCCATTTTAGTAAAAGTAAGCTAGGTTCAGGTCAGTTCAGTTCAGTTGCTCAGTCGTGTCCAACTCTTTGTGACCCCATGAATCACAGCATGCCAGGCCTCCCTGTCCATCACCATGTCCCAGAGTTCACTCAAACTCACGTCCATCAAGTGGGTGATGCCATCCAACCATCTCATCCTCTGTCGTCCCCTTTTCTTCCTGCCCCCAATCACTCCCAGAATCAGAGTCTTTTCCAATGAGTCAACTCTTCGCATGAGGTGGCCAAAGTACTGGAGTTTCAGCTTTAGCATCATTCCTTCCAAAGAACACCCAGGGCTGATCTCCTTTAGAATGGTCTGGTTAGATCTCCTTGCAGTCCAAGGAACTCTCAACAGTCCTCTCCAACACCACAGTTCAAAAGCATCAATTCTTTGGCACTCAGCTTTCTTCACAGTCCAACTCTCACATCCATACATGACCACAGAAAAAACCATAGCCTTGACTAGATGGACCTTTGTTGGCAAAGTAATGTCTCTGCTTTTCAATATGCTATCTAGGTTGGTCATAACTTTCCTTCCAAGGAGTAAGTGTCTTTTAATTTCATGGCTGCAGTCACCATCTGCAGTGATTTTGGAGCCCCCCAAAATAAAGTCTGACACTGTTTCCACTGTTTCCCCATCTATTTCCCATGAAATGATGGGACCAGATGCCATGATCTTAGTTCCTGAATGTTGAGCTTTAAGCCATCTTTTTCACTCTCCTCTTTCACTTTCATCAAGAGGCTTTTTAGTTCCTCTTCACTTTCTGCCATAAGGGTGGTGTCATCTGCATATCTGAGGTGATTGACATTGCTCCTGGCAATCTTGATTCCAGCTTGTGCATTTTCCAGCCCAGCGTTTCTCCACAAAAAGTGCTTAATTCCACAAGCACTTTAATCATGGCTATTTAAATTCTCTGTCAGATAACTCTAGCAGCTGAAAACCCTGGGAAATTCTTTCCAGTATCTCCTTTTTCCTTTCTGTTTTTCATGAGATCTATTTTATATGTGTTTGTTTTAAAGATAGATATTGAAGAAATTGTAGAACTCCTTCAGAAAGAATTTTGTTTTGCTTCTACTTAGGTGTAGATTTGGGCTTCCTGGTGGATTAGATGGTAAAGCATCAAAGCTGGAGACGTGGGTTACATCCCTGGGTTTGGAAGATCCCCTAGAGGAGGGTGTGGCAACCCACTCCAGTATTCTTGCCTGGAGAATCAGCATGGACAGAGGGGCCTGGAGGGCTACAGTCCATAGGGTTGCAAAGAGTCAGACAAGACTGAGTGACTAAGCACAGCTCAGGGATAGATTTAGCGATAAAACATCTTACTTAACTCATTCTTACAGCAACACTTGGGTTAAAACAGAAATTGTGGTACTGTCAGAAGCAGAACTCTCCTTGGAGAAGTTGAACACTAAGATTATGATAACTTTACTACTGGGTCACAACTTTCATCTTAGGCTCCATCACTAGGTCATTATTTCCTTTAACAGTTTCTTATTATTCAACCCTTCCAGACTTCTGATCATTGCTGTTTCTGCAGGAAATCACACCCAGGTGCTGCTGAAGTGCAACGACTCCGTATCTGAACCAGCAGGCTCTACGGCCTCAGAGGAGAGCGTCCCCTACTGCCCAGGTAAGGGTCCCACAGGACAGAAGACCCTTCTCAACCCCTGGGGTCACTGCCCGATTGTCCCATTTCTCCTTCCTCAGACAGCAGACAGCTCCGCCTGGTGGACGGAGGAGTTCTCTGCGCCGGGAGAGTGGAAATTCTTGACCAGGGCTCCTGGGGCACCATCTGTGATGATGGCTGGGACCTGGCTGAACTGTGGTGTTGGAGAAGACTCTTGAGAGTCCCTTGGACTGCAAGGAGATCCAACCAGTCCATTCTGAAGGACATCAGCCCTGGGATTTCTTTGGAAGGAATGATGCTAAAGCTGAAACTCCAGTACTTTGGCCACCTCATGTGAAGAGTTGACTCATTGGAAAAGACTCTGATGCTGGGAGGGATTGGGGGCAGGAGGAGAAGGGGACGACAGAGGATGAGATGGGCTGTGGAGAAGCCCTCAATGCCACAGGGTCTGCTCACTCTGGGGCAGGATCAGGGCCCATCTGGCTGGACGACCTGAACTGCATAGGAAAGGAGTCCCACGTGTGGAGGTGCAGGACGCCGGGGTCATCTGCTCACGTCTGCGCTGCACACTGTCCACAGGCTGGGAGAGGGGTGGGGCCCTGGAGGAAGGGGGTCTGAGTCCTGAGGGAGAGATGCTGAAAGGACCAGAGAAGGAGGCTTCCTTCCATGGAGCCTGTCTTTCCAGAAGATATGAAGATGAGGTGCTTTCACTTCCTTCTGCAGCAGCTGAGATTCTGGTCCTTTCTTTTCAGCAGTGTTTCCTGGCAGAGCCTTTTCTCACAGGTTTTCTTGAAAGCAGGGCTCTCTCTCCAGTTACATACAAAAAATTTAAACCCACAGTACTAGTTTTCATTTGCTTAGGTAACAACATACCAACTAGTGGTTTAAAACAGTATGTGTTTACTGCCTTACTTCTGCTTTTGAACTGTGGTGTTGGAGAAGACTCTTGAGAGTCCCTTGGACTGCAAGGAGATCCAACCAGTCCATTGTGAAGGAGATCAGCCCTGGGATTTCTTTGGAAGGAATGATGCTAAAGCTGAAACTCCAGTACTTTGGCCACCTCATGCGAAGAGTTGACTCATTGGAAAAGACTCTGATGCTGGGAGGGATTGGGGGCAGGAGGAGAAGGGGACGACAGAGGATGAGATGGCTGGATGGCATCACTGACTCGATGGATGTGAGTCTGAGTGAACTCCGGGAGTTGGTGATGGACAGGGAAGCCTGGTGTGCTGCGATTCATGGGGTCGCAAAGAGTCAGACACAACTGAGAGACTGATCTGATCTGATCTGTAGCTTAGATGTCCAGCATGGATCTCACTGGGCTGGGATCAAGGCTTTAGCAGTGCTGCATCACTTTTGCGGCTTTAGGGATGAATCTGTTTCTTGTCCTTTCAAGCTTCTAGAAACTGCCTACATTCTTTGGTTCATAGCCCCCTTCATCCATTTTCAGATCAGCAATGCTGCCTGTCTTCAACCATTATCCAGAGTCACATCCCTCTCTCTAACCAGAGCTAAGAAAAGTATTCTACTTTTAAAGACAGTGGGTCTAAGGATGTGGTTAGACTCAGCTCACATTGTTAATACAATATTCTAGCTTAAACTCACCATCCCACGGTCCTTACCTTAATCACATTTGTAAATCCCTCTTGTCAGATATGGTATCAGATTCACAAGTTGCAGAGATTGGGATGTGGACATTCTGGGGTTAATTATTCTGCCTATCTCCCCAGTATCTACATCACATCACTTTGATATACTCTAAAGATTTTGTAAAGAAGCAGGATTTAGCTTCCTTCCCTCACTAGCACCCACAAAGTTTGGTCTTCCTCTCAGTTCATTTCCACTACACCATTGTGGTAGAAATAGAAAGACAGACACAAATGGACAAAGTCAGTTAAAAGGGAGGCGATGTTAGTCTTGTCATCTAGTGGGTATCTCTTGAACAAGGTCAGAGATGAATGTTTACTATTTCTAGAAGAAAGGAAAACCTAGAACATCCAGCAAAGTTTTTACTGTGTCCTGTCTCCTCTCCTTTCAACCTTAGAGTTCCTGGCCCTCAGGATGGTGAGTGAGGACCATCAGTGTGCTGGGTGGCTGGAAGTTTTCTACAACGGGACCTGGGGCAGTGTCTGCTGCAGCCCCATGGAAGACATCACTGTGTCCATGATCTGCAGACAGCTTGGCTGTGGGGACACTGGAACCCTCAACTCTTCTGTTGGTCTCAGAGAAGGTTCTAGACCCCGATGGGTGGATGGAATCCGCTGTCAGAAAACTGACACCTCTCTCTGGCAGTGTCCTTCTGACCCTTGGAATTACACTTCATGCTCTCCAAAGGAGGAAGCCTATATTTCGTGTGCAGGTGACTCACTACATGTTTCTGTGTGTCTGTCCCAACCCTGTAGGATGCAGTGAGATTTGATATTTTAAAATCTAAGTGATATTTTAGTAATCTAAGTTTAATTTGGGTCCACAAAGATGACATTGAGTAAAAATGTTAGTCACTCAGTTGTGTCTGACCCTTTGTGACTCCATGGACTGTATAGCCTGCCAAGTTCCTCTGTCCATGGAATTCTCCAGGCAAGAATACTGGAATGGGTTGCCATTCCCTTCTCCAGGGGATCATCCTGACCTGAGGTATCAAAATCGGTTTTCCACATTGCAGTCAGATTCTTTACCGTTTGAGCCACCAGAGAAACCTAAATCAGGTAAGGATGGAACTAATTTAATTCACATATTCCAACCTTGATTGTTAAAATTTTTGAGATGTAATTCTTGTAACATTGTACTAGTCCTAAGTGTACAACATAGTATTTACGTATTTGTACATATTGGTAAACAATCAACACGTGTATAGTAATATTCATCACAACATGTAGTTACAATTTTTTTTCTTATGATGAAAACTTTAAGATGTATTTTCCTACCTACTCTCAAGTATAAAATACAGGGTTAACTGTAGCCACCATGCTGTACATTACATCCTCATGACATTAATTTTAGACCTGGAAGTTTGTATCTTTTGGCTACCTTCACCCATTCCATTTTGACCACATTGACCCTCTGGAAACCACCAAACTGTTCTTTGCATCTCTGAACTCATTCTTCTGTTTTTTTTTTTTTTTTTAATAATGCACATGTAAATAAGATTAAATGGTATTTTTCTTTCTCTATCTGACTTAGTTCATTTAGCATAAGGCCCTCAAGTTCCATCCATGTTGCAAATGGCAAGATTTTCTTCTTTTTTATGGCTGGATATATGTACATAGCAAATTTTATTTATCCATTCATCCATCAAAAAAGGCTTAATGTTGTTTGGCTATTTTAAATAATTCTGCAATGAACATTGAGTTGCACATATCTTTTTAAGTTAGTGTTTTTATTTTCTTCTGGTAAATACCCCAAAGTGAAATTACTACCTCACATGGCAGTTTTATTTTTAGGTCTGAGTTTCTATTGAGGAACCTTAATACTGTTTTCCGTGGTGGCTGCACCAACTTATCTTTCCCCCAACTGTGCACAAGCTTTCTCTTCTCGCCACAGTCTCAAAAATTCTCGTTATTTCTTGTCTTTTTGATAAAAACAACTCTGAGGTGATATCTCATTGTGGTTTTGATTTGCATTTTCCTGATGATTAGTAATGTTGTATATCTTTTCATGTACCTTTTCATGAACAACTGTATGTTTTCTTTGAAAAAATGTCTATTCAGGTCCTCTGCCCATTTTTAAATGAGACTGTATTCTTTTGCTATTGAGTTATATGAGTTCTTTATGTATTCCACATATTAACCCATATCAGAAATACATTTTGCATATATTTTCTCTGATACTAAAGATTGTCTTTCCATTTTTTAAAAAAAATATTTTTCAGCACGATATCTTTGCCCTTTATTTATATATTTACCAACCTGCATGCCCTACTGGATCTTAGCTCCCCAAACAGAGATTTCATCTGGGCCGTGGCAGTGAAAGCACTGAGTCCTGACCACTGGACTGCCCTCTAAGTTCCTCATTTTGCTGATGGTGTCCTTTGTTGTGCAGAAGTTTTTTAGTTGTATGTCATCCCACTTAGTTAGTTTTGCTCTTGTTGCCTAATCCAAAAAGCCACCACTAAAACTGATGTCTATAACTTTTTCTTCCAGGATTTTTATGGCTGCAGGACTTATGATTAAGTCTTTGATCCACTTTGAATTAATTTCTGTGAATACTACGAGAGAGTGGTCCAGTTTTATTTTTTGCATGTAGCTGTCCAGTTTTCCCAACACCATTTATTGAAGAGAATGTCCTTTCGGCATTGCATATTCCTAGTTCCTCTGTCAAAAATTAATTAACTGTATGTATTTGGGTTTATTTCTGGGCTCTCTATTCTATTCTGTTGATTTCTGCACCCATTTTTATACCAACACTATACTGTTTTGCTTAATACAGCTTTGAAATGTAGTTTTAAATCAGGAAACATGGCACCTCCAATATTGTTCTTCTTTCTCAAGATTGCTTTGGCTATTCAGGGTCCTTTGTGGTTCCATACAAAATTTAGATTGTTTGTTCCATGTCTGTGAAAATTTCCTTTGGAATTTTGATAACAAAATCCACTATCTTTCATCAGTGTCTTAGAGTTTCATTGTACAGGACTATCACCTCTTTGGTTAAATTTGTTCCTAATAATTTATCAGTTTTTTGTTCAACTGTAAATAGAATCGTTTTCTTAATTTTTCCTTATGGCAATTTGTATCAAAATGCAACTGATTTTTGTATATAAAGTTTGTATCTTGCGACTTCACTGAGTGTATTAGTTCTAACAGATTTTGGTGGGGACTTTAGGGTTTTCTATATATAATATTATGAAATCTCCAAATAGCATCAGTTTTGCCTTTTCCTTTCAGATTTGTGTGTCCTTATTTTTTTTCCTTGCTGGATTGTTTTGGCTAGGAATACCAAAACTATGTTGAATAAAAGTGGTGATTAGGCATCTTTGTCTTGCATCTGATCTCAGAAAAAAAATATTCAGCTTTTTGCTGTTGAGTAGGAGGTTAGCTGTGAGTTTGTCATATGGTCTTTATTATATTGAGATATAATCCCTCTATATCTACTTTATAGAGGTTTTTAAAATCAGAAATGGATGTTAATGTTTTCAAATGTTTTTTCTACATCTACTGAGAGGATATGATTTTCATTTTCATTTTGTTTACTTGGTGTATCACATTGATTGATCTGTGAATATTGAACCATCCTTGCATCCTTTGGAACAAATCTCACTTGATCATCATGCATGATCCTTTGGATGCATGATTGAATTATGTTTTTTAATACTTTGTGGAGGATTTTTGTCCCTCTGTTTATCAGAGATATTTCTTGTCTGGTTTTGGTATCAGAACCTTGTTGGCCTCATAAAATGAGTTTGGCAGTGCTCTTTTCTTCTGCTTTTTGAAGAGTCTGAGAAGGTTCTACCACTTAACACCATTACACTGGGAATTGGGATTTCAACAGCAAGTGCTGAATGAAGTAAATAAATGTTGGGGGGTGACAGATATTCAAACCAAAGTGCTTATTCCCTGCAAACTTCTCTCTCTCTCTCTCTTTCCTACATACACAAATACACACACCCATTCAGATATATCTTGAATGATATGCTGGGTGTTGCCTGAGAGAATGTGGTGATAGATATTTCAAAAACATACATTCACCACCCCTTGCCTCTCTTGCCTAATCTCTTTGTCTTTTCCACTTGAAGGCTAAAGAAGCATTAAACTGTTAAATCTTTTATTGATGATATTTTTCCTACAGTAAAGCACCAGAAAGTGGGAGGTGGTTAAGTCTCTGACCCTGAAAGCGAGTAACCACCTCGCAGAAATCCTGCCATCACTTTCTCAGAGGATCTCTGTATAGATTGGGTAGGAGGCTTGATAGGATGATGTGGAAAGAATACATTAATTCTGATATTTTTTAACAGGTAGATTTTACACTTATGTATATTTCTTTCAGTTTCAGGCTTTTGTGCCTTTTTCTTGGTGTTTTGTTTGTAATTTCTGTTTCCTCTGATTACTTAGCTTTCTCAGTATATCTATTTGAGTCTATTGCAGACAGTTTTACTTTCAGTTCAGTTTAGTCGCTCAGTCATGTCCAACTCCTTGTAACCCCATGGACTGCAGCACACCAGGCCTCCCTGTCCATCACCAACTCCTGGGGTTTGCTCAAACTCATGTCCCTTGAGTCAGTGATGCCATTCAATCATCTCATCCTCTGTCATCCCCTTATCCTCCCCCTTTCAATCTTTCCCAACATCAGGGTCTTTACCAATGAGTCAGTTCTTCGCATCAGGTGACCAAAGTATTGGAGTTTGAGCTTCAGCATCAGTCCTTCCAATGAATATTCAGGACTGATTTCCTTTAGGATGGACTGGTTTGAACTCCTTGCAGTCCAAGGGACTCTCAAGAGCCTTCTCCAATACTACAGTTCTAAAGCATCAGTTCTTTGGTGCTCAGCTTTCTTTATAGTCCAACTCTCCCATCCATACATGACTACTGGAAAAACCATAGCCTTGATTAGACGGACCTTTGTTGGCAAAGTACTGTCTCTGCTTTGTAATATGCTGTCTAGGTTGGTCATAACTTTCCTTCCAAGGAGTAAGCATCTTTTAATTTCATGGCTGCAGTCACCATCTGCAGTGATTTTGGAGCCCTCCCCCCCAAATAAAGTCTGTCACTGTTTCCATTGTTTTCCATTTACTTGCCATGAAGTGATGGGACCAGATGCCATGATCTTCATTTTCTGAATGTTGAGCTTTAAGCCAACTTTTTCACTCTCCTCTTTCACTTTCATCAAGAGGCTTTTTAGTTCTTCTTCACTTTATGCCATAAGTGTGGTGTCATCTGCATATCTGAGGTTATTGCTATTTCTCCTGGCAATCTTGATTCCAGCTTGTGCTTCATCCAGCCCAGTGTTTCTCATGATGTACTCTGCATAGAAGTTAAATAAGCAGGGTGACAGTATACAGCCTTGATGTATTTCTTTCCCTATTAGGAACCAGTCTGTTGTTCCATGTCCAGTTCTAACTGATGCTTCCTGAGCTGCATATAGGTTTCTCAAGAGGCAGGTCAGGTGGTCTTGTATTCCCATCTCTTTCAGTATTTTCCACAGTTTGTTGTGATCCACACAAAGGCTTTGGCATAGTTAATGAAACAGAAACAGATGTTTTTCTGGAACTCTCTTGCTTTTTCGATGATCCAACGGATGTTGGCAATTTGATCTCTGGTTCCTCTGCCTTTTCTAAAACCCGCTTGAACATCTGGAAGTTCATGGTTCATGTACTGTCGAAGCTTAGCTCGGAGAATTTTCAGCATTACTTTGCTAGTGCGTGAGATGAGTGCAATTGTGTGGTAGTTTAAACATTTTTAGACATTGCCTTTCTTTGGGATTGGAATGAAAACTGACCCTTTCCAGTCCTGTGACCACTGCTGAGTTTTCAAATTTGCTGGCATATTGAGTGTAGCACTTTCACAGCATCATCTTTTAGGATTTGGAATAGCTCAACTGGAATTCCATCACCTCCACTAGCTTTGTTCGTAGTGATGCTTCCTAAGGCCCACTTGACTTTACATTCCACAGGATGTTTGGCTTTAGGTGAGTGATCATACTATCATGATTATCTGGGTCATGAAGATCTTTTTTTGTATATTTCTTCTGTGTATTCTTGCCACCTCTTCTTAATATCTTCTGCTTCTGTTAGGTCCATACCATTTCTGTCCTTTATTGAGCCCATCTTTGCATTAAATATTCCCTTGGTATTTCTAATTTTCTTGAAGCGATCTCTAGTCTTTTGCATTCTATTGGTTTCCTCTATTTCTTTGCACTGGTCACTGAGGAAGGCTTCTTATCTTTCCTTGCTATTCTCTCCCTTCAGGGAACTTCCATAAGCCTCTTATCCTCCTCCATCAGAGGGCAGACAAACTGAAAACCACAATTACAGAAAACTGACCAATCTGATCATATGGACCATGCTTTGCCTAACTCAGTGAAACTATGAGCCATGCCAATATGGCCACCCAAGATGGATGGGTCATGGTGCAAAGTCTTGACAAAATGTGGTCCACTGGAGAAGAGAATGGCAAACCACTTAAGTATTCCTGCCTTGAGAACCCCATGAACAGTATGAAAAAGCAAAAAGATAGGACACTGAAAGATGAACTCCCCAATTTGATAGGTGCTCAAATTGCTACCGGAGATCAGTGGAGCAATAACTCCAGAACGAATGAAGAGACAGAGTCAAAGCAAAGACAACACTCAGCTGTGGATGTGACTGGGGATAGAAGCAAAGTCCAAAGCTATGAAGAACAATATTGCATAGGAACCTGGAATGTTAGGTCCATGAATCAAGGCAAATTGCAAGTGGTCAAACAGGAGATGGCAAAAGTGAACATAGACAATTTAGGGATCAGCGAACTAAAATGGACTGGAATGGGTGAATTTAACTCAAATGACCGTTATATCTACTACTGTGGGCAAGAATCCCTTAGAAAAAATGAAGTAGCCATCATAGCAAACAAATGAGTCCAAAATGCAGTACTTGGATGCAATCTCAAAAATGACAGAATGATCTCTGTTCATTTCCAAGGCAAACCATTCAATATCACAGTATTCCAAGTCTATGCAATGGCAACCCACTCCAGTACTCTTGTTTGGAAAATCCCATGGACGGAGGAGCCTGGTAGGCTGCAGTCCATGGGGTCTCTGGGAGATGGAGACGACTGAGTGACTTCACTTTCAGTTTTCACTTTCATGCATTGGAGAAGAAAATGGCAACCCACTCCAGTATTCTTGCCTGGAGAATCCCAGGGACAGGGGAGCCTGGTGGGCTGCCGTCTATGAGGTCACACAGACTCGGACACGACTGAAGCAACTTAACAGAAGTAGCAGCATGCCTGAACCAGTAATGCTGAAGAAGCTGAAGTTGAAGCTATGAAGCTTCTATGAAAGCTTCTATGAAGCCCTACAAGACCTTCTAGCACTAACACCCCCAAAAGATGTCCCTTTCATTATAGGGGACTGGAGTGCAAAAGTAGGAAGTCAAGAAACACCTGGAGTAACAGGCAAATTTGGCCTTGGAGTAAGGAATGAAGGCAGGGCAAAGGCTAACAGAGTTTTGCTAAGAGAATGCACTGGTCATAGCAAACACCCTCTTCCAGCAACACAAGAGAGGACTCTACACATGGACATCACCAGATGGTCAACACCAAAATCAGATTGATTATATATTCTTTGCAGCCAGAGATGGAGAAGCTCTATACCATCAGCAAAAACAAGACCAGGAGCTGATTGTGGCTCAGATCATGAACTCATTATTGCCAAATTCAGACTTAAGTTGAAGAAAGTAGGGAAAACCACTAGACCATTCAGGTATGACCTAAATAAATTCCCTTACGATTATACAGCAGAAGTGACAAAAAGATTTAAGGGACTAAATCTGATAGAGAGAGTGCCGGATGGTCTATGGACAGAGGTTCATGACATTGTACAGGAGACAGGGAGCAAGACCATCCCCAAGAAAAACAAATGCAAAAAAGCAAAATGACTGTCAAGGAGGCCTTACAAATAGCTGTGAAGAGAAGCAAAAAGCAAAGGAGAAAAGGAAAGGTATACCCATTTGAATGCAGAGGTCCAAAGAATAGCAAGGAGGGTTTTGCTTTACTCAGTAGCTATTTGTCTATCTTTTTCTGAAGTCTACTTGGTAAATCTGTATATTCCCTTACAGAGGTTCTTCTTACTACAGAAATATTCTCTTGTGCGTATGTCATATTGAATAATAGATGAGAGTAGTTTAGAATCTATTTAACAATTTTCCACTGAAACCCGTGGCAGATTCATGTTGATGTATGGCAAAACCAAAACAATATTGTAAAGTAATTAGCCTCCAATTAAAATAAATAAATTTATATTAAAAATTATGTAAGTGAAATTTTAAATATAAATTTATTCTGTGTTTATGGACTAATTTTCTTTAATACACTTTATTTTCATAAACCATTATCATTAATTTATATTTGCTTCACTATTTGTTGATTAGCATTGATTTAAAGAAAATATATTTCACTGAATTTTATTCATCTGCTCATTTATTTAATAAATATTTAACAAGCACTTATCATGGTATTTGTCCAGCTTCCCTGGTGGTTCAGATGGTAAAGCATCTGTCTACAACACGGGAGACCCAGGTTTGAGCCCTGGGTTGGGAAGATCCCCTGGAGAAGGAAATGGCAACCCACTCCAGGACTATTGGCTGGAAATCCCATGGACAGAGGAGCCTAGTAGACTACAGTCCACGGGGTCGCAAAGAGTCGGACACAACTGAGCAACTTCACAACTTCACTTCACTATCATGGTATTTAGAAAATGTTCTCCATCCATACTTGTTGAATGAGTGCATACAATGTGTAAGCACTGTCCTAATAGAATAAACACAGGGGAATTAAAGTATGCAAGGTCTTTCCTTCATTCAGGGGTGTGTTAGTGTGTGTGTGTGCCTTTGTAGACGCCTGTGTTTATATTTGTTATTGAATGTGGAGAGTGATTAATAAGTAAATATTTATAGGTGTTTCAGATATCTTTCTCTATCTTCAATTTTTTTCTCTAGAATAGTTTACAAATTTTCTTATTTATTTTTAAGAACTCTATAAACTAACATAATTTACCATTTTTCTTACATTATTTGGAAATATTTCCCCATCTTTTGTGTATGATTTTAGGTTTGTATATGTATATGGGAGGTTATGTGATCAAATTTGTAATGTTTTAGTTTTTTGACTATGCCTTTACTGCAATGTTTCAAATGCCATTCTTCATCTCAAAAGAACTTTTAATCAAGTTTATTTTCTACAAATGATTTTATAATTCCACTAAATAATATTTAAAACCTTACTGCATATAAATTTATTTTGCTGTGTATGGGTGTAATACTGTCACCAGTTAGGAATTACACTTTAGATATGTGGTATTTTTACTTATAATTTCAAAATAAAAATATATTATCTCATGATCTCATGGGTATGACACCAAAAGAATAGGTAAAAATAGACAAGTGAGATTATCCCAGATGGCTCAGTGGTAAAGAGTTCACCTGCCAGTGGAGGAGACACACAAGACATGGATTCAACCCCTGGGTCAGGAAGATCCCCTGGAGAAGGAAATGGCAACTCACTCCAGTATTCTTGCCTGGGAAATCTCATGGACAGAGGAGCCTGGCAGGCTATACTCCGTGAGGTCGCAATGAGTTGGACATGACTGAATGACTGAACACCAGCACGACAGTAAAAGAAACAACAGTAGAGTGAAAAGGCACCTTATAGCAAATCATATAAGGGATTAATTTGAAAAATATATAAGAACCCTACAGCTCAAGAGCAAAACAAAAGCAACAGCAGCAAAACCTCTAATAAACTGATTAAAAAAATTAGTCAGGGACTAGCCATTTCTCCAAAGAAGACATATGAATAGCTAACAGGTATATGAAAATATACTGACATCTCTAATCATCAGATAAATGTAAATGAAAACCACAATGAGATGTCATCTTACACCTGTCAAAATCGCTCTAATTTAAAAAAAGACAAATGTTGACAAGGTTGTGGAGAAACTGGAACTCTTCTGGATATTTATCCACATTAAATGTGTATATTGCACCTCAAAACTATGACCAAAAAATCTGTATAATTTATAGTGATTTGCCTTTTCATTCTGGTATTAAGTTTTTTCTCTCTGCTCTTGATTAGTATTGCGCAGTGTTGATCAGTTTTCAGTGAGCCATGTTTGAATGGCTTTCCTCTGTTGTCTTTGTCTTATGCTTACTTTCTTTCTTTTTTAGATTAACTTTATTTTTTTCTTTATTAATTCTAATCTTATACATTCTTTAGGCTTTATTTCTCATATCCTAGCTTCTTAAATGAAAGCTTACATTTTTACATTTTCTGTCTACCCTCTTTTCTAAATCTAGGGTATAAATTTCCCTTAGACACTACTTTTGTTGCATTGGAAGAATTTAGTTACAGCATATCTTTGTTACCATTATTTCACAATATTTTCAAGTTTGAAAGTTATTTCCAGACCCAGGAATTCTTTGGAAGAATATTTCTTAATTTTCTCAGTAGGAATGGCTAAGTATATTTTCTTATTAATACTTAACTTAATTTCACTCTGGTCAAAGTAAATATTCTGTATAAATTCAATTCTCTGAAGGTTTTTGTTCTATCACGTGATCATCAAAACATCTACTTCTGCTTTGTTGACTATGCCAAAGTCTTTGACTATGTGGATCACAACAAACTGGAAAATTCTTCAAGAGATGGGAATACCAGGCCACCTGAGCTACCTCTTGAGAAATCTGTATGCAGGTCAGGAAGCAATAGTTAGAACTGGACATGGAACAACAGACTAGTTCCAAATAGGGAAAGGAGTAAGTCAAGGCTGTATATTGTCACCCTGCTTATTTAACTTCTATGCAGAGTACATCATGAGAAATTCTGGGCTGGATGAAGCGCAAGCTGGAATCAAGATTGCTGGGAGAAATATCAATCACCTCAGATATGCAGATGACACCACCCTTATGGCAGAAAGTGAAGAACTAAAGAGCTTCTTGATGAAAGTGAAGGAGGAGAGTGAAAAAGCTCAACATTCAGAAAACTAAGATCATGACATCCGGTCACATCACTTCATGGAAAATAGATAGGGAAACAGTGGAAACAGCGACAGACTTTATTTTGGGGGGCTCCAAAATCACTGCAGATGGTGACTGTAGCCATGAAATTAAAAGATGCTTACTTCTTGGAAGAAAAGCTATGAACAACCAAGACATCATATTAAAAAGCAGAGACATTACTTTGTCAACAAAGGTCCATCTAGTCAAGGCTATGGTTTTGCCAGTAGTCATGTGTGGATGTGAGAGTTGGATTATAAAGAAAGCTGAGCAACAAAGAATTGATGCTTTTGAACTGTAGTGTTGGAGAAGACTCTTTTTTTTTTAATTCTTAATTTTTTTATTTTTTTAAATTTTATTTTATTTTTAAACTTTACAATATTGTATTGGTTTTGCCAAATATTGAAATGAATCCGCCACAGGTATACATGTGTTTCCCATCCTAAACCCTCCTCCCTCCTCCCTCCCCATACCATCCCTCTGGGTCGTCCCAGTGCACCAGCCCCAAGCATCCAGTACCATGCATCGAACCTAGACTGGTGACTCGTTTCATTCTTGAGAGTCCCTTGGACAGCAAGGAGATCCAACCAGTCCATTCTAAAGGAAATCAGTCCTGAATATTCATTGGAAGGACTGATGCTGAAGCTGAATTTCCAATACTTTGGCCACCTGATGGGAAGAAGTGACTCATTTGAAAAGACTCTGATGCTGGGAAAGGTTGAAGGTGGGAGGAGAAGGGGACAACAGAGGATGAAATGGTTGGATGGCATCACTGACTCGATGGACATGAGTTTAAGTAAACTCTGGGAGTTGGTGATGGACAGGGAGGCCTGGTGTGCTGCAGTCCATGGAGTTGCAGTCAGACACGACTGAGCGACTGAACTGAGCTGAACTGATGATCATTTAAGAATGAAATTTTCCAGTGAATTTACAATAATGTAAATAACAAATTCTTTCATTGTTGGGTGTATTGCTCTATATATGTTATTTAGCTAACTGTTGTTTACATCTGCTATGTTCTTCATTCTTTTTTGTATACTTGGTCTGCATGCTATTGCAAAATGCATGTTAAAGTCCCCACATTTTGATTATGATTTTGTCTATTTCTGTTCTTCATTCTGTCAAGTATTATTCTATATTTCAAAGCAATGTTTTGACATTTTCTTGGATTTTAATATCTATAATATCTTCATTAAGGGTGTATCCTGTTATAATCATGAAAATACCCTCTTTAACTCAATTAGCACATCTTGCTTTGAAGTCTACTTTCTGTGACATTTATATAGCTATTCCAGTTTTCTTACAGTTAGGATTCACACAGTATGTACATTTTCCCCATCATTTTACTTTCAACCTTTCTTTACCCTCATATATAAGCTGAATATCTTCATGGTAGCATTTACATGGATTTTGTGGTTTTATCAAGATGGGCATTAATTTGAAGTATCTAATCAATTTACCACTCCAGTACTCTTGCCTGGAAAATCCCAGGGATGGGGGAGCCTGGTGGGCTGCTGTCTATGGGGTCACACAGAGTTGGACACGACTGAAGTGACTTCGCAACAGCAGTAATCAATTTACTGTAAGTGCAGTTATTGGTATTGTTGGGCTAGTATCTGTCATTTCCTTTTAATTGACCCACATGCATTATGTTCTTTTTTCCTCTCTTTTCCCCCTTCTTTTGTATTAAACATATCTGTTATTATTCCAAATTTTCCTTTTTCCTTTGATTTTCAGCAGCTTTACTAGGTGTGGGAGTTTTCATGCCCATCCATCCATTTTTTAAAAAATTATCAGTTATTATATCTTCAATTATTACTTCTGCTGCTCTGTCCCTCTGTCTTAGCTTCTCTTCTCCTCCTATCCCACTCCTCCTCCTTCTCATCTCTCATCTCTAGGACTCCTCTAAGTCAGTAATTCTGTGTTGATTTCTATCTAAAATTCTTCTAAACTTACTAATTCAACTCTCTAGACATTTTATTTTCAGTTGGTAGCTGTTCCTTGATTTTTATAGTTATAATAAGTTGTTAATGTTTTTCATCTTTTCACCATTTATTCTCTCATTTCCTCTTTTTTCCTCGATATATTGATCTTAGTTAAAATCTATATCTGCTAACTCCAGCACCTCTATCATGTGAGTCTCTGCCTTCTCTTATTTTCTTTTTATTTCACTTTGTTAATATGTCATGTCATCCCATGTCTTCAGCATTGAAAAAATGATCCTCCAGATACATTTTCTAACCCTTGAGAGGATTCATATTCTGTTTTGTTAAGCAAGTAAGAGAAGGGTTGAAGATCACTCAAATATATAAACACAACTGAGAACTGAGCTGTAACAAGTCTAGGTTGCGGTTTTGGTAGCACTCAATCCACCTCTTATCTCTCTGTCCATGTGGCATGGGCCTTCAAAGATTTTGGTTGAGATATTTTGGTAGCTCAGCACCCAAGAGAATGAGAGAATATCTACTCTGCTCTCCAAGACTTTTGACATAGATCTTTGGCTTCCTGCCAGCTTCATGGCTTGTATAATGAGCACATATTCGAGGAAAAAAATCTGTTGTGTGAGAAAGGCTTTCAGGTCTCCAATTCTGTCTCACCACCAGGTAACCCCAAATTATGCTGGCTTCTCTGTCCAAATAGGAGTCCTGTGTTTCTCTGAGCCCAAATTCTGAGCCATTAATCCAGGCACCAAATTGGGAAATTCCTCCAGAGAAAAAGAAGCTGTAGATCCTTGGCTAACATTGAAACGTATTACATGATCTCCACTCTTGAGAATTTTAACATATTTAGTCCATGTTGTGTCCACAAATTTCTGATACTTTTCAGTTCAGTTCAGTCGTTCAGTCATGTCTGACTCTTTGCGACTGCATGAATTGCAGCACGCCAGGCCTCCCTGTCCATCACCAACTCCTGGAGTTCATTCAAACTCACGTACATCGGGTTGGTGATGCCATCCAACCATCTCATCCTCTCATCCTCTTCTCCTCCTGCCCCCAATCCCTCCCAGCATCAGAGTCTTTTCCAGTGATACCTTTACTTAAAGAAAATTTCCACCATTTAAAGTTGTGTCTAACAAGACCATTGGCCTGCTTTCTCTTCCATTCTTCATGGAAGTACAGAATTTGAGGTTTTATTCTCTACTTTTCACTTACTTAAACTACGACAGTGATAGACATCATTTAACCTTTCTTTCCATGACTGGTTATGTATCAAAGGAGAGAATAATGCAGTGTGTCTGTCAATATTGTTTGTTCAAAGGCTTTCAAAGCAGGAATACAACATATTTTTGCTCTGAGAGTTAGAAATACATATTTTACCCTAGAGAACAAATAACTCCAAATTTTAGATAATAGCAATTCCTGACACAAAGTCCAAGGAGTGATTATATTCATTTGGGAGAAGAAGCTACATTCTGTGATTCCCAGTGGAATCTGGCCAATGTCAGTCAATATCTTCTGACATAATCTCTCACGCAGGGTTGTTTAATCTACTCAGAGAGATTATATTTTTTTGAAACTAAGTATCCAGATCTGGAGTTTGAAGCTTAGAATCATAAGTGAACTATTCTGGGGTAAACCATGGTATCTCACAGACCATTTGTTTTTCAGTTCTCATGACTATACCAAGGAGAACGATTTTAATGATAGAGGATTGATGGCTGCTCCCCGAGGCTTCTGATGAGGCCACTGCCTGACTCTAAAGTCAATGACCAAGAGTGTGTAGCTTATAAAGAATACATCCAGCTACCAGCCTAATCCTGTGACTCTGAACTCATTTAACCCCTCAGGGTAGAGAGACCAACATTTCCTGTAAATGTTTCTCAGATTCTGTGCAGAGCTCTACAAATCAGAATGTTAACTCTGATAGGATCTTGTAACACCATCTGTCTCAGACTACCTAGTAGTAATATTTCCTGTTTTTGTCCATTTTCATCCTTGTTATGCTCTTATCACTTCCATAAGAAACCAGATCTAAATGTTCCACAGGGCAATGACTCCGCAGCATCAGCTTCTGAAGACAGCGCCCCCAACTGCTCGGGTGAGGGTCCCACAGGACAGAAGATCTTTCTCCTCTCCTGGTCAGCACCCCATTGCCCCATTTCTGTCTCCTCAGACAGCAGACAGCTCTGCTTGGTGGACAGGGGCGGGCCCTGCGCCGGGAGAGTGGAGATCCTTCACCAGGGTTCCTGGGGCACCATCTGTGATGACAGCTGGGACCTGGATGATGCCCGTGTGGTGTGCAGGCAGCTGGGCTGTGGAGAAGTCCTCAGTGCCATGGAGTCTGCTCCCTTTGGGGCGGGATCAATACCCATCTGGCTGGATCATGTGTATTGTGAAAGAATGGAGTCCCACGTGTGGCAGTGCCCTTCCCAGGGCCGGGGGCGGCACAACTGCGGTCATGAGGAGGATGCAGGAGTTATCTGCTCAGGTATGATCAGTGAATTGCCCACTGACTGAAAGAACAGAAAGCTCCAAGGAAGCTGGTGTCTAATCACCAGGGCAATAGATGTGTAGGCTAGAGACGTCTGAGATATCCTCCTTGAATGCATAAAGTATCTGTGAGTGATCAGTTCAGCTCAGTCACTCAGTGGTGTCTGACTCTTTGCTACCCCATGGACTGCAGCATGCTAGGCTTCCCTATCCATCACCAACTGCCAAAGCTTACTCAAACTCATGTCTATTGAGTCGGTGATGCCATCCAACCATCTCATCCTCTGTCATCCCCTTCTTCTCCCATCTTTAATCTTGCCTAGAATCAGGGTCTTTTCAAAGGAGTCAGTTCTTCCCATCAGGTAGCCAAAGTATTGGAGTTTCAGCTTTAGCATCAGTCCTTCCAATGAATATTCAGGACTGATTTCCTGATGGGCTTCATTTATTGCTACTTTCCTCTTACAAGTCTCTGCTATTTCTTCTCCAGTGATCTTACCTGATATAGCTTAATCTATATCCCAATGAAAATTGATACTCATTTTTATACAATTTACTTTTGGAAGAGTGAAACATTTGCAAATCACCACATGCACCTGCTTTGCACAGTGAGCCCATGGGAGGAAAGGGCTAGAATGAGGCTGTACCTTCCAGGATGGAGTCCTTTCTGTATATATAGTGCGAGACACATTTTTGTGCTAGGTTAGTAGGAGTGGAGGCACGGGGGACATCATCAAACAAATCGGAGAGGAACTTATGGATTTGTGCCAAATTGCAAGTCCCCTTTGAAATTTTAGATTTGAATAGTCATAGCTCTTTGACTGGTAGGACAATAGAGTTGTGGATGAAATGTTCTGAGTCTGGGTTCTCCTTTCATTGTTACTAGAAAGGATTGTCTGTTCTTTTTTTTTCTTTAAAGCCTCTGTATTAACCAAAATTTTGGAGGAACACTTAGCCACACACTGACAAGTCAAAGATATAGGCAATAAAATATGAATTCCTATGTTTTGTGGTAGTAAATCATATTTTATACCTGATGTCTTCAATGATATAAGAGAATTGTGTTTGGGGGCTTGTTTGATAGGAATAGGAGTAAGAGGACACCTGTAATTTTTGAAGAAGGTGGAGGAGACTTATAGTAGCTAAGAGGAAAAAGAAGGGCAATGGGAGATGTCAAAGGCCATATAGGTTTCTCTGAGCATCACTGTGGGTCCAGGTGTGGTGTGGAGGATGCTACGTGTGCCTAAGGATACAGGAGGTCTGTACAACAAGAGACCAGACAAGGATGTATTTTTATTATATTTAATACCTTTATCCACTCACACCAGCCTCCTATTGCACAAATTTTCTTACAATTTTCACACACATATCCCTTCATATAAAATTTAAAATCAAGTAGAAAATAAATAAATAATAATATGTCTCAGAAGTATCTATGGTGATGTGTATAAGACTTTATTGATTATTCAGCATATATGTGAGTGTTTAGCATGTATCTTGGTATATGAAATAGCATACAAGAAATATTTCTTTCTTGTTCTTTTTAAATTTGTAATCTCATGGGATTGATATAGAAACTAACAACCTGTTAAGTAAAAATGTTTTAATTAGAATGTGTATCCTATGACCAAGCTCCCAGCCAGACCACACCAGATGTCCTAACCTGGGCTGGGGAGTTGAAAGTGGGTAAGTAACAAAGGCTAACAGATCATCCTGGCTCTCACCATTGCCTCTTGGATAAGTGGTCAAGCTGGTCCTTCGATTCATTAATTTCTATAGTGTCTTTTCTGTTCTCTCCTGTTCTCTATAGTAGATTTTTATTCTGTTGAAATATTCTTTCTGAACCTTCAATGTTCTCATACTTATGAAATCAGAGTCCTTTACCAAAAAGAATTCCACTGTGTACATAAATAATTATAAGCACAGTCAGAAATCAGGCAAATGTATTTAAAAATTGTTCTTTATGATGAGAAGTTTTATTATTTTCATTAGGTTACCTTTCCTCTATCCAAAATGTGGTCCCTGAAGGTCAAATCATGTTGTGAGTCTTTCCCTTAGTCTCCCTCTTTCAGTTTCATACTCCATCCACTCCCAGTTTAACCTACCCCTCATCCCACCCACACTCCACTCCTACAGAAGTTCTTCCCTTTCAGAGTCTCTTTTCCATCCATTTGTAGCTCTTAGGATTGTTTTCTCTTGTCTGCAGTGGGAGAAATGGGAAAGGGAAACAGGGTTAAGTCATAGATGGAAGGAGCAAATGGAAGGGGTAAAGTGTGTTAAAAACTTGCTGGACAAATATTTTCCCCAAATCTTTCTTTCATCCATATCGAGGCTTTTGTAATGTAGAAATCTGTAAATTATATATGGCTGTTTGCTCTGTCTTCTCTTATTCTCCCTCTCCTTTTTTTTTTTTTTTTTTACAGCATGATGACTATTTCTCAAGAAATAGGAAAGTAGTTTGCAGTTAGCATATGAGTGCATGCTAGGTCTCTTCAGTCATGTCTGACTGTTTGTGACTCTATGAACTGTAGCCCTTCAGGCTCCCTCATCCATGGGATTCTCCAGGACAGAATACTGGAGTGGGTTGCTATGCCCTCCTCCCAGGGATTGAACTTGTGCATTGGCAGGGGGCTTCTTTACCACTAGTGCCACCTGGGAAGCACCATTTAGCATATAGATAGAATTTAAAAACATTAAATTACCTCCACTCCATAGCATTTGCTAAGATTCTCATGTGTTGGAAGAAAACCAGTAATATGAACTAATCAACACAGTTAGTCATCTTGTATAGTCCCACTGAGAACTCATTCTCTCCTGGGTTCATTGGTAAATCCTAGGCTTTCTTGAAAGATGGCTAGGACCAACCCTTTCTCCTATGACTCTGACCTTTCTTCATATTCAAACTCATCTGTGGACAATTTCTTTTCACAATTCAAGTTGGATAAGAAATTCTTGGAATTTTTCACCATCAGAGATTATGAGAAATACATGGGAAACATAAGAAGTAGACTTCTTATAATATCTAGCTTTCCTTCCATGAGTCATAAGTCTGTTTATAGATTGACCTGCACTCAGATCTCTCAGTTGATTTCCCTTGTATCAGTGACTTGAGTACTGACTCCTGAGAAAAATCCGGCTGGACTTCTAGCCCCAGAAATGTCAGGATGGCCTTCTAACCTTGTCTGGATCTCAGTTCTCTAAACTCTTGAATCCCAAGGACCTATTTCACTCTGGGTTAGTTCAGTTCTGCACCCAAGTCTGATGCCCATTGCAGTGCAGTTTCCTTGGGCCCTATAGTTTCCAGACCCTTAAATGAGGAATTCACATCCTAACCAACATCAAATATAGGTTTTCGGAATTCAGCCATTCCAAACTGACTCTGCAAATCCTTCTGGATTTCTCTTCCAAAACTCGCCCATGAAAATGCAATTCTGACACTGTCAAATTTTCTCTTCATGCCTCAGTCCTGGAAAATAAAAGCTTTCACACCATTGCCTGTGACATGTTTCCAGTTGCCAAGCCAGGATCATGAACATGCAGTGGGTTTATTTATTTGTTTCTCTCAGGATTTGTGCGTCTGGTTGGAGCAGATGGACCCTGCTCTGGGTGAGTAGAAGTTTATTCTGGAGAAGACTGGATCCCAGTGTCTGATGGAAACTTCACACTCCCCACTGCCCAAGTCATCTGTGCAGAGCTGGGGTGTGGCAAGGCTGTGTCTGTCCTGGGACATGAGCTCTTCAGAGAGTCAGATGGCCGGGTCTGGGCTGAAGAGTTCAGGTGTGAGGGGGAGGAGCCTAAGCTCTGGTCCTGCCCCAGAGTGCCCTGTCCAGAGGGCACTTGTCACCACAGTGGAGCTGTTCAGCTTGTCCTTTCAGGTGAGATGTAGGTCAGGACTAACCTCTCTGCACATTCTGTTCAGGTGAGAAATCATGAGATGTTTCTGAAATTCTGTTATCTCATATCCAGCATATTCAGAAGTCCGGCTCATGACAAACGGCTCCTCTCAGTGTGAGGGGCAGGTGGAGATGAAGATTTCTGGACAATGGAGAGTGCTCTGTGCCTCCCACTGGAGTTTGGCCAATGCCAATGTTGTCTGTCGTCAGCCTGGCTGTGGAGTGGCCATCTCCACCCCCGGAGGATCACACTTGGTGGAAGGAGGTGATAGGATATCAACAGCCCGATTTCACTGCTCAGGGGCTGAGTCCTTCCTGTGGAGTTGCCCTGTGACTGCTCTGAGTCATCCTGACTTTTCCCGTGGCAACACAGCCTCTGTGATCTGCTCAGGTAAGAGAGAGGGAAAGGCTACTGGTACTTAGGATGCTCCTGGAGTGAAATGTCCCTAAGAGCAGATGGTGAGGGAAAACTGGCTTAAAAAGGTAATTTCTCTTTTTAAAATTTATTTATTTTAATTGGAGGATAACTACTTTATAGTATTGTGATGGTTTTCACCATACATCAGTATGGATCGGCCATAGGCATCCATTTGTCCCCTCCATCCTGTACCCTCCTCCCATCTTCCTCCCCACCCCATCCCTCCAGATTGTCACAGATCACCAGATTTGGGAGCCCTGCATTATACATCAAACTCTCAATGTCTATCTATTTTGCATATGGTAATGATTATGTTTCAATGGTATTCTCTCAAATCATCCCCCCGTTAACAAATAGATTCAAGAGATTAGATCTGATAGAGTGCCTGAAGGACTATGGATAGAGGTTCATGACATTGTACAGAAGGTGGTGGTCAAAACCATCCCCAAGAAAAAGAAATGCAAAAAGGCAAAGTGGCTGTCTGAGGAGGCCTTACAAATAGCTGAGAAAAGAATAGAAGTGGATGAGAGAAAGGAGACGGCTGGGGAGTGCGTTTTTGTTCCGTGGGGGTCGCGGTCTGGGCCAGAGCCGCCGCGGACCACGAGTTAAAATTTTTATTTAAAAAAAAAAAAAAAAAGAATAGAAGTGAAAAGCAAGGGAGAAAAGGAAAGGTATACCCATATGAATGCAGAGGTCCAAGGTATATCCAGGAGAGATAAGAAAGCCATCCTAAGTGAAGAATGCAAAGAAATTGAGGAAAACAATAGAATGGGGAAGACTAGAGATCTCTTCTAGAAAATTAGAGATACCAAGCGAACATTTCATGCAAAGATGGGCACAATATAGGACAGAAATAATATGGACCTAACAGACCAGAGGATATTAAGAAGAGGTGGCAAGAATATACAGAAGAGCTACACAAAAAATCTTAATGACCCAGATAATCTTAATAACTCAGATAATCACTCACCTTGAGCCAGACATCTTGGAGTACAAAGTCAAATGGGCTTTAGAAAGCATCACTACCAACAAAGCTAGATGGAATTCTAGCTGAGCTATTTCAAATCCTAAAACATGATGCTGTGAAAATACTGCACTCAATATGCCATAAAATATGGAAAACTCAGCAGTGACCACAGGATATGGATCAATGGACTGGTTCCAAATTGGGAAAGGAGTGTGCCAAGGCCATATATTGTCACCCTGCTTATTTAACTTATATGCAGAGTATATCATGAGAAATGACAGGCTGGGTGAAGCATAAGCTGGAATCAAGATTTCCAGGAGAAATATCAGTAACCTCAGATGTGCAGATGACACCACATTTATGGCAGAATGTGAAGAGGAACTAAAGAGCCTCCTGATGAAGGTGACAGAGGAGAGTGAAAAAGTTGGCTTAAAACTCAACATTCAAAAAATGAAGATTATGGCATTTGGTCCCATCACTTCATGGCAAATAGATGGGGAAACAGTGGAAACTGTGTCAGACTTTATTTTGGGGGGCTCCAAAATCACTGCAGATGGTGACTGCAGCCATGAAATTAAAAGACACTTACTCCTTGGAAGGAAAGTTATGACCAACATAGATAGCATATTGAAAAGCAGAGACATTACTTTGCCAACAAAGGTCTGTCTAGTCAAGGCTATGGTTTTTCCAGTAGTCATGTATGGATGTGAGAGTTGGACCATAAAGAAGACTGAATGCTGAAGAATTGATGCTTTTGAGCTCTGGTGTTGGAGAAATCTCTTGAGAGTCCCCTGGACTGCAAGGAGATCAAACCCATCAATCCTAAAGGAAATCAGTCCTGAATATTCATTAGAAGGATGGATGCTAAAGCTAAAGCTCCTATACTTTGGCCACCTGATTCGAAGAGCTGGCTCATTAGAAAAGACCCTTATGCTGGGAAAGAGTGAAAGCAGGAGAAGAAGGGGACGACAGAGGTTTAGATGGTTGGATAGCATCCCTGACTCAGTGGACATGAGTTTGAGCAAGCTCTGGGAGATGGTGAACCACAGGGAAGACTGGTGTGCTGCAGTCCGTGAAGTCGCAAAGAATCAGACATGACTGAGCGACTGAACAACAACTCCTCCCAGTGAGTCCAAATGTCTGTTCTTGCATCTGTGTCTCAAAAGGTAGATATTCCGTGGTGAAATATTATAGCAATTTAATTACTTTCTCTTGCATATAATTGTACATTTCTTCTGGGATTGATATCTGTGTAAGACAAGGGTCAGGTTGCCATTTCCTTCTCCAGGATTCATATGGACATCCAACTGACTCAGAATCCTTTACTGAACAGGCTCTTTTCCCATTGCAGTGTCACCTTTGTCATAAGCAGAAGGGCATATGTGTCTGTCCTTTATGACAGTCTACTCTGTTCCATTGTATTATTTGTCTGTCCTGGCACCAATACTGTATTTCTTAAGTATTGTATCTTTACACTGTCTGAATGATTTTAATTTATGAGTGTTACTTTTTATTAACTCCTCTAACACTGTTTCTTTTCTTGCCAACTGTGTTGGTCTTTCTAGGCCTTTTGGATTTTGTATAAGTTTTGGAATCAGCTTGTCACTTTTCACCTCCCCCCCAAAAAAACCCTAAATGTATTTTGATTGTGACTAGATTGAATCTATGTATAAATTTGAGGATGATTAACAATTTTGAGTCTCCCAATTCATTGACATCATATATCCCTCCATTCAGTTAGGTCTTGAATTTCTCTCAGAGGTTTTGCCCATCTTCTACTAGGTTTTCTCTTAGGCATTTTGTTTTTGATGCTATTCATATTTTTTTGTGTGTAAAAGTGTCCTAAGAATGAATTTTTTGGACTTGTTTCACCTTTTAATATTTTTTTTGAGACTTACAGAAAAGTTGTAAGAATATGAAACTGGAGCCTATTATACAGAGTGAAGTAAGCCAGAAAGAAAAACACCAATACAGTATACTAACACATATATATGGATTTTAGAAAGATGGTAACAATAACCCTGTGTATGAGACAGCAAAAGAGACACTGATGTATAGAACAGTCTTATGGACTCTGTGGGAGAGGGAGAGGGTGGGAAGATTTGGGAGAATGGCATTGAAACATGTATAATATCATGTATGAAATGAGTTGCCAGTCTAAATTTGATGCACGATACTGGATGCTTGGGGCTGGTGCACTGGGACGACCCAGAGGGATGGTATGGGGAGGGAGGAAGGAGGAGGGTTCAGGATGGGGAACACATGTATACCTGTGGTGGATTCATTTCGATATCTGGCAAAACTAATACAATTTTGTAAAGTTAAAAAAAAAATCCCAAACTATTTGGGAAAAAAAAAAAAAAAATTCCCAGATGATGTTTACCTGGATTTCCCAATATTAGTATTTTGCTTTAATCTTTTTAAAAAATACATATATTTTAAATATATATTTTTTATTGAAGTGTAGTTGACTTACAATGTTTCAGGTGCACAGCAAAGTGATTCAGTTACACAAATACACATTATTATTTTTGAAATTATTTTCCATCATAGGTTATTACAAGATATTGACTATAGTTCCCTATGCTGTACAGTAAACCACTGTTACTTGTTGCATATCTATTTTTAAATTAGAAATCTAGCATTCTAGTCATACTAAGTCAAACAAGTGGAATCAAAATGTCATAAACTTTTTAGTTAGGCAAAAATTTATGTTTTCTAAAATATACATATTATACATAATTATACATGTGTACAAAAGCTTTTCTACTACACTTGATAAAGGCTTGAGTAAGAACATAAAAAAAAGAGATGGAGAAATTGGAGAATATAAACTAAATGAAATGGGAGCACTGAATATGAAATAGAAAAAGTGAAACATGATCTTTTACTTTTATCTAGTATGTTTCACTTTTTCTATTTCATATTCATTCTTTCTACTCTGCCATCTTGAATTGCAAGTCCTATTTTGCTTTTATCTTTATCTCTCTGTTTGTCTCCCTCTCTTTTTCTGTCTGTCCCCCTCCTTTTCCATTTGTCCCTAAATATGTAAACTCTTTCTGAATTAGGTTGCAGACATGATGTCCCTTTATCCCTAAAATACTTCAGGGAATTTCCACAGTTATTAACCACAGTTCAGTCAAGTCTCAGCAAACTTCAGCCCCAGATGACATGTAAGTGCAACCACATGAAAAACCCCAAGACAGAACTGCCAAGTTGAGTCTTTCTCAGATTACACCCAGGAAATCATAAGCAAACTGAAGTATATATGTTTTGCTTTAGTTGCTAAGTTTTGGGGGGAATTTGTTTTACAGCACTATAACTGGGACACTTACCATGTGACCAGCATTTCTAAATAGAGAAATATTTGTCCTCTGATCTTCCATTGTACTCTTTCTACCTTATGCTGATCTACCACTGAGATACACTTGTTCTCTAGTTCTTAATTCCAGCTATTAAGTTTTTTATCTCTAGAATTTTTGTTTTTGTAATCATTTCCTTTCCAAGATACATATCTTGTGAGTTAATTTTATGAGCATTTTAATCATGGCTGTTTAAATTCTCTGTCAATGGAATCTAGAAAAAGGGTACAGGTGAACCTATTTTCAGGGCAGAAATAGAGATGAAGACCTAGAGAACAGATGGGAACACACTGTGGTGGTTAGGAGAGGCCAGGATGAATTGAGAGAGTAGCACTGACATGTATACACTGTCACATGTGAAACAGATGGTAGCAGGAAGCTGCTATATAGCACAGGGAGCTCAGCTAGATGCTCTGTGATGACCTAAAAGGGTGGGATGGTGGATGGGGAGGGAGGGAGGCTTCAGGGGGTGCGTATATATGTATACTTTTGGCTGATTCACATTGTTGTACAGCAGAAACTAACACAACATTGTAAAGCAATTATCTTCCAGTAATAAAAATAATAAATTAACAAAATCAAATAAATTCTCTGTCTGGTAACTCTAATAGCTGGATACCCTGGGATATTCTTTCCGATGTTTCCTTTTGCCTCTTGAGTTTCCGAGAAATCTCTTTTTGTATTTGTTTAAATGATAGACATTGAAGATGAAAAATTGTAGAAATTCTTCAGAAAGGATTTTGTTTTGCTGCTTCTACTTAGGGATAGATTTAGGAGTAACACACCTTATTCAACTCATTCTTAGTGCAACACTTGGCTTAAACCCAAATTATGGCACTGTCAGAAGCAGAATTCTCCATAGAGAAAGTGGATACTAAAGTTATGATAACTTTACTGATATGCCACAGCTTTCATTTCAGGCTCCACTGCTAGGTCATTTTTTAACCTTAATTTAGTTTTCTTTACGTTAACCCTCCCAGCCCTCTGATCATTGGTGTCTCTGCAGGAAACCAGACCCAGGTGCTTCCCCAGTGCAATGACTCTGTGTCCGAACCAGCAGGCTCTGAAGCCTCAGAGGAGAGCGCCCCCTACTGCTCAGGTGAGGGTCCCACAGGACAGAAGACCCTTCTTACCCACTGTCCCCTCACCCCCCTCACCCCCCGTCACCACCCCATTTTCCCATTTCTCTCTCCTCAGACAGCAGACAGCTCCGCCTGGTTGATGGGGGTGGTCACTGTGCCGGGAGAGTGGAGATCCTTGACCAGGCCTCCTGGGGCACCATCTCTGATGACGGCTGGGACCTGGACGATGCCCGCGTGGTATGTAGGCAGCTGGGCTGTGGACAAGCCCTCAATGCCACGAGGTCTGCTCACTTTGGGGCAGAATCAGGGCCCATCTGGCTGGACGACCTGAAGTGCACAGGAAAGGAGTCCCATGTGTGGAGGTGTCCTTCCCAGGGCTGGGGGCGGCATGACTGCAGACACAAGGAGGACGCGGGGGTCATCTGCTGAGGTCAGCACTTCACACTGTCCACACTTTGGGGGAGGGGTGGGGCTCTGGAGGACGGGGATCTGAGCCCTGAAGGAGAGATGCTGAAAGGACTAGAGAAGGAGGCTTCCTCCCATGGGGCCTGTGTTTCCAGCAGACGTGAAGACGAGGTGCTTTCACTTCCTACTGCAGCAGCTGAGACTGTGGTCCTTTTTTCTCAGCAGTGTTTCCTGGCAGAGCCGTTTCTGACAGTTTCCACGTTAAAGCAGGGCTCTCCCTACTGTGGTAGGACAGTCTGGAGATCCTGTGGATGATGTAATGAAAGTACAGACTTACTCTGTTCAGTTCTGTATGCTAGGAGTCTGATGAGGATCTCTGTGGGCCAACATCCCAGTGTCCACAGGGCTGTGTTCTTCCTGGAGGACCCCTTTCCCAGCCTTTCCTGGTTTCTGTGTGGTCTCATTCCTTGGCTTGGGTCTTACTTCTTCAACAACAGCGCTTCTTCTGACCATTCTTCCTCACTTACATTTCCCTCTGACTGGAAATGGGAAGGGTTGTCCATTTCTAGGATAGTGCGGCTAAGGAGGTGTTTAAACTGGGGTCTAAACATCCCAAGGTCCTTAAGTTTGTTACATCTGTAAAGTTCCTTTTGCTAGGTCAGGTACATATTCACAGGTACTAAGGATTGGTATGTGGACATTTGTGGCTCCGTTATTTTGCATTCCTCCCCAAATACCCACATCACATTCCATTCACAAACCATTTTAAGAGTTTGTTTTCAGGAGGCAGGAGTCAGTTCTCCATCCCACAGGTGCCCTGGTAGGTCTTTCTCTGTTTGTATCCACTACATCATCGTGGTAGAAATAGAAAGACAGACACAAATGGACAAAGTCAGGTAGAAGTGAAGCAATGATAGTGAAAGGTTGTTGTTGAATCATGCAAAGATGCCGGGATTCTTGGCCCCTGGAGGAGAATTCAATCTGGGGCCAGAGACGAGGCTTGGTCATTCAGAGCTTTTGTGTAATAAAGTTTTATTAAAGTATAAAGGAGATAGAGAAAGCTTCTGACATAGGCATCAGAAGGGGGCAGAAATAGTACCCCTCTGCTAGTCTTCAGCTGGATGTTACATAGTCACTAGCAGTCTGTTAAAGAAAGAAAGGAATGTCTTAAAATTCAGAATGGCACCAGGCCCCTCACCCATAAGATGCATTTTGGGATAATCTTGGCACCAAATGGCTTATCCTGGGCCATAAAATGATTAACTTGAATCTTGAAGAAGGGCAGACCACCATACAAATAGTTTCATTTACATAGATTAGGGGAACAATACCTGAGTATAACGTACTGGTTTGTCAAGTAGGTTCTGAGCCAAGAGGCGGAACCAACTTGAAGACAGAGCTTGGGGTAAATGCATAGTATATTAGCATCAGTTCAGTTCAGTTGCTCAGTCATGTCCGACTCTTTGTGACCCCATTAATCGCAGCACGCCAGGCCTCCCTGTCCATCACCAACTCCCAGAGTTCACTGAGACTCACGTCCATCGAGTCAGTGATGCCATCCAGCCATCTCATCCTCTGTCGTCCCCTTCTCCTCTTGCCCCCAATCCCTCCCAGCATCAGTCTTTTCCAGTGAGTCAACTCTTCACATGAGGTGGCCAAAGTATTGGAGTTTCAGCTTCAGCATCATTCCTTCCAAAGAAATCCCAGGGCTGATCTTCAGAATGGACTGGTTGGATCTCCTTGCAGTCCAAGGGACTTTCAAAGGTCTTCTCCAACACCACAGTTCAAAAGCATCAATTCTTCGGCACTCAGCCTTCTTCAGAGTCCAACTCTCACATCCATACATCACCACAGGAAAAACCATAGCCTTGAGTAGATGGACCCTTGTTAGCAAAGTAATGTCTCTGCTTTTGAATATGCTATCTAGGTTGGTCATAACTTTCCTTCCAAGGAGTAAGCGTCTTTTAATTTCATGGCTGCAGTCACAATCTGTAGTGATTTTGGAGCCCCCCAAAAATAAAGTCTGATACTGTTTCCACTGTTTCCTCATCTATTTCCCATGAAGTGATGGGACCAGATGCCATGACCTTCATTTTCTGAATGTTGAGCTTTAAGCCAACTTTTTCACTCTCCACTTTCACTTTCATCAAGAAGCTTTTTAGTTCCTCTTCACTGTCTGCCATAAGGGTGGTGTCATCTGCAAGCTTAAGAAAAACATTTCCATAAGAAAAAGGCATTGGTTATCTCTAGGTTTGAGAACTTCAGGCAAAACCAGGTGTCCTTATGGCAATACAGTATTTTAAGAGAAACCCCCTTTTAAATTTGTATAGAGATGGAAAAAATATCACTAGTTTGTTTCCTCCTGCTGCTTAAGAGAGATAAAAATGTCTGATACTTGCAGGCTATTTCCTCTTTTGGAGACCTCTGGCCTTCCTGCCTGTTACCCTGTCAATAGTCTTGTCAACTAGTGGGCATCTCCGCAGTTGGGTCAGGGATGTATGGTCACAGTTTCTGGGAGACAGGAAGACCCAGAGCCCTGAGCGGAGTGCTCACTGTGTCCTGTCTCCTCTCTTTCAATCTTAGAGTTCCTGTCCCTCAGGATGGTGAGCAAGGACCAGCAGTGTGCTGGGTGGCTGGAAGTTTCCTACAACGGGACCTGGGGCAGTGTCTGCCATAACCCCATATATGACGTCACTGTGTCTATGATCTGCAGACAGCTTGGCTGTGGGGACAGTGGAACCCTCGACACTTTTGTTGCCCTTAGAGAAGGTTCTAGACCCCGGTGGGTAGATGGAATCCAGTGTCAGAAAACTGACACCTCTCTCTGGCAGTGTCCTTCTGACCCTTGGAAATACAGTTCCTGCTCTCCAAAGGAGGAAGCCTATATCTCGTGTGCAGGTGACTTACTGTGTTTCTGTGTCTGTCTCAACCCCAAAGGATGTTGTTAGAGTGATTTATGCTTTCCAGTCTAAGTGAAGATTTTAAGTTGAGTCTACAAAATATCTATGTGCCTGTGTCTGTGTGTGTTTGTATTTGTTGTGGAGTGTGGAGACCAATAAATGATGAACAGTTACAGTTATTTCAACTGATGGTCACATGCACTGAATGTCTCAGACCAGTAGATAATGAGCCTGTGTTTTCACATGTCATTTGCACTGAGTCAGACCTTAGATAATCTTATGTGAGGACAGGACCACCCCCAGCTGTCCCTGATCCACTGTTTCCCCGTTGTGTGCAGGAAGAAGACCAAAGAGCTGTCCAACTGCTGTCCCCTGCACAGGTATGTCAGCCCCCTCCCCTGTGGCTTCCAGGGGCTTCTTCCTCCCACCAGGGCAGTCACAGGAGGGGCTGCTGCCTTTTCAGACAGAGAGAAGCTCCGGCTCAGGGGAGGAGACAGCGAGTGCTCAGGGCGGGTGGAGGTCTGGCACAGCGGCTCCTGGGGGCACCGTGTGTGATGACTCCTGGAGCCTGACAGAGGCTGAGGTGGTGTGTCAGCAGCTGGGCTGTGGCCAGGCCCTGGAAGCCATGCGGTCTGCAGCATTTGGCCCTGGAAATGGGAGCATCTGGCTGGACAAGGTGTGGTGCGGGGGCCGGGAGTCTTCCCTCTGGGACTGTGCTGTGTAGCCCTGGGGGCAGAGCGATTGCAAGCACGAGGAGGATGCTGGTGTGAGGTGCTCTGGTGAGTGAGGGACTCGGGGTCCACCCTGGGCGAGCTGGGGCAGCACGGGGACAGCGGGCTGGACCATGGGTGGTGGGGAGTTTGTGTTCAGAGAGTGTCTGGGTGCTAGGGCTCTGATCTAGCACAGTGAAGCTGGGAGGACTGGACACTGATGTCATGGAGACTGAGGTGGTGATTTCAGGGCTCAGGAGGGAAAAATGGGTTACCCTGTGATCTGGCCAATTCCCTTTACCCAATCTCCTGTTTTTCTCTTTAGGTGCAAGGACAACATTGCCCTCGACTACAGCAGGTACTGTGGTCCATCCATGGGCAGGGGAGAATACTCAGATTCTGGTAACCTGTTCTGTGGGCTCTCTGACAACTCCGGAGATGAAAGAGCCTACGGAGTCCTGGCTGTTGGGAAGGAGCTGGGGCATTATGATGGGGAACACCCCTGCCTTGGTTCCCAGGGCCACATGTTTCTCAGGCCCAGGATCCAAGAGTCTAGTTCCGGTGGTGCAGATTCTAAAGTTCTCCCATTCTCCTACCTCCCCCTGAGTGTTGCTCCTCAGCAGTGAGGTGCGGGTCTCAGGACTGTTTGATGCCCAAGGAGAAGAGATGAGCCAGGTCCTCAGAGGCTGTCTCGGCAGGGCAGCTCCCTGACAATCCCCGGCTTTGCATCGGGGCCACACTAGCCAGAGTGGAGTTGACTTGTCTCAGGATGAGACCTGGAGGAGCCCAGTCACTATTGGTATATTTGTGTCTGAGGCTAGGATACCATCATCCAGAGCCCCCAGAAATGCTGGTACAGGGGGTTTCTCTGTGCCCAGGGCCTTCTTCACACCCTGTTGCCCTGCTTTCCTTGGGGGCCAGACCAGCCTCAAATCCTCTCCCTGGCATCTTCTCCCTGCCTGGGGTCCTCTACCTCATCCTGGGGTCTCTTCTCTTCCTGGTCCTCATCATCCTGGTGACTCAGCTGCTCAGATGGAGAGCAGAGTGCAGAGGGGGGCTGCAGGGCGAACTGGGGACCAGGGAGAGTGTGTGCAGGCAGGAGATGGGGCAGGTGTGAGGAGGGGAACCTGGGCCGGTCTCTGTTTTGAGTCTGTAGAGCTCCACGTGCTCTGTGCTGAGCTCTAAGGGCTGAACATACAGAGGTTCTTAGGACTGGGGTGTGAACTCTCATATGTCATGGCCTCTCCTGTGAGACCAGAAAGAGTCAGGGCTGAGCTGTGGATTCAGGTCAGATGAGGGGAGAAGGTGCCAACATGGTGCACAGGGTAAGAGATGATGCTGAGGTCCAGGCAGCCTCTGTGTGAGCATAGGGGAGATGAAGGTGGGTCTGCTGGATCAGGGTGTCTGGGGCCGCATCTCTGACCTGCTAGGGGATCTCTCAGCCTTATCCAGCTATGAAGATGCTCTTGCTGAAGCTGTGTATGAGGAGCCTGATTACCTCATGACTCAGAAGGAGGGTCTTCAGGGCAGCCCAGGTGGGTGTCTCTGCCTGCCTTCCTGGGACCTCTGGTTGTCACCTCCCACTGGCTGTGAACATCTTCTCAGCATTCACAGATCCCACGGGTGTGCCCCAGGCTTATAGAGGCAGCTCTCCAAAGTGGCAGGGTGGCCTCTCAGAGCCTCATGAGCCCCCAGCCCCCATCTACACTGCAGGATCCAGGTCTGCCCCTTCCCAGTCTTAACACAGGTCCCGTGAGTGTGGGGAGGGTCATTCTGTGTGTTGTGTGATGTTTGTCTCCACTTTAGGCCTCCTGTCAGATGGTGAGGACAACAATGACTCCATATCTGCTCCAGGTAATAGAGGTAGACCTACCTCAGCTGGGCTTTGGGGAGGAGAGTTTCCCTCATAGAGACGAGATGCAAGGGGAGCAGTCTTCATTTGATGGACCAGAGGCATCCATTGTGTCCAGATGGGGTCCGTCCTTCCCTTTCTCTGACTGTTCTGTGATGTCTCACATTGGGGTGGGGCTCTCTGTGTCCAGAATCACAACAGGCACACATTGATTTTAAAAGTAATTTCTGTAAAGCACAATTTGTTAAAATAATTGAGTAATGCTCAATGGTAAGACAGTTATTTTGGAATATATATTTTTCAAACAGGAAATATTAAGATATGTAAAATCATGTTTTGGTTTATGGACACATCAAAATGAAACATGGTCTTAGAGAAAAAAATCTTTTAAAACAAGGAGTGACTGGTGCCTCTAGCAGCTCAGAAACTCTGGGTCAGAAGGATCTTAGGTATTTCTCAGACCAACCCCCTTACTGTGGTTTCATCTGACCCTTGCTCTGCCCTCAGAAGCGCCAGATCAGAGGACTGTTGCCCTTGGTGAGGATTACGATGATGGTGGAGAGGTATCAGTGACTGGGGCTCCTCATGACTCTCAGGGGAGTGAGGAGGAAGTGCTCCCAGAGAAGGAAGATGGGATGAGGTCTCAGACAGGTGAGTGGGGAGATTAGCTGATCCCCTGAAATCTTTGGTCTTTGTCCTGGAAAAGGTGAATTTGAGCTCCTCAATGCCCAGCCTCTCTGCAGTTTCAAAATATGGATATCTCATGCATTTGATGAGCCACCCTGATGGCTCAGATGGTAAAGAATCTAACTGCATTGCAGGAGACCTGGGTTTGATCACTGGGTCAGGAAGAGCCCTTGAAGAAGGGAATGTCTACTCACTCCAGTATTCTTGCCTGGAGAATCCAAGGGACAGAGGAGCCTGGTGGGCTACAGTTCATAGCGTTGCAAAGAGTCAGACACAACTGAGTAACTAGCACTTCACTTCTCAACCATATGCCATCTTTAATGCTGTCAGACTCCCTCGGGGGTGAGGAATCACTCTACTTTTGGCATTTATGTCCCCATAGTGCAACATAAATTTTCATTTTATTTGTGATATAACTACATTAAAATTTATAGATTAGGGGCTTTTCTGGTAATCCAGTGGTTAGGACTCTGCACTTTCACTGCTAGGGCCTGGGTTCAATCCCTGGTCAAGGAACTAAAATCCCACAAACATTGTGTAGTAGTCAAAAGAAATAGATAGCTTACAGATTAATTGAGCATATTTACCAAATCCAAAAATAGACAAGTGTTTTGATAACATCTCTGTGCTGCCCTGAACATGAAAGACAGAAATTTTAAAAATGTATTGCAGTATTGAAATTTGTGAGTCATCTGATAATTTAAGATGAGGTCTGTGTATAAGGTTGCAATGACATATACAAAGTCTATGGTATATGGTGGCCTTAACATTAAGCCATGTTGGTGGATCATTGACTCGGAGCTGATGGTCAGCTAAGGTCTAATTTCCTCCAGATATTTCAGTTGTCAAGAGAAAACACTTTTTCTCTGAAAGAGAGTATTTATCCATCTGAGGGCCTGTGTGGTCCCTGGGAGGGGCCATCTGTGGATGCTCCTGTGATACTCTTTGTGGACATTTGGGAACATGCATCAAGGCTACTAAGAGCAGAGTTGGTTTATGAGTGAGGAACTCAGATTTTCCCTGTGTCCACTCTCCCTCTCACTGTGATTTCACATCTGTCAGCTGTGAGAGGAGAACATTTAAATTTGTTGTTATGCTCTTACTGTTCCTGGGCATCTCCTTGCTAGTGTGTAGCCTGGAAGCAGATCTTCCCAGAGCTCCTGTGTGAGCACAGGTCTCCTGTGATGCAGAATTTCCATATGAACTGAGGCCCCAGAGACCACATGGACCGGATCTGAGAGGACAGCCTGGATCCATCCGCACTGTAACTGGTGTGAAATAGTCTGAGCCTCCTGCCCACACCTGGGTCCCAGGGATGCTTTGTCATCATCACTTGTTTAATAGGCTTCCAACACACTGTCCAGTTCCTTTGTCTCCGTTCTAATTATGCTTCTCTTTGCTCTTTCAGGTTCTTCTCTAAATGTCTCTAGAAAGGAAGCTGATCCTGGGAAAGGAGAACAGAGCCCCTGCCTACTCCAGGGGGAGAAAGGGGACCCTGGGTACGATGATGTTGAACTCAGTGTCCCGGGAACATCCACAGTGGCTTTCCTGTGATGTTGTATTAAATACAAGATGATGCCTCAGATGTTCTGCTGCTGCTTCTAAGTCACTTCAGTCATGTCCGACTCTGTGTGACCCCATAGACGGCAGTCCACCAGGCTCCCCTGTCCCTGGGATTCTCCAGGCAAGAACACTGGAGTGGGTTGCCATTTCCTTCTCCAATGCATGAAAGTGAAAAGTGAAAGGGGAGTCACTCAGTCGTGTCCGACTCTTTGTGACCCCATGGACTGCAGCCTACTGGGCTCCTCCATCCATGAGATTTTCCAGGCAAGAGTACTGGAGTGGGCTGCCATTACCTTCTCCGTCAGATATTCTAATTGCCTGTATTTCAATAGAGGCTGACCTGTGATGGTGTTATATGGAAATTGCTCAAAATGAAATATTCTGATTAAAGTAAGTTTTTCTTTTGCTTGTTAATAATTACCAAGTTCCATATCAAATGCTTTTAGATGGTTGGTCCTCAAACACCATTTTCCTCAAAGGAAATACACGATGAGTGCACTGCCATATTTTCTCACCTTCTTCAAAGGCTAATGAGACTTTGCCTGGGATCACAAATGTTCCAGGTCACCCTTACCTAGAAAAAGCATCTAAACTTGGTCCACATTCACACTCTCCTTCCTAGCAAGATGAATTTGCCAACCAGAAAATGTAGTCAGAACCTTATAGAGTTATTTTATTTGGTGGGAATGCTTAGGAGTCTAAGCCCTGGAGACAGCATCTCGGTAGCTCTGAGAAAACTGCTCCAAGCAGGCAGAAAGGGAAGTCAGGTTATATACAAGTTTGCAACAAAGGGAGAGGCAGTCTGAACATCAAAGATCAGGTACCAAGTTAAGGAATTTAGCATTCTGTTTCTGGGAAGATGCAAGCCTCTGGACTCACTTGATTCAATCCTTCCATATGCAGCTCAGCTATCTGGGGCCAATCCTTGCTCCCCTTAAGGAGTGGCAGATGGCTGCTTCTTGCTTTCCCCAGCTCCTCAGCAATCACCATGGAGGGGTGGCAGCATCCCCTGGATCAGTTTTGGGAGCCCTCATTCACAACTGGAGACCAGAAATCATTGATGTCTGTGACATTTCTTGTTTATTGATATGGCAGGAGATATTTTTATTTCACAAACTCATGAAAAAAACCCAATCCTGAACATTCCTGTATGTTCTCCTTGAGATGTCACATCACCTGTTTTAACCTGTTCTTGGTCACCAGACTTGGATGTGAGTTTCAAAGTTGGAGTTTGCTCTTTGGAGAAAAGGGATACATTTTTCCTTAACCTGCCTAAGTGTTCACGGGCCAATTAAAACTCTAACTCTACCTAACTACCTCTCCCTTTTTCATCTCTCATTCCCTAGGTTACTTTATCTGTTTATTTCTCAAGCAGATGTAGATTCCCCCTTGCTCTCTCCCATGTCTAGTCGGTTATCAAATCCTTATGAATCCATTCTTTCCATACCTTCGTACTTTTTCTTCAGGACATTACCATTTCTTGTCTGTCCAATTATCTATCCTTCTGAGTAAATTATATCAGCTCATCTCTCTCCCTAATTGATGGATGGCAAATTGTTGCTCACCCACACCCTGTATTCACGTGGGACAAGAGGGCAAGAAAGTGGAGACCTAGGCAGAGGGGATCTAGAAAAAGGGATATAGATGGGAAGATCAAGTACGTTTGTCTATTTATGTTTCAAAGATGTGGATGGAGCGATCTGATATGATTGAATTCTTAAAAGAAGTTCAGTTCAGTTCAGTCTCTCAGTCGTGTCCGACTCTATGACCCCATGGACTGCAGCATGCCGGGTTTCCCTGTTTATCACCAACTCCCAGAGCTTACTCAAACTCATGTTCATTGAGTCAGTGATGCCATCCAACCACCTCATCCTCTGTCGTCCCCTTTTCCTCCCACCTTCAATCTTTCCCAGCATCAGGGTCTTTTCCAACGAGTCAGTTCTTCCCATCAGGTGGCCAAAGTATTGGAATTTCAGCTTTAGCATCAGTCCTTCCAAAGAACATTCAGGACTGATTTCCTTTAGGATGGACTGGTTGAATCTCCTTGCTGTCCAGGGACTCTCAAGAGTCTTCTCCAACACCACACTTCAAAAGTATTAATACATTGGCGCTCAGCTTTCTTTATAGTCCAACTCTCACATCCATACATGTCTACTGGAAAAACCATAGTCTTGACTAGACGGACCTTTGTTGGCAAAGCAATATTTCTGCTTTTTAATATGCTATCTAGGTTGGTCACAGCTTTTCTTCCAAGAAGCAAATGTCTTTTAATTTCATGGGTGCAATCACCATCTGCAGTGATTTTGGAGCCCCCCAAAATAAAGTCAGCCACTGTTTCCCCATCTATTTCCCATAAAGTGATGGGACCAGATGCCATGATCTTAGTTTTCTGAATGTTGAGCTTTAAGCCAACTTTTTCACTCTCCTCTTTCACTTTCATCAAGAAGCTCTTTAGTTCTTCCTCGCTTTCTGCCATAAGGGTGGTGTCATCTGTATATCTGAGGTTATTGATATTTCTCCCAGCAATCTTGATTCCAGCTTGTGCTTCATCCAGTCCAGCATTTCTCATGATATACTCTGCATATAAGTTAAATGAGCAAGGCGACAATATACAGCCTTGACATACTCCTTTCTGGATTTGGAACCAGTCTGTTGTTTCATGTCCAGTTCTAACTGTTGCTTCTTGACCTGCATATAGATTTCTCAGGAAGCAAGCCAGGTTTTCTGATATTCCCATCTCTTGATGAATTAAATCTAGAACTTAAATAAAGAATTTAAGGCTAATGGGCTTCTCTGAAAACACACTGTTTCAAGATTGCTTTAATCTGTTACTACTGAAAATGTAAATGTGATACTGTTGTGATTCTTCAGGGTAGAGAGAGCTGTCATGTAGGAGTGGCCAAGTATTACATTTCACAACACCCCCTTGCCCCCAATTCTACTGTGGACATGTGGAGAGGCTGCTGAACTTATATAAGACCTGAGAGTGATGGCCTGGTTGTGAGCTGAACGACCCAGTCCCTGGTTGATGGCTCTGCATGGTGTCCAGTGCTCAGATCTACAAGTCATGCTTACAGTCTTCATAGTTCTAGGCTGTTCTTAGGGATGGGAAGATACCCAGGACTTCTCCCAGGGCAGCTCACGTAGCTATTCACCATTGGGAAGTAATGAAATAAATGACATACGATGAAAGAAATAAAGCATACTCACCAAGAAGCTCAGTGAACTCCAAAAAACACAGATAAACAATCAAATTCAGGTAAAGAATATGTGAACAAAATAAGATTAAAATTATTTATTATAATTATTGTTATTGTTTTTAATTTTTGGCTTTACTGGGTCTTTGTTGCTGCACATGGGCTTTCTCTAGTTGCGGCAAGCAGGCACTACTTCTCTTTGTGGACAGCAGGCTTCTCTATGCGGCGGCTTCTCTTGTTTGGAGCACAGGCTCTAGGAGCTCAGGCTTCAGTGCTTGCAGAATGCAGGTTCCTGTTTGTGGTTTGCGGGTCCTACAGCATGGGCTCAGCACTTGTTGTGCACGGGCTCTGAGTCACTCCACAGAATAAATTCAGTTTTTTTTTTTTTTGTTTGTTTTTTTAAAGAGACAGAAATCATAAAAAAAGGAAGCAAACAGGGAGTTTGCTGTTGGTTTAGTGGTTAGGATTCGATCCTTTCACTGCTGTGCCTGGATTCAATCCTGGTCAGAGAACTGAGATCCCTGAAGCTGTGCAATGAGGCAGAAAAAGAGAAGGAATCAAACAGAAATTCTTTTTAAGATTACAATGAATGAAATGCAACAAAATGGAAAATGCTACAGAAAGCATCAGCAATAGCAGAAGAATCTTTGAGGCAGAAGACAAGAAAATTTAAACTAACCAGCCAGAGGACAAAGAAAAAAAGAATGAAAAAATTGTGAAAGAACCTGTGTGAACTATGGTATAACATTCACAGTAACAACCTGCACATTATTGGAGTCCCAGAAGGAGAAGAGAGGGAGAAAGGGACAGAGATTGTACTTAAAGAAATAATACCAGATAAGTTCCACATCTGATGAGATTTAGACATCCAAGTTCATGTAGCTAATAGGTCACTCCTCAGAGTTCATTCAAAATGATTGTCTCCAAGACACATTGTTCGTAATCAACACAAAGAGAGAATTTTAGAAGCAGCAAGATAAAAGCAAATGCTCTCTCACACACAAAATCTCTGAAGAACCTTAAGAATATCAGCAGACTTCTCAGAAGAAAGCTGACAAGCCAAGAGAGAAAGGGATGATATATTCAAACTGATGAAAGAAAAAAAACCCTGCAAACCAAGAATACTTTTCTCAGGAAGGTTGTCTTTCAGAAATGAAGATGCGTTAAAAACTTTCCCCCAAAAATAACAGTTGAGGGAGTTTACCAACAGAGTTCTGTCTTAGAAGATTGCTGAGGGGAGTTCTTAGGTCTCCCACATTGCAGGCAGATGCTTTAACCTCTGAGCCACCAGGGAAACCCAAATGAAGGATACTAATTATTATATTAAAGAAGTGAAAATATACAGCAGACGTGTAAATGTAAATATGTAATGCAATTCCGAATATTCTAACACTGAGCATGGTAGTGTGCTAACCAGTTAGCTCTAGTTTAAGGGGAGCATTAAAATAACTATAGAGAAAAATATTTTATTAGTGATATACAATATAAATACAGATAAATTCTGACATCAAAAGCAGAAAGTATAGGAGAGGATCAAAAGGTAGAGCTTTTGTATGCGATTGAAATTAATTTGTTATCAGTAAAATATAGACTATTGTGTCTTTAAGATATTTTATGTGAGCCATGTAACAAACATGTAAAAACCTACAGTAGATTCACAAAAAATAGAGAGAGAAAAATCAAAGCACATCATTATCCAAAACGATCAGTTCACAGTTCTAACTGTTGTACAGAAAAGTCAAGTTATCGTGGTCTCTACAACATCCTTCAGTATCAGCCCCAGAGGACCTTCCTTTTACAAAGTGAAAGACTAAGTAGTCTGTTTGTTATTTTAAGCCAAAGAACTCTATCTGCACCTCATCTCCTTCCTTATGTCATATAGATGGTGTGGCTGTGCTTTTTTAATTGCAAATTTTATTCTTGTGATGTTCCTGTGTGGTTTTAATTGAAAAACTTCCAAGTGATAAATCATCCAAATACCCTGTCTCCTCTGTTGGGTCTGATTAAGACTTAATAAGAAGCCACATGTGAGTGTGTTGTGGTTTGTCTTGTGTATCCTTAGAGATAGAGGTTTATAGTGTTTGTTGTGATATATCTGGTGGTGATATGCACATTCTTTTTTGAAAATCAAATTTTGGCCTGTTAATTGCTGAAAACATTTATCCTTAAAACAAAAATGTCAATTAGCTAAATAATGTCCTCAAAAATAGTTCTTCATAGTTAAGATAATTTCTCTTAAATATCTAGCATAGTGCCATTCAATCATTCAATAAACCTTAGATGAGCATCTATTAACTTATAGAGAGTGGAAATACAGAGCTTATACTCAGGTACAGGCCTCACTCCAATCCTGGGCCCTGGCAGGGCCTCAGCAGATGCCTGTAGCCTGTAGGAGCCTTGGATAGCATGCCCAGATGGGGAAGAATTCGATAATAAGGAAAAGAGAATCTGTTCACAGACTTTAAGATGTTAAAGAAGGAGCACATTTTGCTGTATTTCCAGTGTTCTTAGGCTGGTCCTCAGACTGGACTCAGCTGTACCAATGCTCCATGTGCAATAGAGCATCAGGTCATGGAGTTCAAATCTGAGCAACCACTCAGCCTTTGAACTCTGAGTGCCATTCCAGTGGCACTAATCTTGGATTTAAGTGGCTTAAGAATGACCACCCACAAAAACTCAATAGCTCTGGAGTTGGCAATTACATCAACTCTGAACAGAGGGGTGGATTAATCATGAAGCTAACAGCCTCTCCTTACACGTGCCCCTTCCAAGTCCTGTTAGGGGAGCCCTAGGGCTGTGCTCATAAGAATATAGGTTTTGAATGTGCCATTTTCTTGAGTTGAGGGGAAAAATTCAGCAAAATTATTTCTTAACCAAAGGTGAAGTAGTTAATTATCTGCATGGAGCACTAAACTCAGGAATCAGATGTGTTCAGGAAATCAAAAAAAAAAAAAAACTTACAGGGCTTAGAAATACATGCTGCCTTTTCATTAGTATACAATTGGTAGAAGGCAAAAACAGGATCAAAGATGATGGATAGGCTAACTCAGAGTAAAGAAGAGCTGTTTAAGGATGAATGTCAAGATGCCAAGAGTCAAATTTGGGAAACTGAGCCTGATAGTCAGCATCGAGTGATGTAAAGGGAACAGGAGATGCACTAGGGGCAGGTGCTCTTAAACAGGACTTGGATCTAGGTGTTGGTCAATCAGAAATGGTGACTGAGAAACAACCAAGCCCAACAGAGGAAGCAAGGTGAGATCAGAGGGAGTAGCTTAAGACGAAGACACAGAAGGAAGAGATTTAGGAAAGGACCTGCTTCATGTGACAGATTCTGTCTTCAAGTCTTCTTTCTCCTTGGTATCCATCAGAAGAGACTCTGTTCTGCTGCTGGAAAAAGTGACCCCCAAATCTCAGGGGCAACACACACACACACACACACACACATATACAAGTGAACACATACTTACATACTCATATATAGACACACACATACACACACACTCATCACAACCTACAGACATCTGTGGTCTGTGAGGCTCTCGCACATGCACCATCTGGAACATGCAGCTTCTGGGGCAGGAAAAAGAGAGAGACTAGAAAGTCACACTTGGGCTTTTCCTGCCTCCACTCAGAAGTGACACAGGTGACACCGCCCACGTTTCATTGGCCACAATGAGTCACCGGGGAGTAGAAATACAGCTATTTGACAAGTATTACTGTCTATCTACATCCTTCAGTAGAACTCCTGAGAGCAGTGCTGTCAGTTTTTTCTCACCTTGGAGAAGCTTCTTAGGTACAGCTTTGTGCAGAGATTGAACATGATCTGACCCTCTCAGAGTGGGATTTGAAGGCAATTTCTATCTGGCTCCTTTGGTGTGTCTCTGACTCCTTACTCCACTTCAGCTTGTTCGAATGGGATTAATCAGATTTGTGTCTCCCCTGCCCTTCTCCCTTCCCCACTCAGTATCACTAACTGCAGGGTGATTGTTCAGCATTTGTTCATGCATTCATTTCTTATCTGATATTTGTTAAGCTCTTTCTATGTGTCTTTACTTGACCTTATGGAGGCATTGAAGAACAAGACACAATACTTGCTCCCAAAAAATACCACTTTAGAGACAAAAAGAAAGTTTTTACAGATTAAATAGACACAGCAGTAATTCTGAACTGGAAGAATTAGAAAGTATTTCCAGAAATGACAACTCTGTGCTTTTAAAAATAAAGGAAGTTGTACATATTTTCTTTCTGTAGTGGGCTTGAACATGTGTCCTCTAGATTCAAATATGCATAAATGTAATACTCGCTATTTTTATAACTGATTTCATCTTGTGCAATAGCAAGGGGTGTTTACATGGACTGAAACTTCCATGAAGTTAACATAGACTCTCCCATTTGAAATTTGTCCCCCAAGTTAGCTCGGATTTATGCTAATAATTATCTTGTCAAATCCAGTTCCAGCTCCTGCTAAGACTGGTTTTCCTCTATTTCAGGAGGCATCTTCTTGTCTCTCCTCCCACAGATGGTGTCTGGGGTGGGAGGGCTTCTTCCTTTCCAACAGCAGCAGGGAAGGGCCCTTGGTCTGCTTGCTCACCACTTAGAATATGCTTGTCTTTGATTTAGTAGCTTTGATCTTCTCTGGTCTCTGGGTATTTGATGTTGCACTATGGAGGAATGAATGAGGCCAATTCAGTGCCATACACTTTGTTTGATGTTGCCAGTCATATATTATAAAGGGTTGAACAGAGATGATGGGTTGGACCTCAGTCAGCTCATGACCAGCTCATGACCAAGCTCATCACATGCCCTTGTGATGAAGTTGTCTTTAGTAAAGAAGCCTTTACAAATCTTGGTCCAGCCATGCAAGGAACACAGATGGTGAGGTGGGTCACCAGTACTTTTGTGTAACAACTCAATTGATTGTTTCCTTTTAAGGTCATATAGTTCTTTTTTAATTCAAAAATATTTTGTATATTAGTCCCTCTGATTGGTCCCCAAAATGTCCCTCTACCAAGGATATTTAATTATTAACTTTCCTAGCAAAGAGATTGCTGAACCTCTGAAACCTCCATATTTTCATGGTGATTTGGGATTAATAATGCTACATATTGTATTGCTTTACAATCCATAAGACTGAATAAACAGTTAGTCTAAGTTAAAGAACAGGATTCTTCCTGCTCTTTACTTCTGCACTTCTAATTCAATATAGAGCTGTTAAACTAAAATTTTTTATAACAAAATTTCTTCCTGTTACAGTTATGTGTGGTTTGAACTGAAAATATGCCAAATGATAAATATATAAACATCCGGACCACATGGCCATATCTGATTAAGACCAGAACAGGAGGCTTCATGGTGTTCACCTGTCAGTGTGCTGAGGTTTGTCTTCTTTATCTTCAGATACATAAAGACGCAGTGTTTATACATGTTTAGAACTGGCTCTCTCAGCACTGCTCTTGGAATGGGGCTAGCCTTGTTTCTGGTATTTCAATTTACTGCATTCATTGTAGAAAAGTGTAGAAGTTAACCAATACATAGTTTATACCATTTAATCATATAAATATCATTACAACAAGCGACACAACTTGCATTGTGGTGTTAAGTCCTCACATCAAGTTAAATTATATCTCAAAAGATTTCTTTGGATTGAAATGATTTGTGTAAAATACCTGGCTGACATTCATTCATTCAGGTATACAATAGATATCATTTAGGATTTTTAATTAACAGGCATCGGGGATAAGGAGGTGAATTAGACACAGAACTTTACCAAGTCCATTTATAAAGTAAAATTAGCAAGTAAACAACTTAATTCATGAGGTTCACAGTTGATAAGGTCGAGGTTTATGAGCAGTAGAACCTCTCTCTGGGGCACAGAGAGAAGGGGCGATGTGTGGAAGACTCACAACTCTGGCCCCAATCACCGTCACAGCATGTGGTTCCTGGGAGAGTTCTGACAGCTCCAGTCAAGGCTCCAGGTAACAGAATTAAATTCCTGTTCTAGAGTCCTGGGGTTCCTGGGATGGGATGGAGAGAGGGGCCCTGATATTGCTTTTCTGCCAAGATGATGTACTATTGTTGACTAGTTATATCTCTTACTAATGCCAACTCATTTAATTCTAACCAAAACTCTGTCGTCTATACACAAGTATAACTCTTCTTTTACAGACGAAGCCACTATACAAAGAGTGTAAGGATCCTGTTCAAGGTCACACACATGGTATGTGGCTGAGCTCTGAGTCAGGCCAGGCAGACTGGTTCCTGAGCCTGTTCTGACCCCTGAAGTTCACATGGACAAGTTTAGTGTCCTCCCTAAAGCTTTCCTCCTTGAAATCTTGGATGAGATGGGACACTGAGATTTCCTTATGTGTCAGAGAAGATAAACCTTCATCAGAGGGTGAGTTGGTCCATGTTGACCTGCATCCCAGCTCTGGGGTACAGGGTTCTGCCTGAACACAGCCTGCAAGCCCTGGGTTAACCTCTCCTTCCAGCCCACTCCATCCTTATAATGGGGTATGGAGTCCCTAACAGTATGTTACCTACGAGATCTCAATCCCGAGGTGAGATCATGTGTACCTGGTTCACTAAACACATCCCTGTGTCATCCTGTGGGAGGAATGACTGGACTCCAGGAAGCATGTCCTGTGTTCTAGGTGTTTGTCCGGTGGTTTCTGGTGATGCTGCAGAGTCCATAACTGGGTAGGGAATGGTGACTCTGGGACTCACGGGGAGTAGAGCATCGACTCTAGTGACTGAGCAGATCCTGTTCCTACTCCAGTCCCTGAGTTTATATTCTGGTTTTGATATTTATAATCAGTTATTATCACTACTGTTTTAAGCATCCAGAGGAGATGGGGTTCATGTACAGATGGAGGCTTGGAAGTCAGAGGAATACAGGGCAAATAAGTGACTATTGTAAAATAATGGATTAATATTAGCATATTTAGAGGGAGAAAAACATATGTTCAATTGAACTTTCTCCGTTTTCATTTACCTGAGTCTCAAGGACAGAGAAGCTATGTCTGCTGACCAGGATGAGGTGTTCTCCCAGTGGGGATGTGACAGGGCTGTGGACTGGTCCACAGCTGCCCTCAGGTGTGGGAGGGGAAGGGTGTGAAGCCGTTTCTGAGCTCTGGTGGGGACTCTGGGGCATGTGTGTCACAGGTGGGTCCTTCCCACATTTGTGCTGAAATGATGAGAGTCAGCGTGACGGGGCCTCAGGGTGGGTTTGTGTGGACCACAGAGGGGCATCATGGGAATCTTGAGCCTGAGGGAGCATGAGGAATGAAGGCAGTATGTTAGTGACCTTGAATTTCAATGGGGGAGCTCTATCTTGCATCATTTACGGCCCTACTCAGTCTCTATACTCATCCCTGGGCTACTTTCTGGAAAGCATCTGGGAGCTTCTCTGATCAGTGGAAACAGAACAAGGCAGCAATGGCCACATTGGACATCAGACCCTTCTGCTTGGCTCTGTGCACCCAATCTACCTGGGCTTCCATTCTTGCTGCCACCTTTCCTCTTAGGCTCAGAAGAGGTTCTGTTTTCTGCTTCACTCGCCTCTTCTTTGCCCCTTGCATGCAGCCACTGTGCAGCAGAATACTTTCTATTTATCCTTCTGTCTGGGCGCAGTTGCTTTAAATTGTATTTTACATCTTCTTTAGTTATGGCTTATAATACAAGGGTGTTCTGAATCTTATAAAACCAAACTCTCAATATGCAAAGAGGGACAATGTGAAGTTTAGAAAACCCAAGTCTTTCTAAGTTATATATTTTCTTCTCTTAGATCCCCAAATCTTATTTTGGCAGGCTAGAGTTGAATGATAACTCCTACTTTCTCTTTGTTCCTGTAACAGCAATCTCTTTCTCTCTTGAAGCATCATTTGTTGACTAGCTGAGAGGGATATTTCACATAAAATTAATGAAATAAAGGGAAAGGGACTTAGCATGTCTGAAAATCCCTTATAGGGCTTCCCAGGTGGCTCAGCAATAAAGAACCTGCCTGCCAATGCAGGAGACACAGGAGACGTGGGTTCAATGCCTGGGTTGAGACGATCCCCTCAAGAAGGAAATGGCAACCCATTCCAGTATTCTTGCCTAGGAAATCCTGTGGACAGAGGAGCCTGGCAGATTACAATCCAGGGGTCACAAAAAGTAGGACACAACTGAGCATACATGCACCTTCTCTGGGACCCAGTCTCCAGATCATTCTGCGAGGAGAAGACCTGCAATCTCATCCACTCAACTTAATGGTTCCCTCCCCACCTTCTCCACGGTCACCTGTGAATTCCTGAAATCCTTGTCCTCATTTTCTGCTGGCCTGAGAAATGTTCTTGTGCTTGAAGCTTTCTTGTAGTACTCTGCTTGATCCTGAGCTCAGTGCTGGGGAAGATCAATGCTTGATACCATCAAAGTTATTCTACGTGGTCCAGTGAATTCCACAACCTGACCCTGCAAGATTTTACAGTTCTTGGGGATTGGCCAAGGTAATCAGAGGAAAGAATGGTACTCATAGTTTTTGATGTGACTTTTCTACTCTAGCCCTGGTCAGGGGGCCTGGCTCTCAGGACCACGGAAGCAGGAGGTCAAAGGACCGTGTTGCTCATATAAGGAGATGTTGAAGATTCAGAAGCTCATTGGTGTCTGAGCTGCAGAAAGTGGCAGATGCAGCCTCCGATACTGCCTGAAATGGTGAGAGGTGTCGCTATTGGCTCCCAGGAGGGAGGGTGTAAGGGGTGGTCTATATAGACCCCGGTCGGCACCCTAACGCCTCCTCACAGGCTGATCCTGCTGCTGGGACTGTGACCTTGAGGACGTGGGGTCAGGATGGCTCTGGGCAGACACCTCTCCCTGCGGGGACTCTGTGTCCTCCTCCTCGGCACCATGGTGGGTGGTCAAGGTAAGAGCTGCCCCTCTGCCCTGGGTCCACACCAGGCAGTGCACACCTTGGTGAAGGGAAAGGTGTCTGTAGCTGTGGAGCTGAACCTCAGTGTTTTTGACCAAAAAGGAGCCACGCTGACTGTGAATACTTGTCCGTCTCCTGTGGGGGGTCCACTGCTAGTTGTGGCAGATTTTACAGAGCAGTGAGGTTTGCTCTGGACTGAGCTGGGTCAGCCTGAGTCCCCTCCACTCCCTCAGGGAGCTTCTAGGGCCCAGTGACTCCCAGTGTGTGGAAGCTCCAGCTACTGACCTCAGCTGGGACTCTGGGCTGTTCCCACATGCTCCACATGCTTGGTGTGTGAGCACTGCCACTGGGTCCCCATGTTTCCTGTGTGTATGTTCCTGTAGGCTCTGTGTTTGTGTTTGTGTGTGTTTGTGTGAGGGTGAGGAGTGTGTGTGTGTGTGTGTGTGATTGTGAGGCATGTGTGAGGGTGTGTGAGGAGTGTGTGAGGGTGTGTGTGTGTGGAGTGTGTGTGAGAGAGTGTGTGTGTGAGGAGTGAGTGAGGAGTTTGTGTGTGTGTGTGTGTGTGTGGAGTGGGAGTGTATGAGGAGTTTGTGTATATGTGTGTGTGTGAGGAGTGTGTGGATCCTGTCTCTGTGAGAGGAACAGAGCTGATGAGCAGGGACTGAGTCCATTGGTCTGTGAAGCAAACAGGGTCCCACAGGGCTGGGTGTCTTGGCCACTGCATGTAACCAGATCAGAGATAATGGTGCACCTGCCTGCCTCTCTCTGGCTCCTCTCTCCCCATCCTCCAGGCTCCCCTCTGCATGTTGCTGTGTCTGCCCAGCACTGGGCTCTGTGAGACGCTCTGCCTGCTTACCTCACCTGTCCCCACCAGGTGTCCATTACAGAGCAGAAGCCCACAGCCAGGAGAGGGGACCTCTTGTCTGTAGAGATCAGTTGATGTGCAGCCGCAGGTGTATAAGTTCCCTAGTCTCTGCCCTGGTTCCTGTGACATTTCCTGATGTGCTGGGGCCCTGGGATGGTCCTTTCCCCTCCCAGGATCTGCTGTGACTCTGTAGGGAGCACTTTCTGCCTCGCGCCCTCTCCTGTTCCTCTCTGGAGCTGGTTTCCCCTGAGTGAGAGGACGGCGGGCATCAGGGCTGGGGCTGCGGAGAATCTGGTCTCCAGCCTGGAGAAGGCAGCTTTCTCAGATGTGGGTGCTGATCTGGCTGAGACTCCGGGCAGCCCCATCTCGTCTCAGAGCTCACTGTCATCCCCTAGACCTCAGCCTTGCGTCCACAGCTCTCCTTGGGAAGTCCCCTCCCTCCTCATCTCTGCTCCTTGAGTGCTGGGCAGGTGCTGGTGAAATGTCTCCTTCTGAGGGCTTTGGAGGTCAGAGGTGGGTTTTGGTCGCAGAAGGGGGAGATGATGGGTGTTTTGATGCATGGCCCCCTCCTCTTACAAGAAAAACTGTAGGAAATTTCATCAGTTGTTTTTTAAGAAGCAAGAATATTTCACCAAAGTAACCACTATTTTCATTTTCTTTGAAACAACACCATTCAGAGTTATCCTATAACATTTTATTCTTCTTCTTCATGTTACAGTTGACTTGCTCCTTGTAGAATAATAGTCTTGGCCTTTCTGAGCACCTGATGATTTCTCACATGTTACAGGAATCTCCACCTTGAAATTCATGATAGGCATTGGCATAAAACTCTCTCTCAAATGCAGTTGATGCCATTAGCGTAGATCCTCAGGATTAGATAATCTGGCATATATTGTTTTGTATCCTGTTTTTACAATCCAGAATATATTTTGGGCATTTTTCTATATCATTAACTATTCTTTTACACACTAAAGCATTTTATTGTAGAATTAAAAAATACAGGCTATCACAGGGATAGTACTGAATTTTTTAACTGCCTCCAGCTATTTCACTATATGCAGAAATGCAATATGCTCACCTGACCATCTGTATTGAGCATTTAGTTGTTTTCAACATTTTTTGCTATTATGAAAATGTTACTCTGAACTTCCCTGTGTTTAAATGTAGGACCATCCATGACTGCTTCTCTTAATCATATTCTAAAGGTGAGGTTTCCAGGAATTCCCTGGTGGTCCAGTAACTAAGACTCCCTGCTCCTAGTGCAGGGTCCTAGATTCGATCCCTGGTCAGGGAACTAGATTCCACATGTGGCAACTGAGAGTTCGCATGCTGTAGCTAAAGATCTTGCATATGGCAACTAAGACCTAGGCAGTCAAATAAATAGATAAATAAACAAATATTTAAATGTCAAAAAAAAAAAAAAGTGAAGTTGCTGCTTTATAGGTTGAGTACCTCTAAGGCTTTAAGGCTTTGTACCCTATACCTTTACGGTTTTGGGTACATAGAGATTAATGCTTGCCAGAAATAGCTGCACTGAACTTTAGTTCTACAAATGGTGAATGAGAATGTTAGTTTCCACATAGCTTCACCAACTTTGTCTTCTTACGAGGTTCTAAAACCTTAGCCAGTTTGGTAGGCAAATACTGGCATATATTAGCTAATTTAATCCTTCGTTTGTCAATTACTTTGCTCATTACATTTGTCCTTTTTACCTTGTGATGGCTATCATTTTTGTCATGATTTGTATTGAAACTCTTTGTACTACTACTATCATCTACTGCAACAACCTACAGTGCACTTACTTATATGAACTCATTTGAGCACACAACAGTCCAACAAGCAGAATATATATTTTATCCACCGAACAGATCACTGAGGCAAAGCAAAGTCACTTGCCCAAGATGAGTCAGTTGTAAGACACAGAGGTAAGACTTGAAACCAGGCAGTTTGGGTGCAAGTCCCTGTCCTATTGAATTACATTATTTATAGACCGAATATGCTTCCTTCAGTTTATTGTTTGATTTTTTTGGCTGTACCAAACCAGACCAGGAATCAAGCCTGTGGTACCTGCACTGGAAGTGCAGAGCCCTAATTGTTGGACCACCAGGGAAGTCCCTCACGGAAGTTTCTAATAATATTAATTGCCTGTTAAAATTTCCCGTTTTTGTTTCCACTTTCAGAGCCTTGTCAAGCATGTTCTTCCCCACTTCAAATTTAAATAAATTATTTTTATCTGTAATAATTTTATGAATATATTTAAATGTGTAAATACTAAATAATTGTGTAAGTTATTTTATGTATGATATGACATTCTACCTAATTTTATTTTTTCCAATGTCATTCCTGAATTATTTCTTTTTCTTTTCTTACTGATTTGAATGCCATAAATGTGCTAAATTATATCATTTCCATACCTTCTTTTCAGAATTTATTTAGACTTTCATTCCACAAATGTTTATTAATTTAAAGGTGGGTTTGTGGGGCGTTCAATCCATACCCTTTGCAATTCACCAGATGCTGAGGCCCTAATGATGGTGAATAAAGCTCCCTGGCCCATATTAACTGATAGTCTAGTGAAGCTGGACAATAAAACTAGAAATTATAATAAACTCTGATAAGTGCCATCAGTGGGGACACCAGCGGGTTTTTTTTTTTTTTTTCCCCAAGGAGTTATCTTTTCACATCAAGTGGCCAAAGTATTGGAGCTTCAACTTCAGTATCAGTCCTTCCAATGAATATTCAGGGTTGGTTTCCTTTAGGATTGACTGGTGGGATTTCCTGACAGTCCAAGGCACTCTCAAGAGTCTTCTCCAACACCACAGTTCAAAAGCATCAATTCTTCAGTGCTGCTTCCCGGGTGGTGCTGTGGTAAAGGACCCGCCTGCCAATGCAGGAGACATAAGAGATGCAGTTTCAGTCCCTGGGTTGGGAAGATCCCCTGGAGAAGGAAATGACAATCCACTCCAGTATTCTTGCCTGGGGAATCCCATGGATAGAGAAACCTGGCAGGCTGTGGTCCATAGGGCCACAAAGAGTTGGACACTACTGAAACGACTTAGCACGCATGCATGCAGCTTTCTTTATGGTTCAACTTTCACATCCATACATGACCACAGGAAAAACATAGCTTTGACTATACGGACTTTTGTTGGCAAAGTGATGTCTCTGCTTTTTAATATGCGGACTAGGTTTGTTATGGATTTTCTTCCAAGGAGCAAGTGTCTTTTCATTTCCTGGTTGCAGTCATTGTCCACAGGGATTTTGGAGCCCAAGAAAATAAAATCTGTCACTACTTCCACTTTTTCCCCATTGAATTTAGTTCAGATGACCATTTCAAGTATTAAAAGCTGAGAAATATATTTCAAGCTCCCATTACTATTATTCCTGTCATTCTTTCCCTTGCATTTGCAAAAGTTTTTGTCTCTTTATATAGTTGTTTTTATCTATTGTTTCCAGCTTTATTGGAAGGTAATCACCATATAATAAGATATAAGTGAAAGATGTACAGTATGATGACTTGAAATACATATGTATATATTCTCCAGTGAAGACATACAGGTGTCCAAAAAACACATGAAAAGATGCTGAGCATCACTAATCATCAGACAAATGCAAATCAAAAGTACAAAGAGGCATCACCTCACACCAGTCAGAATTGGCCATCAAAAACTGTATAAGCATAAATACTGGGAATGGTGTGGAGAAAAGGGACTCAGCCAAGAGCAGACTCATTGGAAATGATGCTGGGAAACATTGAAGGCAAGAAGAGAAGCGGGTGGCAGAGGAGGAGATGGTTAGATAGCATGATGGTTAGAAATCATCATGAATTTGAGCAAACTTCAGGAGATAGTGGAGGACAGGTGAGCCTGGAGTGCGTCAGTCCATGAATTGACAAAGAGTTAGACATGACTTAGCAACTGAACAACAACAAATAACTGATTCACTGTGCTGTACAGAGGATACAACATTGTAAAGCAACTATACTCCAATAAAAATTAATTTTAAAAGGATACAAATGAACTTATTTACAAAGCAGAAGCAGATTTACAGATATCCAAAACAACTTATGGTTACACAAGGGGAAATGTTGGGAGTTAGGGAGAGGGATAAATCAGGAATTTGAAATTAACACACACACACCTTACTATATATATATGATAGATAATCGACATGGACCTACTGTATCGCACAGGGAAGTCTAACCAGTATTCTGTGATAAGCTATGAGAGAAAAGAATCTAAAAAAGAATGAGTGTATGTATTAAAATATATAACTGAGTCACCTTACTGTACACCTGAAACTAACACACCATTGTAAATCAACTATACTCCAAAAATTAAAGTATTAAAAAAGAAATACATATATATTTTGAAACTATTAACATAATTAAGTTAGTTAACACATTTATCACAGCACATAATTACTGTGTGTATGTTATGAGAACTTTTAAGATTGACTTTATTAGTAATGATCAAATATACAATCCAGTATTGTCAACTAAGATCATGACAACTGATTCCATCATTTCTTGGCAAAAAGATGGGGAAAAAGTGGAAAGAGTGACATATTTTATCTTCTCAGGCTCCAAAATCACCATAGTTGGTGACTGAAGCTGTGAAATCAAAAGATGTTTTCTCCTTGGAAGAAAAGCTATGGCAAATCTAGGCAGCATATTAAAAAACAGAGAGATCACTTTACCAAGAAAGGTCCCTATAATCAAATCTATGGCTTTTCCAGTAGTCATGTATGGTTGTGAGAGCTGGATCATAAAGAAGGTTGAGTGCCAAAGAAGTGATGCTTTCAAACTGTGGTGCTGGAGAATACTCTTGAGAGTCCCTTGGGCAATGAGGAGATCAAATCTGTCAATCCTAAAGGATATCAACCTGAATATTCATTGGAAGACCGATGCTGAAGCTCCAATACTTTGGCCACCTGATATGAAGAGCCAGTTCACTGGAAAAGACCCTGATGTTGGGAAAGACTGAGAGCAGGAGAAGAAAGGAGTGACAGAGGATGAGATAGTTGGATGGCATCACCAACTCAACGGACATGAGTTTGAGCCAACTCCAGAAAATAGTGAAGGACAAGGAAGCCTGATGTGCTGAAGTTCATGGGCTTGCAGAGAGTAGGACATGACTTGGTGACTAAATAACAATTGTCAACTACAGTCACATGTACATTCCATCCCCAGGGCTTATCTATATTCTAAGTGGAAGTTTGTACCACCATCATCCTTTCCTCCCACTCCCATCCCTACCCAGGCAACCACCAATTTACTCTCCTTATCTATGAATTTGTTTTTTGTTTTTAAGAGTTCACATGTAAATGAGACCAAACAGTATTTGCTTTTCTCTGTCTTACTTCTTTCACTTAGCATAATGCCTTCCTACATTAGTTATGTGTTGCTGTGCTACAAATTACTGCAAAGCTTGGCCCTCATGATTAGAGCCCGTGCTCAGCAACAAGAGAAGCCACTGGCATGAGAGGCTCATACGCCACAATGAAGAGTAGCCTCCACTCTGTAACTAGAGAAAGTCTGTGAGTGGCAACAAAAACCCAGCACAGCCAAAAATAAACAAACAAAACAAAACAACAGCTTAAAGCAACAAACATCTAGCACCTCATAATTTCCATGGGCTAGGAATCGGCAAGGATTACCAGGGTCCTCTGACTTGTGTTGTTTCACTGGTTCAGTCATCTGAAGGTTCAACGAGGGGTGGGTACCACTCAAACCCACCTGGTTGTTGGCAGCATTCAGACTCTAGGAGACTGTTTAACTGAGAGCCTCAGTCTCTTGCTGGCTGTTGCCAAGAGGCCTCCCTTGGTTGCTTGTAGTGAGGGTCTCTCCATACACAGCTCACAGTGTGGCAGCTGGCTTCATTAGAGCAAGAGAGAGAGAGTAAGATAGGTCACCAAAGGGAAACCAGAGTCATCTTGAAACCTAATCTCTTAAGTGACATCTCATCACTTTTGCCAAATACTATTTGTACATGCATGTTACTAGATACATTGGAGTGTGGGGATCACACAAGGGCATGAACACAGGTGATGGAAATAACTGGGACACTGCGGAGCCTGTTACCCCAGCCCTCTGTTCCTGAGCTGGATGAGATGCTCCCTATGGACAGGGAAGGAGAGGGAGGATTCCTCCCTGGGTCCTGGGCCATGAGCTGTAACTGAGATGGGGAAACTGGGCCCTATTAGCCTTGGGCACATCTACAGGGAGGGCAGCATCCAGAGTCTCTGGAGGCCTGTCCTCGGTGGTGTCCCTGGAGCTGGTTCCACAGGCTTGTGAGAAACACCTGGTGCCTCCTTTCCTGCTCCACGTTCAGTGATGGCACATTGGGGGCTTTGAGCTGGCCACGGTGGGAATGTTTAGACCATAAAAGTCAACAAATGCAGGGATTTTTTTTCCCCTCAGAGAGAAGATTTTTTTTTAATACTTACCAGCACACCACTGCACTCTCTCTTAAAATCTCTCCTGTGTCCTGTGTCTGTGTCTCTCTTGCAGTTCTAGAGCTGAGGCTGAAGGATGGAGCCCACCGCTGTGAGGGGAGAGTGGAAGCTAAGTACAAAGGAGAATGGGGCACAGTGTATTCTGAGAACTGGCTCATAGGTGGTGCAGAAGACGTGTGCAGACGACTGGAATGTGGAGTTGCCATTGATGCTCCCAGAGGGTCTTATTTTGGACCAAGACTTGGCCCCATTTGGTTTTATATGGTTCTTGTGAGAGTATAGAGGCTGAATCAACTTTGAGTATCTATAAGTGTGTTCATATTGATTTTAAAAACTATAATGACACCTTCTCTCATGACCAGGATATTGGAGCAGTCTGCTCAGGTAAGGCCTGTCTGGTCTGGGAGGGGATTCCCAGCAGGAAACACATCTGTCTTATTCACAGAATGACCATGGGGAAACCAGATCACATGCTTTAGAGCACCCTTGGGGGAAGACTCTGGTCACACTTGATTCTTAGAGCATTAGGTTCTCAAGGCAGGTTAAGGGTTTGCTTGGCCCTGGAAAGTAAAAACTTCAGACTTGTGGACAGCTGGACCCTTCAGATCTCTGTGATGTGTCATAAGCGGTGGGGAAGTGAGGTCAAATGTTACAAACAGGTACAACTGCTGGGTTAGACTTTCATACAATGATGTGACAGATTAGTTTCATCATGATTATTTTTTATTCTATTGAGATGGCCAGTCAGGTTTGGCCACAAGAGAGGGCATAAGAGAGGGCAAGCATAGTTTATTACACTCTCTGGTCTTAAAGAAACAGAGTCACCAGAGGTATGAAGGGATCATATCACAAAGGCTGCAAGGAGGTTGACTCAACAAAGCATGAGAAGCCAAAAGAGAGAGTGAAGACACATGGAGAAGTGACAACACTGGGAGTCAGGGTGCAACACAAGGAAAAGGCATGAGGGGATTTCACTGGTGCATTTGAAGGTCCTAGGTCACAGTCAGGGCAAGAAGGAGGATTTGTGGCAGGAGCTAGTCTCATCACCTGGCCACCTTGGTGGGGAGCTCACATTCTGTCTGTGGGGTTGTTGAGGGAGAAGCAAAATATGAGGCTTAGAAATTAACAGCACAGTAGCAGTGAGGCTAATAGGACCTGAAGTGACTCATGAGAAGTGCTCAGTGCTAAGCACATTGGATTGTGCCAAGGTGGAGACAATAAAGACAGCAGTGAGACTAGGGTATGAGTAGGTGGTCAGTTTCCAGTGGTTATTACAATGGTGGAAGATCTAGATGCTTTACACATTAATCCCATCAGACCAGGTGGACTAGAGGAAAAGTAAGATATCACAGTGAATTCCTAATGTAGGTAGTTGAGTCTTTCAAAATGGTCAGCCATCTGGTGGGTGAGACAGGGGGAGACCTGAGAATATTTGCAGTACATTTCTAGCAGCTCATGGCTAATCAGCTCTTTTGGGGAAGATCACCGGAAAAGTGGCTTTTCCAATCTCACCCTCAGCAGATCTTTGATGATACTAGTTGAGACCCCTAAGAAAAGAATTACTTTCCTTTTAAGCTACTTTATTGAGGTATGACTGACATACCAAATGCTGTATATATTTAATGTATACAACTTAGAACTTTGGGAGGTAAGTATACATCTGCAAATGTTTTCTTCTGTTATTATTATTATTAAAAATAATTAGTTTCAAGGGGCATTTGAGTTTCAGATAGGAATTTTTTGTTTTAAGAAAATCTGTTTTCTGGCATTTCAAGTAATATTTCTATTGTTACCATGCCCTAATCTTGGTTTCAACTGCAGATAAACTTGTGGAAATACTACATGGGTTTCCACCTTATTTTGATAAATCAGCATCTGAGTAAAAATACAGTGTGTGGTGCTGTAAGCTTATGTGATGTTGGAGCTCCTAATGTTACTGTTTTAAGAAAATCAATGTTTCAATATTAATTTCAGTTAGGATATACTTAAGAATTAACAGGGTGCTATGACATTTTAACCTTGATTATGGTTTTTACTCCCTAAGGCTGCTCTAATTTAGACTTTCACATGTATATGAACTGTTCCAGTTTTTTTGTGCTAATCTCTTTGTCAGTTTCTTCCCTCTGGTCTATCGCTTGTATATTTTCAGAAACATGTTTTAGTGACAGCAGGTCAAAGTGGTGACACAGGAGAAGTAAAAAGAGAATAGCATGTCTGTTCCAATTCTCTAATTGAAACTGAAGTCTTGGAGTTTCTTTTTAATTTTAGGAAAGTGGTGTGAAAGAGAATTTCACCCTCTTGACCTTTTAGAACTAACACCCAAAAAAGATGTCCTTTTCATTATAGGGGACTGGAATGCAAAAGTAGGAAGTCAAGAAACACCTGGAGTAACAGGCAAATTTGGCCTTGGAATACAGAATGAAGCAGGGCAAAGACTAATAGAGTTTTGCCAAGAAAATGCGCTGGTCATAACAAACACCCTCTTCCAACAACACAAGAGAAGACTCTACACATGGACATCACCAGATGGTCAACGCTGAAATCAGATTGATTATATTCTTTGCAGCCAGAGATGGAGAAGCTCTATACAGTCAGCAAAAGCAAGACCAGGAGCTGACTGTGGCTCAGATCATGGACTCCTTATTGCCAAATTCAGACTTACATTGAAGAAAGTGGGGAAAACCACTAGACCATTCAGGTATTACCTAAATCAAATCCCTTATGATTATACAGTGGAAGTGAGAAATAGACTTAAGGGTCTAGATCTGATAGATAGAGTGCCTGATGAACTATGGAATGAGGTTGATGACATTGTACAGGAGACAGGGATCAAGACCATTCCCATGGAAAAGAAATGCAAAAAAGCAAGATGGCTGTCTGGGGAGGCCTTACAAATAGCTGTGGAAAAGAAGAGAAGCCAAAAGCAAAGTAGAAAAGGAAAGATATAAACATCTGAATGCAGAGTTCCAAAGAATAGCAAGAAGAGGTAAGAAAGCCTTCTTCAGCGATCAGTGCAAAGAAACAGAGGAAACCAACAGAATGGGAAAGACTCGGGATCTCTTCAAGAAAATCAGAGATACCAAAGGAACATTTCATGCAAAGATGAGCTCGATAAAGGACAGAAATGGTATGGACCTAACAGAAGCAGAAGATATTAAGAAGAGATGGCAAGAATACACAGAAGAACTGTACAAAAAAGATCTTCACGACCCAGATAATCACGATGGTGTGATCACTGACCTAGAGCCAGACATCCTGGAATGTGAAGTCAAGTGGGCCTTAGAAAGCACCACTACGAACAAAGCTAGTGGAGGTGATGGAATTCCAGTTGAGCTATTCTAAATCCTGAAAAATGATGCTGTGAAAGTGCTGCACTCATTAAGCCAGCAAATTTGGAAAACTCAGCAGTGGCCACAGGATTGGAAAAGGTCAGTTTTCATTCCAATCCCAAACAAAGGCAATGCCAAAGAATGCTCGAACTACCACACAATTGCACTCATCTCACATGCTAGTAAAGTAATGCTCAAAATTCTCCAAGCCAGGCTTCAGCAATACGTGAACCGTGAACTTCCTGATGTTCAAGCTGGTTTTAGAAAAGGCAGAGGAACCAGAGATCAAATTGCCAACATCCACTGGATCATAGAAAAAGCAATAGAGTTCCAGAAAAATATCTATTTCTGCTGTATTGACTATGCCAAAGCCTTTGACTGTGTGGATCACAATAAACTGTGGAAAATTCTGAAAGAGATGGGAATACCAGACCACCTGATCTGCCTCTTGAGAAATTTGTATGCAGGTCAGGAAGCAACAGTTAGAACTGGACATGGAACAACAGACTGGTTCCAAATAGGAACAGGAGTCAGTCAAGGCTGTATATTGTCACCCTGTTTATTTAACTTATATACAGAGTACATCATGAGAAACGCTGGACTGGAAGAAACACAAGCTGGAATCAAGATTGCTGTGAGAAATATCAATAACCTCAGATATGCAGATGACACCACCCTTATGGCAGAAAGTGAAGAGGAACTCAAAAGCCTGTTGATGAAAATGAAAGTGGAGAGTGAAAAAGTTAGCTTAAAGCTCAACATTCAGAAAACGAAGATCATGGCATCCGGTCCCACCACTTCATGGGAAATAGATGGGGAAACAGTGGAAACAGTGTCAGACTTTATTTTCTTGGCTCTAGAATCACTACAGATGGTGACTGCAGCCATGAAATTAAAAGACACTTACTCCTTGGAAGGAAAGTTATGACCAACCTAGATAGCATATTGAAAAGCAGAGACATTACTTTGCCAACAAAGGTCTGTCTAGTCAAGGCTATAGTTTTTCTTGTGGTCATGTATGGATGTGAGAGTTGGACTGTGAAGAAGGCTGAGCACCAAAGAATTGATGCTTTTGAACTGTTGGAGTGTTGGAGAAGACTCTTGAGAGTCCCTTGGACTGCAAGGAGATCCAACCAGTCCATTCTGAAGGAGATCAGCCCTGAGATTTTCTTTGAAGGAATGATGCTAAAGCTGAAACTCCAGTACTTTGGCCACCTCATGCGAAGAGTTGACTTATTGGAAAAGACTCTGATGCTGGGAGGGATTGGGTCAGGAGGATAAGGGGACGACAGAGGATGAGATGGCTGGATGGCACCACTGCCTCGATGGACGTGGGTCTTAGTGAACTCTGGGAGTTGGTGATCGACAGGCAGGCCTGGCGTGCTGCGATTCATGGGGTTGCAAAGAGTCAGACAGACTGAGTGACTGATCTGATCTGATCTGATCAGATTGTTGAAGGTGAGGTACTGTGTTTAGGATAAATCCAGAGTAGAAATCGTTTCTGAGCTCTCTGGAAGATCTGACATTGGAGGACTGCAATTGTCTTAATGGGAATTTTTTAAGGAAACTTCAGAATTTTTTCAGATTTTCCATTTTTTGTGCTTTCAAATATTGGTAGTTTTATTTTCAAGGGAAGACATGCAAGGACCTAACAGAAGTAAAAGGATAAAAAAGAGGCAGCAGGAATACAAAGAAGAACTACACAAGAAAGGAGTTATTGACCCAGATAACGATGATGATGTGGTCACTCACCTAGAGCCAGATATCCTGGAGTCTGAAGTCAAGTGGGCCTTAGGAAGCATTAAGACAAAAAAAGCTAGTGAAAGTGATGGAATTCCCGCCGAGCTAGTTCAAATCCTAAAAGATGACGCTGTTAGAGTGCTGCACTCAATATGCCAGCAAATTTGGAAAACTCAGCAATGGATTCCACAGGACTGGAAAAGGTCAGGTTGTTTTCATTTTAATCCCAAAGATGGACAATGCCAAAGAAAGTTTAAAGTTCCACACAACTGCACTCATTTCATATGCTAGCAAGGTAATGCTCAAAATCTTCAAGCTAGGCTTTAAGTGTACGTGAACTGAGAACTTCCAAATGTACACGCTGGATTTAGAAAAGGAAGAGGAACCAGAGATCATAGTGCCAACATCTGCTGGATCATAGAAAAAGCAAGAGAATTCCAGAAAAAAATCTACTTCTGCTTCATTGATTATGCTAAATCTCTTGACTGTGTGCATCACAACAAACTGTAGGAAATTTTTAAAAAGGTGGGAATACCAGACTACCTTACCTGTCAAGAAGCAACAGTTAGAACCAAGCATGGAACAATGGACTGGTTCAATGTAGGAAAAGAAGTATGACAAGGCTGTATGTTGTCACCCTGCTTATTTAATTTATATGCAGAGTACATCATGCGAGATGCTGGACTGGATGAAGCACAAGCTGGAATCAAGATATTCAGGAGAAATATCAACAACCTCAGATATGCAGATGTTATCACTCTAGTGGCAGAAAGTGAAGAGGAACTAAAGAACCTCTTGATGAAGGTGAAAGGAGAGTGAGAAAGCTGACTTAACACTCAACATTCAAAAACTAAGATCAGTCTATGGTCACACCACCCTGAACTTGCCCAATATTGTTAAAAAACTAAGATCATGGCATCCAGTCCCATCACTTCATGGCAAATGTGCAGTGCTAAGTTGCTTCAGTTATGTCCAACTCTGTGCAATCCTATGGACTGTAGCCTGCCAGGCTCCTCTGTTCATGGGATTTTCCAGGCAAGAATACTGAGGTGGGTTTCCATTTCCTCCTCCAGGGAATCTTCCCAGGATGGAAGGGAATTAAACCCACGTCTCTTATGTCTACCTCCATTGGTAGGAAGGTTCTTTACCACTAGCATCACTTGGGAAGCAAATATATGGGGGGGGGGGATGTAAACAGTGGCACATTTTATTTTCTTGGGCTCCAAAAGCACTGCAGATGGTGACTTCAACGATAAAATTAAAAGATGCTTGCTCCTTGGAAGAAAAGCTGTGATAAACCTAGACAACATATTAAAAAGCAGAAACATCACTTTGCTGACAAAGGTCAAAGCTATGTTTTTTCCAGTAGTCTGGTATGGATGTGAGAGTTGGACCATAAAGAAGACTGAGCACCAAAGAATTGATGTCTTTGAACTGTGGTGCTGGAGAAGACTTTTGAGAATCCCTTGGACAACAAGGATATCAAACCAGTCAATCCTAAAGGAAATCAACCTTGAAGATTCATTGAAAGGACTGATGCTGAAGGTGAAGTTCCAACAGTTTGACCACCTGATGTGAAGAGCCAACTCATTGGAATAGACCCTGATCCTGGGAAAGATTGAGATGAGAGCAGGAGGAGAAGGTGGGCAACAGAGGACAAGATGGTTGGATGGCATCACTGACTCCATGGATATAAATCTGAGCAAACTCCAGAAGACAGTGAAAGACAGGAAAACTTTGGGTGCTGCAGTCCATAGGGTCGCAGAGTTGGATACGATTTAGTGACTGAACAACAGTGTATCTTTTACATATTGGTAGGATCTAAAGTGATAACCCCCCTTTCATTCTTGGTGTTTTTAAATTTGTGTTCTCTTAGTTTTTCTTGATTGACTTTTTTGCTAGAGGATTATCAGTTTCATTAGCCTTTCAAAAAGATTACCAGTTGACTTTGTTGATTTTCTTTATTGTGTATGTTTCCTATTTCATTGATTTCTATTAGTTTTTGTTCTTCTCGTTTGGTTTTGATTTGCTGTATTTTTGTAGATTCTTGAGGTGGAATCTTAGATCATTTGCTCTCAGTTTTCTTTTCTTTTCTAATGTAAGCCTCAAGGAAGCATAAAGGCTATAAATTTTCCTCTAAACACCATTTCAGTTGCTTCATGCTGATTTTGAAACTACATAATTTCTTTTGTATTTTATCATCATGAAATGTTCTTTTCTCTCTGAATATATTCCTTATCCTATAGGCTTACTTCATATAATGTTAATATATATAACACAGCTTTCTCTGATCAGTGTTTCCATGGTATATCTTTGTGACCCTATGTTTCTGTGTTTATACAGTGTATGATTTTGTCTTACTTTATGTAGTCTTATCATCTTGCTTTTAGTTGGAGTGTTTAAATTATTTAAATTTAACATAATTATTTATATACTTGTGTTTAAGTTTACTAGCTTGCTGTTTGTTTTATGCTTTTTTGTTCTTATTTTAATCTTTAATTGAGCATTTTAATACTCTATTTTATGTACTCTGTTGGTTTATTGGCTGTATCTCTTTTTGCAGAGCTTATCATAATGTTGAAAATATTACTCTTTAATCACATTTTTCTTTATATAGCATGTCACTTAATATATAATGTAAGACCTTATTATAGTATACTTCTATTTCCCTGTTCTTGTTATTTATGTTACTGTTGTCATATATTCTACTTATAAATATATCATAATTTTGTAATACACAATTGTTATTTTTGTCTTAAATATTGTAGTATTTTAAAAATGAGAAGAAGTTTTTAAAAATATTTACTTGCAGAATTATCATTTAACGCAGTTTTTATTGCTTTGGGTAGATTCAAGCTTTCATTTATTATCACTTTCCTTTAACTTTTAGACCTTTAGATAACATTTTTGTGTAGTGTATGTCTGATAGCCTCACATTCTATCATCTGTTATTCATCTGAAAACACTTTAATTTTCTTTCAGGTTTGAGTTATTTTCAAAAGTGTCTGAATTATCTGGCTTGCATTACTTCAAACAAGAAGTCAGTAATACTTAACATTGTTCCCCTATATATAGTGTGTCAAAATTTCCTGGCTGCTCTTGAGTTATTTTTGTTTATGAATGGACTTCAGCAGTATATTATCAAGTGCCATGGGTGGTTTTATTTACTTTATCTTGTTTGAGGTTTGTTTAGCCTCTTGGATCAGTGGGTTTATAGCTTCATTAAATTTGGAAAAATTCCATCTATCATTAAAATTTTTTTTTTCTACTTATCCCTTATTCTGAATCTCCAAATAACATATTTTACATGGTTTGATATTATCCTTAATGATAATAGTTTCTACTCGTATTTTTCTCTCTCTACTTCAATTTGGATAGTCAATTGCTATGTGTTGAATTTCAAATTCTTTTATTCTGCAATGTCTTGTGTCTTGTTAAGTTAATCCAGACAAATTTTCATTCCAGATATTGTATTTTAGTTTTAGAAGCTCCATTTGCTTATTTTTTCTCTACTTTGTTTTTATGCCTCAGTAGGTATATTTATATTAGAGGTTTAAAGACCTTATCAGCCAATTAAATCATCTCTGTAATTTCTGAATTTGCTTTTAATGATTGCTCATTTAAATTTTTTTTTTATGGATTATATTTTTCTTCTTTGGAAGTCTAGTTTTTTAACTGGATTCAGGCATTACTAGGTAGTCTTTTACCAGAAAGAACTCTAGCAATAAATAATCAGAATATACTCAGAAACAAGGGAATTTAAAAAATTAGGTAATTGATTCCCTTTTATTCTTTACAAAATATGCTCCTTGGATGACTAAAGATACATTGTCATTTTGGTTTCCCTCCTTAGCCTCAAAACTTTTTATGATCTCACCTTACTTGCCACAAACCCCACCTATATACCTACCCTTCACTTCTATAGCAGTTGCTTACCTTTTCAACAAACCCATCTTTAAATCAATAAACATTTGTATATTTAAGATCATGTTTACTTGTGTGAAAAGGGAGAAATGACAAAAATCCAGGGTTAGGTGATAGATAGGATGAGCAGAGGGTGATGAAATATGCTAAAAACTGATTCAACTAATATTTTCCCCAAATATTTATGTGTCTTGTGAGTATTGAGGCTTATGCAACTTCAGTTCAGTTGCTCAGTCACATCTGACTCTTTGCGACCCCATGGACTGCAGCATGCCAGGCTTTCCTGTCCATCACCAACTCCCAGAATTTACTCATGGCCATTGAGTTAGTGATGCCATCCAATCATCTCATCCTCTGTCATCCCCTTCTCCTCCCACCTTCAGTCTTTCCCAACATCAGGGTCTTTTCCAAAGAGTCAGTTCTTCACATCATGTGGCCAAAGTATTGGAGTTTCAGCTTCAGTATCAATCCTTCCAATGAATATTCAGGACTGATTTCCTTTAGGATGGACTGGTTGGATCTTCTTGCAGTCCAAGGGACTCTCAAAAGTCTTCTCCAACACCACAGTTCAAAAGCATCAATTCGTCAATGCTCAGCTTTCTTTCTAGTCCAACTCTCACATCCATACATGACTATTGGATAAACCATGCTGCTACTGATAAGTCGCTTCAGTCGTGTCCGACTCTGTGCGACTTCATGGACTGCAGCCTGCCAGGCTCCTCCCTCCATGGGATTTTCCAGGCAAGAGTACTGGAGTGGGTTGTCATTGCTTTTGTCAGCAAAGTAATGTCTCTGCTTTTTAATATGCTGTCTAGATTGGTCATAGCTTTTCTTCCAAGGAGAAAACATCTTTTAGTTTCATGGCTGCAGTCATCATCTGCAGTGATTTTGGAGTCCCCCAAAATAAAGTCTGTCAGTGTTTCCATTGTTTTCCCATCTATTTGCCATGAAGTAGTGGGACTGGATGCCATGATCTTAGTTTTCTCCAACTGGGAGCTCTCCAAATAATGGCTTACTTGCTCTCTACTTTCATCTTCTACTTAAAAAAAAAAAAGTCAGTTTCTTTTAACATTATAAAAATGTTTAATACATTAAACCATCATGAAGGAAAATTAAAAAGATACAAATAATTGGAAAATCATTCTGTGTTAATAGATTGAAAGAATTAATATTGCTAAAATGTCTATACTGCTCAAAGTAATCTATAGACTTGGTGCAATCCCTATCAAATCTCAATAGCATTCTTTATATAAATAGAGAAAAGCCTCAAAATATGAGTGTGTCATTTAGTTTTCATGTATTTATGAATTTTTCCTGTTTTCTTTTCATTCTTGATTTCTAGCTTCCATTGTGGTCAGCAAAGACACTTGAATTATTTTGATATTCTTAAATTTTCTGAGACTTGTTTGTGATCTAGCATGTCCTGGAGAATAGTTCATGTGTCACTGAGAAGAATGTGTATTTTTCTATACATTGGGTAAAAATGTGCTGTATGGGTCAGTGTATTGGGTGAATGGGCACTATGTGTCTGGTAATGGCATTTCGACTATAGTGTTGCTCAGCTCTGTTGTTTTCTTATTGATTTTCTGTCTAAACAATCCATCCATTATAAACAGTGGGATATTTTTGTATTGCTTCTATTTCTCCTTAAGATCTGTCAATGTTGGCTTTGTTTATTTACATTTTTTGATGTTGGGGGCATATATTGAATATATATATAATAACATGGGTTATCGATTCTTGTTGAACTATTTAATTATTATGTCTCCTATAATGGTTTTGGCTTAACTTCTCTTTTGCCTGACTTTGCTTTCTTTTGATTATTATTTGCATGGAATCTCTGTCTCTACCTTTTCACTTTCATCCTATATGTGTCATGAAATCTAAAGTATGTAGTTGGGTCTTGTTTTTTAATCTACTCAGGCCATTCAACATTTCTCAATTGGAAGGTTTAATACATTTACATTTAAAAGCATTATTGAAAGGTCAGGACTTATTGTTACTACTTTCTTCATTGTTTTATGTCTGTTTTGTAGTTCTCTTGTTCTTCCCTTCCATTGCTTTCTTTGTGAAGTGATTTTTAATAGTGCCATGCTCTGACTCTTTTCTCCTTATCTTGTTATCCACTATACTTTTAGTTGTGGTTACCTGGGAACTTGCATCAAGCAATTGATAGATGTAACAGTCTATAACTGAAGTCAAGTACAATTAAGGTAACAACTTAAATTTAATAGCACACGGAAACTCTATATTTTACTATCCCCCCAACACTTTATATCATTGACGTCAGATTTTATTTCTTCACATATTCTTTTTCCACCAGCAAATTTCTGTGGTTATAGTTATTCTTGCTGTGTTTGAATTTTGATTTACAAAACATGGTTAAAATTATGTGCTGAGATTACAATATATTAGTATTCTGTACTTCTCTTCATATTTATCCTTACTAATGAGAGGCCCGACAAGATTAGTGGTGATGAAACCCCTCAGTTTTTGCTTTTTTAAAATTAAAAAAAAAATCTCCCTTCATTTTTAACGGAAAGTTTGCTAGATAAAGAGTTGATGATTGGCAATTTTTCTCTCTAAGTCCTTTGTATACATTACCCTACTCTCTCTGGTCAGCAAGGTTTCTGCTGAGAAATCTGCTTTATGACAGGAACTGCCTTATATGTAACAAGTCACTTTTCTTTTAATGCTTTCAAAATTATCTTTGTGTTTGAATTTTGATAATTTAACTATAGCGAGTCTTGGTGTGGAATTCTTCAGGTTCTACCTACCTATGAACTTTTGGGCTTCATAAATCAAGTTGTCCTTTTTTCTCTCCCTAAACTTGGGAAATTTTCAGTCATTGGTTCTTTATATAAGCTATCTGCCTCTTTCTTTTTTCCTATTGGGGCTCTCATAATGCATGAATAATTTTGCTGTACAGTTTCCCATGTATTGTGTATGAATAATTTTCACTTTTTTCCATCTTGTTGCTGTTCAGTCACTAAGTCATGTCTGACTCTTTGCGACACCATGGACTGCAGCACACCAGGCTCCCCTGTCCTTCACTATCTCCCAGAGTTTGCTCAGATTCATGTCCAAGCCAGTGATGCTATTTAACTATCTCATCCTCTGCCACCCCCATCTCCTTTGCCTTAATATTTCCTAGCATCAAGGTCTTTTCTAGTGAGTTGGCTCTTCACATCATGTGGTCAAACTGATGTGGAGCTTCGACTTCTGCATCAGTCCTTTCAATGAATATTCAGGGATGATTTCCTTTAGGACTGACTGGTTTGATCTCTTGAACGTCCAAGGGACTTGCAAGAGTCTTCTCCAGAACCACAATTCAAAAGCATCAATTCTTTGGTGTTCAGCCTTCTTTATGGTCCAAGTCTCCCATCAGTACTTGATTTGTTCTTCTAACAAGATAATTTGAAATAACCTGTCCTTAAGTTTGCTGATTCTTTGTTTTGGACAATAGTTTGCCTGAAGCACTCTTTTGAATTTTTCAGTTCAGTTATTGTATTCTTGAGTTTCAGCAATTCTGTCTGGTTTCTTCTTGTGGTTTCTGTTTTTTAGTATATGTGCTGCTGAAGTGAGCACTGTGTTTTCTATTTTTTAATTAAACTTTGCCATTTGTTCACGTACTTTTCCAGATGGTGTTCAGTTGTCTGTTTCTGTTCTATTGTAGCCATTGAGTTTGAACCAATTATTTTGAATTTTTTCTCAAGCAGTTCATAAATCTTCATTTCTTCAGAGTAGTTGCTGGAGTTTTCTTGGTTTCCTTAAGTGGCATCTTATTTTGCAGATTCTTCATGATCTGTGTAGTCCTGCATTGGTGAGTGTGCATTTGAAGGAGCAGACACTTCTTCCAGAATTTCAACAAATAAAGATTTGTTGAAATCTGATTTCAACTAATAAAGATCTACTGCCTTGTCCTTGAACTGATCGGACTGCCCTTGGTCTTGTGGTCCAGCAAAGCTGGAGTCAGGTTATGTAGCTGCTTCTGGGGCTGCTGTTGTGTCTCTGGTCAGTGGCCCTGTTGGCAGGTACATGGATGGGTGTCGCTTCCTCTGAGTGTTGAGGTGGGCAGGATTGCTTCCCTAGTGTAGTAGAGTGAGACTGAGCCTAGGTTGCAGGGTGCACTAGAATCTGCACTCATACTCATGTCCACAATTGACAGTCCTGTTGTCAGGGATGCCAAATGGTGTGACTCCTTCTGGATGTCTGGGCAGACAGGACTGCCTAGGACCATGGTGGTGCAGGGTTGTGCCACATCAGGGAGCAGTTTCTGAGTCAGTTCTGTCTGAAGTTGACAGGCATGTTGCTGGGGGCACACTGTTTCTTTGGGAGAGTGAGGGTTGGGGACCCTCCTTTTTTATCATCTCACTGATGTCAGATATGAATACAGAATTAGCATGATGATAGAATTAAAATCAATTAATACCACTCCTTATGGTTCTTTATGATTTCTGTTTCAGAAGAAAAGTCTGTAGTAGGAACTCTTTGGCAAACTCACTGTTTTATAAATTTCCATTCAGAACTCATTCTCTCCCAGGTTTGTTGCCAAATACTAAGTTTTCAAGAGAAATTTCTAAGACCATCCCTTCTCTCTCCTGTGACTTTCTGAACCTACTCAACAGAACAGACTCATCTTTTTTCCTATTTAGGTAATCTAAGAAATTCTTGGAATATTTTGTCATCAAAAATTATCAGAAAAATAAAATTTGGTACATTAAAAGTGAATTAGTTATTATGTCAGTATTTCTTCTCTTGAGCCATTATCTGTCTACAGGTTGGCATGCACTAATGGATCCAGCCTATATGATTTTCTCTACACCAAGCCACTTGAGGAGTGGCACATGGGAGAAAAAACTGATTAGATTAGTAGCAGAAAGTCTCAGAAAAGCTTTCTAACTTTGTCCAGATGATAGATCTCTACACTCTCAGCCATTTTGCTCTGGTTTGGTTCTGCTCTTCATGTCTCTATACTCAAGTTTGAGTGCCACACATTACATGTTATTTTCTGGGGCTCTGTAGATCCCAGGCTCCTAAATGAGAAACTTCTCTAACCAAAATAAAATATATGTACCTGGCATTTAGCCAGACAGATGATCTGTCTTGGTCCCTGTAGTTTCCTGGACCTCAGAAAAGGAATTCACATTTCTAACCAACCTCAAAGTATACCTTGCTGGGATCCAGTCATTTGAAATTGACCCTGCTTCTGGGTTTCTCTTTAGAAACTCGGTCATGAAAATGCAACTCTGACACTAACTGTTAAATTCTCAGTTCATGCTCAACTCCTGGAAAGTTTTCACACCATTGCCTGTGGCATATTGTTTTCAATTTGCAAGCAAGGAAAATGAAAACTCACTGTATTTGTCGTTATTTTTATCTTAGGTTCTGTGCGTCTGTTTGGAGGGGATAGACCCTGCTCAGGGCGTGTAGAAGTACATTCTGGAAAAGCCTGGATCCCAGTGTCTGATGGGAATTTCACACTCCCCACTGCCCAGGTCATCTGCGCAGAGCTGGGATGCGGCAAGGTTGCATCTGTCCTGAAACACATGCCCTTCAGAGAGTCTGATGGCCAGGTCTGGGCTGAGGAGTTCAGGTGTGAGGGGGAGGAGCCCGAGCTCCGGGTCTGCCCCAGAGTGCCCTGCCCAGGGGGCACGTGTCACCACAGTGGAGCTGCTCAGGTTGCCTGTTCAGGTGAGATGTAGATCAGGACTAACCTCCCTGCACTCTTGTTGGGGTAAGAAAATCATGAGATTTTGCTGAAATCCTGTCTTCTTCTACTAGCGTACTCAGAAATCCGGCTCATGACAAACGGCTCCTCTCAGTGTGAGGGGCAGGTGGAGATGAACATTTCTGGACGATGGAGAGTGCTCTGTGCCTCCCACTGGAGTCTGGCCAATGCCAATGTTGTCTGTCGTCAGCTCGGCTGTGGAGTCGCCATCTCCACCCCCGGAGGACCACACTTGGTGGGCAGAGATGACCAGATCTCAACAGTCCGATTTCACTGTTTGGGGGCTGAGTCTTTCCTGTGGAGTTGCCCTGTGACTTCCCTGGGTGGTTCTGACTGTTCTCATGGTAACACGGCTTCTGTGATCTGCTCAGGTAAGAGAGAGGGAAGGGCTGTTGGTACTCAGGATGCTCCTGGAGTGATATGTCTCCAAGGGCAGGGAGGGAGGGAAAACTGACTTCAAATGTTAGATATTTCATGACGAAATATGGGTTTTGTCATTATTCATTCATGTTTCAGATCAGGGCAAGAAGCATAAAGGAGAATACATATTTTAAGTAAACATAGCTATTTAAGTATAATCATAGTGAACAATATATAAGCAAAAAGGGTATACCTCAGTCAGAGATTTTTCCCCACTGAACCATGTGAGAATTTCTATGCCCATCAGTTTCCTTTACCTGATAACCTCAGCATGTATTTCTTAAGACATTATTCAAATTCAGGAAATTTCAATTTCACACATTATTAACAATTTTGAAATACATCTGAACTTGAAATTGTTTTGTTTTAAAGTTATAGTAGAAAGGTTTAACTACAAATTCAGTATTTTTAATAAATCAGAATTATTCAGATTTTCTATTCATCCATATGTCATTTCAAATGGAACTATTCAAAGAATTTCTCTACTTCAGCTAATTGTGTAAAAGTCTTGGCAAAGAGGGAATGATGTCAGCATCATGGTGGTTTGCTTCCTTCCTATTTGCTTCTCTTTTTAACAACTAATTAACCATACATCCATGATTCAAAGTGCCTCTGTGAAAGTTGTGGGATCCATAACTTATATCAAAGGACCAGGAAGATGGTCACTCACCTGGGCATCCAGTAATAGGTGGGTAGACATTGGTACAGACTGGAGCCAGCAGGAGTAGTGAAGCTGTCCCAGCCCCCTGGGCCATGGTCAGGGAAAACATGGAGAAACATGGTGAGTGCTCATTTGGTCAGATACCTATAGAAATTGTTAGAAGTCCAGGATTCCTGAAGGGAGAGTTCATTACTCTGTTGGAGCCAAAAAAGTTAAGTTTGAATTATTGGGGAGGATTAAAGGATTTTGCCAGTGCTGCTCCTTACCCCGAGGTGACAGCATAAATTTGAACTAGTTGGTGGGGCCTCTCTCATGGGCGAAAAGGAAAGCAATGAGCTAGTGCCCACTTGATATTGCTGGGGAAACCACTTTCTTTCCAGCAGCACCCAGAGTTCTAGGGCTGAACCTCCATGACTGAGGCAAGAGAGGAAATATGAAAGATCATTAAAAATGTCAAAGAGTGTAAAAGGGATGCAATTCCTGCGACTACACTCAGTGCTTCAGCAGGAAGCCCATCCATAAGCCTCTAGGAGAATGTCACCCAAAGATGTCTCTCCCTGGGCCTGGAGGTACTCCAAGTCCCTGAAGGGTACTAAATCTTTAGTAAATCATCTTTACTACCACCCTTCTGACAGCTGCTTTTGTGTGTTTCCAAGTGTGGAAATGAAAGCAAACTCCAGTAAATGGAGTGATCTTAAAAAACAGACTAGGGTCTGTGGGCAGGGAGGTAACCACAGGCTTGAGCTGTAGCTCAACATTCTGCAAAACAGAAGAGAGGTTTTCAGCAGCCTGTTGAGTTTTATGGACCAAATAAGACATAAAAGCTTAAGGTATTTTCTATAAGATGAAGCAATAAATATAGAGTGAATCTATATAAGGTCAGAGAAGAGTATATACCACCTGAAGGTAACCAGTAAAAATTTAATGTGGTGTCTGCTACATCTAAGTCAAAAGCAGCAAAGCAAAATTTCAAGGAACTTGAAGAATTAAAGAAAGTAGTCATCACCAAAGAGTAACAGTAACTTTTCAAAACTGACAAAGACACATGTCAATGACATGGATCTTTGCAATCTAGCTTATAAAGAACCCAATTCAGCTGTTTTGAGGAAACTGAATGAGCTGTAAGAAAAGACAGAAAGGCAATTCAATGAAATAAGGGCAACAATAGATGAAAAAATAAGAAGTTTAATAAAGAGAAGTTATAAAAAGAACCAAACAGAAATTCTGGTGCTGAGGAGTTTAATGAATGAAATGGGGAAAAATGCAGCAAAGAGCATCTACAACAGAGTAGATCAAATTAAAGATAGACTCAGTGGTCAAAAATGAGTAAAAAGGGAAGAATATATCCTATGTGACTTATGGGTCTATGCTAACATAAAAATGTCTAGGAGAAGAGAGGGGGAGGGTGGGAGAAATTGTATTTAAATGAATAATAGCTGTGAATTTTTCTAACTTGGGGAGAGGCTTGAAAATTCAAGCTGATAAAACTAATAGGTAACCTTATAATCCTAATGCAAAAGACCTTTTCTCAGAAACATAATTCAACTGTAAAAACCAAAGACAAAGAATCATAAAAGTAGCAGAAAAAATATTGAATAAAGTGAAATAACTAAATGATTATTTAGCATACTGTTTAAAATTTGAAACTCTGCTGGTCACATGCAGGACCAGCTAGTTCACATTGCTTAGGGTTGATGTGATTGCTTAGATTGATGACTAACATAGAGTTCATCCATGTACACAGACTGTCTTCACTAATGACCAATGAACCATAAACCAAACATAAGTGGTACTATTTATACCAGCAAAGTCTAGGGAGAAATTGGGAAAATTCCATTTATTATAGTATAAAAACTATTAAATATGTAGGAAGAAACTTAAAATATCTAAAGGGCTTTCATTGAAAGTCACAGAGCATTTAAAATATAAAAATGGATACCATGTTCATGGATTAGAAAACTTAATAGGCTGTCAATTCTCTTCACTTAGTACACAAAATAAATCTAATCCTAATAAAAAGCCAAGCAATATTTTTGTAGAACTTTACAAGCAAATTCTAAATATTTATTTAAATGTGAAAGAAGTGAAATGGACAAAACAATTTTGAAAACGAAGGGCCAAAAAGAACTTCAAGTTTCCTACTGCATGTCCACAGCAACATGGCCATTGAATAAGAATAGCTAAATAGATCAACAGAACACAATAAAGTTTAGTAACAGACCCAAACCCATGTATGTGTTGAAATTGTACAAAGGCATAGAGATATTTCAAAGGGGAAAATATATTCTCTTCAAAAATGATCTGCTAATTGAATATCTTCATGGGATGGGGGGATGAACCATGATCCTGATTTCACATCATAAGTGCCATTCCCCTCATCCTCACCCTGAAGAAAAATCCCAGTCCATCAGGGTAGCTCAAATAAATGGTTATTCCCATATTAAATTTAATTATAAAACTGGTAGAAGAAAACATAAGAAACATTATTATGATTGTGGAGTAGGCAAACATTTCCTAAGTCAGATAAGACATTAACCATTAAAAAATGAGACGTGATTTTCATTAAAATTAAAACTTTTTGATTTTTGAAAAAAAATTAAGACAATAAAATGGCATTCAACTAACAGGGAGAAGTTAATTGCAATACATAGTGAAGAGGAACTAAAAAGCTTCTTGATCAAAGTGAAAGAGGAGAGTGAAAAAGTTGGCTTAAAGCTCAACATTCAGAAAACGAATATCATGGCATCTGGTCCCATCACTTCATGGCAAATAGATGGGGAAACAGTGGAGACAGTGTCAGACTTTATTTTCTGGGGCTCCAAAATCACTGTAGATGGTGATTGCAGCCATGAAATTAAAAGACTCTTACTCCTTGGAAGGAAAGTTATGACCAACCTAGATAGCATATTCAAAAGCAGAAACATTACTTTGTCAACAAGGTTCGTCTAGTCAAGGCTATGGTTTTTCCAGTAGTCATGTATGGATGTGAGAGTTGGACGGTGAAGAAAGCTGAGTGCTGAAGAACTGATGCTTTTGAACTGTGGTGTTGGAGAAGACTCTTGAGAGTCCCTTGGACTGCAAGGAGATCCAACCAGTCCATTCTAAAGGAGATCAGTCCTGGGTGTCTTTGGAAGGAATGATGCTAAAGCTGAAACTCCAGTACTTTGGCCACCTCATGCAAAGAGTTGACTCATTGGAAAAGACTCTGATGCTGGGAGGGATTGGGGGCAGGAGGAGAAGGGGACGACAGAGGATAAGATGGCTGGATGGCATCACTGACTCGATGGACGTGAGTCTGAGTGAACTCTGGGAGTTGGTGATGGACAGGGAAGCCTGTCATGCTGCAATTCGTGGGGTTGCAAAGAGTCGGACACGACTGAGCAACTGAAATGAACTGATATCTAACAAAGGACTTGTAATAAGAATAAGTGAAAAATTTATAACAGAAAAATAAGTAAAGAACTATCCAGTTTAAACATGGGCAAGATATTAAGAAAGACACTTTCCCAAAGATGATATACAAATGGCCAATAAGTAAATGAAAAGATATCAAATATCATTAGCTATTAAAGAAATTCAAATTAAAGTATGAGATATAAATTCACAAATTAGACTGGCTAGAATTAAGGAGACTGACAATTCCAAGTTTGGAGAAGGTTATTGATCCACTAGAACCTTTATACATTGCTTATGATAAAGTAAGAGAAAACAACTCTTAGCAACTCTATGTTACCCAAAATTTCTGTTACCCAAGAGGGATGAAAAGATATGTCCACAAAAAATTTAGGCAGAAAAGTCAGACCTGTTTATTTAAAAGAGGTAAGATAGTACAAGCCACTCTATGCCGGGGTCCAGCCCCGGCTGATCCAGGGTATTCGAAGGAGAGACGGCATAGGCGACCTATTTATTTAAATATTTATCAAAGATATAAAGAGTAATAGGATGAGGATAGCTCAGTGAGGAAATTCAGTGGAGAAAAGAGGCTGAAATAAGGATAGCTCAGTGAGGAAGTTCAGTGGAGAAAAGAGGCTGAATAATTCAGCCAGAAGGTAAGAAAAAGAACGACATGGTGAGACCAAGTTTCAGTGAACAAGGCCCGCACTTTTTTTTCCAAAGTAGTTGTTATACCTTAAGTTATGCATAGAGGATAATGGGGGAAGGGGTAGAGTCATGCAGCAAGCCAGGCTTTCTTCCTGCAAACTTATCATATGCAAAAGCTTAGGTGATTTGCATCATCTTTTGCCCTGGAGGCCTGTTAACATTTTAAGGCCCTTTCTTCAGAAAACTTATTTTTCTCTAAAGGTGATTGGTCAGGAGCCACCCTCCAAAAGCATTAGATAAAGTTGCATTCCTACAGAGCAAAGGTGTGGTGGGCTATAACAAGAAAAAGAATTAACTCAAGGGTCCCAGGTTACAAACATTAAAGCTACTACTTACACCAATTATATTAATCAATACACTGCCAGGGACACAGCAGGTATGGGATATGGAAACTTAGCAGCAAACATTGGCCCAACAAGTGAAAATCCCTTCACCAATACAATTTCTAATCAATCTTTTAACTACTCAGAAGAATCTGTGTTTAGACGGTTTAGAACATCTCCTGCCTCTCACAGTTGGGAGGCTCTGAACAATCACATGTGGCCGGAAAAACCTATTCAGGCAGGCTAGAGGATTTCCAAAGGAGTTTGTAGGTTGAAACACTGTCACACCCAGGAATTATTAACTGGAGCTGTAAGCTAACTCTTTTTTCAGAGAGAGGTAGTGGGGGACAGCCCCCTGTAAAGTCAGAGGTGTAGCTGAAAGCACAAAGCAGAAAGTAGGCAGACTCTGGTTTTGGGGGTAGATGCTCGAGAATTTCCAGGGGGACCCCTGAGGCTCGATCCCGCCTTTGCGTATGCCGAGCCTCCTTCCTCATGACCTTTGTCATGGGCAGAGTTCCTCACGCTGGCTCCCAGCAGTGATAGAATTCCAGTTGAGCTATTCCAGATCCTGAAAGATGATGCTGTGGAAAGTGCTGCACTCAATATGCAATATGCACTCAATATGCAATATGCCGGCTCCCGGCAACTCTAATTTTCTTTAGTGAAAGAAAGGAAAACTTTCTTTGGCATAGTCATACAATGTAAGACTTTAACAATAGAAAAAATAAGCTACTCATAAATCCAACTACACAGAAAATCTCAAAGCATGCTAAATGAAAGAAGCCATCTAAAAGGGATTCCATATTGTATGATTTTATTAAATTCTCAAAAAATACAACTAATCTATTATAATAAAAGACAGATCAGTATTTGCCTGGATCTGGGTTTGTGGGGCTTTTATTGGTTGCAAGAGGCACATAGGAACTTTGTGAATAATCCTATATATTCTGAATTTTAACTGTGATAATGGTTATGCTGGCATAGGCAATTGTCAAACTTATGAAAACATACTCAAAATATGTGTATTTTAATGCATGAAAATTATACCTCACTACAGAAGGTTTTGGAGAAGGAAATGGCAACCCACTCCAGTATTCTTGCCTGGGAAATCCCATGGATAGAGGAGACTGATGGGCTACAGCCCTTGAGGCCACAAAAGAGTCAAACATGACTTAGCTACAAAACAAATAACAGGAGATTTTACTATTTGTCTTTTGTTTTTAGCTTAATTCCACTTTAGTAAAAAAAAAAAACAAAAACAAAAACATATTTTTAATTATTTTACCCTTTGAAAAAATTTTTGGATCTCACTTTTTGTATAATATATGATCAGCCTTGAAAAATGACCTATAAGTGCTTAGAATAAGGTGTATTCTCTAGTTTTGAGAGGTGTGTTTGTTAAACCACTCCACTCAAATGTTCTAAATATTTAGTGACTGGCTTTGCTTGTTTTGCTCTATAGTTACTGAGACTGAAAAAAGGTGTTTCCAGTTACTGTTGCCGGGTAACAAAGTACTTCAAAATCTAGTCACTTACAGCAACCATTTTATTTTGCATAAATATCAACATATATTTTTCTTTCAGCCCCAATTGTATCTCCTCACTTCCTTTCAATCCTCATTGACAGCATTGCCCAAGCCCATTAGGCTTCTGCTAATAACCTCCTTCACCGCTTCTAGCTTCTGCCTGTTACTTTGTTCCAAAAGCAATGTCATGTGTTTTTTAGGTGGCATCCCAAATTTGGGCCATTATGGATAAAGATGCTATGCATATGCATATACAAGTTGTTCTGAAAACAAACACTTCAGTTGTCTTCAGTAAATACTTAAGCTAAGCTAAGTCGCTTCAGTTGTGTCCAACTCTGTGTGACCCCATAGATGGCAACCCACCAGGCACCCCCGTCCCTGGGATTCTCCAGGCAAGAACACTGGAGTGGGTTGCCATTTCCTTCTGCCAATGTAGGAAAGTGAAAAAGTGAAAGTGAAGTCGTTCAGTCATGTCGGACTCTTTGTGACCCCATGGACTGCAGCCTACCAGGCTCCTCTGTCCGTGGGAGTTTCCAGGCAAGAGTACTGGAGTGGGGTGCCATTGCCTTCTCCAGTAAATACTTAGTAGTGTGGTAATTATAAGTGTTTGGTTACTATTGCTGCATAACCAAATTTCCAACAAAACTTACCATCCTAAAACCCCTTTTTACTTTTGCTCATGATTTCCTGGAGTTTGGAAAGGAATTTGGGAAGCGCTCTGATTTGTACTGTCTTGGAGTCTCATCAGGTTGTAGTCCAGTATCAGCTGGGGCTGACATCATCTGAGGACACAACTGGGCTGCGGATACAAGATGGTTCATGAGGACAAGCCTGGCAACTGGAAGGTCAGCTGGGTTGAACTGAGTGACCAGAGACCTGCATATGACCATCTCCACACGATGAGTGTCTCAAGAGGGCAGACTTGCCCTAAAGCAAAAGTCCTCAGTGATTTCACAGGAGGCTGCATGCGTTTTCCAGACCTAGTGCTGAAAGTCAAGCAACTTTACCTTAACTCCCTTCTGTTACTACAGAGTCGGGCATGACTGGGAGGCTTGGCATGCATTCATGCATTGGAGAAGGAAATGGCAGCCCACTCCAGTATTCTTGCCTGGAGAATCCCAAGGACAGAGGAGTCTGGTGGGCTGCCGTCAGACACGACTGAAGTGACTTAGCAGCAGCAGCAGCATTATTACTTACTAGGAATTCACAAAGGTCAGCAGAACTTCAAGGGAGGGAGACACATTCACTTCTCAGTGACTGTAACAGCAAAGATTATGTGCTGCTGTTCAGTCGCTCAGTCGTGTCCAATTCTTTTCTATCCCCTGGACTGCAGCACGCCAGGCTTCTCTATCCTTCACTATCTCCCGGTAACTCATGTCCCTCTGATCATTGCTATTTCTGCAGGAAACCAGACCCAGGTGCTGCCCCAGTGCAGCGACTCCCTTTCTGAACCAACAGGCTCTGCAGCCTCAGAGGAGAGCGCCCCCTACTGCTCAGGTGAGGGTCCTACAGGACAGAAGATGCTTCTCATCCGCAGCCCCCCACCACCCCCACCCCTGCCTGGGTACCGCCCCATTGTCCAATTTCTCTCTCCTCAGACGGCAGACAGCTCCGCCTGGTAGACGGGGGTGGTCACTGCGCTGGGAGAGTGGAGATTCTTGACCAGGGCTCCTGGGGCACCATCTGTGATGATGGCTGGGACCTGGACGATGCCCACGTGGTGTGCAGGCAGCTGGGCTGTGGACAAGCCCTCAATGCCACGACGTCTGCTCACTTCGGGGCAGGATCAGGACCCATCTGGCTGGACGACCTGAACTGCACAGGAAAGGAGTCTCACTTGTGGAAGTGCCCTTCCTGGGGCTGGGGGCAGCACGACTGCAGACACAAGCAGGACGCGGGGGTCATCTGCTCAGGTCTGGGCTGCACACTGTCCGCAGGAAGGGGGAGGGGTGGGGCCCTGGAAGACAGGAGTCTGAGTCCTGAGGGAGAGATGCTGAAAGGACCAGAGAAGAAGGCTTCCTCCCATGGAGCCTATGTTTCCAGCAGACGTGAAGACTAAGTGCTTTCACTTCCTTCTGCAGCAGCTGAGAGTCTGGTCCTTTGTTCTCAGCAGTGTTTCCTGGTAGAGCCGTTTCTTGCGGTTTCCACATGAAAGCAGGGCTCTCCTTCAGTTCCCTGTGGTAGTACAGTCTGGTGATCCTGTTGACATTGTAATGAAAGCACAGATTTACTCTGTTCAGTTCTATATCCTAGGAGTCTGACAAGGGTCTCCGTAGACCAACACCCCAGTGTCCACAGGGTTGCGTTCTTCCTGGAGGCCCTGGGGAGAACTCGTTTGCCAGTCTTTTCTGGTTCCTATGGGCCTCATTCCTTGGCTTGGAGCCCATCTTCTTCTTCAGACAACATTCCCTCCCCTGACCATTCTTCAGTGTCTCATCTTCTAACCACACTCAGGAAGAGTATTCCAATTTTAGGGATAATTAGATTGGGTTTATATGGTTAATTCATAATATTGCAGGTTAGTTTCACCATCCCAAGCTCCTAAGTTTCTTGTCTTAATAATGTCTGTAAAACCCCTTTTGAAATATAAGGCAACATTCACAGGATTGAAAGACTGGAACATAGACATTTGTGGGTTCACTGTTCTGCCTGTTTCTCCACTACCTACATCCCTTTCACATGCTCTTTTACAGGTTTTATCAGGAAACAAGGCTCAGGGCCCTTCCCTGCAGGTGCCTATGTTGGTCTTTCTCTCTGTTCGTATTCACTACATCATTGTGGTAGAAATAGAAAGACAGACATTAATGGACAAAGTCAAGTAAAAGGGAGACAGATTTCAGTCTTGTCACCTAGTGGGTATCTCCTCAGCTGGGTCAAGGGTGAGTGTTCACGATTTCTGGGAAAGAGGAAAACCCAGAGCACTGAGGGGAAAGCTCACTGTGTCCTGTCTCCTCTCTTTCAACCTTAGAGTTCCTGGCCCTCAGGATGGTGAGCGAGGACCAGGAGTGTGCTGGGTGGCTGGAAGTTTTCTACAACGGGACCTGGGGCAGTGTCTGCCGCAGCCCCATGGAAGACATCACTGTGTCCGTGATCTGCAGACAGCTTGGCTGTGGGGAGAGTGGAACCCTCAACACTATTGTTGGTCTCAGAGAAGGTTCTAGACCCCAGTGGGTAGATGGAATTCGGTGTCGGAGCACTGATACCTCTCTCTGGCAGTGTCCTTCTGACCCTTGGAATTACACTTCCTGCTCTCCAAAGGAGGAAGCCTATATCTCATGTGCAGGTGACTTGCTGTCTGTTTCTCTGTGTCTGTCCCAACCCTGTAGGAATGTCAGTAGTGAGATTTTATATTTTAAAATATCTAAGAGATGAGTTAAAGTTGGGTCCACAAAATGACGTTAGGATGGAGCTAATTCAATCCACATTTCAACCTTGTTATTTAGAGTTTTAATTTGGATATAATTCATATAACATTGTTTTAGTTTCAGGTGTTAAATGTAAAGCTTATATATTTCTGTATATTGGTAAATGATCACCACAATAAGTCTAGTAATATCCATCATCATGTATCATTACAATTTTTTGATTATGAGGAGAATTTTTCTTACCAACTTTCAAGTATATAATACAGATTCATTGTAGTCACCATGCTGTACATTACATCTTCATGGAATTCACTTTAGAACTGCACGTTTGTACCTTTTGACTACCTCCACTTGTTTTGCCCACATCAATCCACCTCTGGAAACCACCGAACTGTTCTCTGCATCTCTGAACCCCCTTTTTTTGGTATTTGATTTAAGATTCCACATATAAATTAGATCATATGGTATTTCTTTCACTTAGCATAATGCCCTCAAGGTTCATCCATGTTGCTACACATGGCAGGATTTTCTTCTTTTTGTTGGCCGGACATACGTACATATCACCATTTATCCATCAGTGAAGACTTATGTTGTTTGGCTATTGTAAATAATGCTGCAATGAACATTTGGTTGCACAGTTTTTTCAAGTTGGTATTTTGTTTCCTTCAGATAAATACCCAGAAGTGAAATTGATGAACCATATGACAGTTTTATTTTTAATTTTTGGAGAGCCTCAATACTGTTCTCCATAGGGGCTGCATCAACTCACATTCCCCCCTCCCTGCCCCGCCCAACTGTGCACAAGGTTTGCCTTTTCTCTGAGTTTTCACCAACTCCTGTTTTTTCTTGTCTTTTGGATAAAAGCCATTCTAACAGATGTGAGATATTACCCCATTATAGTTTGATTTGCATTTTTCTGATGACATAACATTGTGCGCCTTTTCATCTACCTCTTGGCCCTCTTTATGTCTTCTTTGAAAAAAAAAATGTCTATTCAGGTCTTCTGCCCATTTTTAATCAGATTGTCTGTTGGTTTGCTTTTGCTATTGAGATGTATGAATTCTTTAAGTATTTTGGATATTAACCCTTGTCAGAAATGTAATTTGCAAATATTTTCCCCAACTCCATAAATTACGTTTTCATTTTGTGACCCTTTCCCTTTGTTGTGCAGAAGTTTTTTAGCTTTCTGTAGTTTCAATGCTTATTTTTTCTCTTGTTGCTTTTGGCATCAAACCCAAAATATCCTCATGATGATTGATGTTAGGACCTTTTCACCCTAATTTTACTTTAGGATTTTTAAAATAATTTTAAAAATTTATTTATTTTTGGCTGTGCTGGGTCTTTGTTGCTGCATGGGGTTTTCTCTAATTGCAGTGAGCAGGGGCTACTCTTCATTGCATTGCACAGGCTTCTTATTGCAGTGGCTTCTTTTGTTGAGGAGAACAGGCTGGAGGGCACTGAGCTTCAGTAGTTGTGGCATGTGGGCTTGACAGTTGGCTGTTCCCGGGCTCTAAAGCACAGGCTCAACAGTTGTGGTGAATGGGCTGAGTTGCTCCGTGGCATCTGGGATCTTCCTGGATCAAGGATCACACTTGAGTCTCCTGCATTGGTGGGTGGATTCTTTACCACAGCCACAAGGGAAGTCCCTCTTCTAGGATTTTTATGGCTTCAGGACTTATGATCAAGTCTTTAATCCATTTTGAGTTAATTTTTGTGAATGGTGTAAGAGTTTTTCAGTTTCATTCTTTTGCGTGTAACCATCCAGCTTTCACAACACCATTTTTGAAGAGACAGTCCTTTCCCAATGCTATAATCTCTACTTTTTTGTCATAAATTAATTGACCACATATATTTGGGTTTATTTCTGGGATCTCTATTCTGTTCCAGTGATTTTTGTGTCCATTTTTTATAGCAATACCATACTGTTTGATTAATACAGCTTTGTAATATAGTTTGAAATCAGGAAGCACGACCCTTCTGTCATTCTGTCTCAAGATTTCTTTGGCTAGTCACTTTTTTTTGTGGTTCCACACAAATTTCAGAATTCCTTGTTTCCATATTTGTGTAAATTTTCATTGAAATTTGGATAAGGATGGTAGCAATCTGTAGGTTGTTTTGTGTAGTGTGATCATTTTAACAATATTAGGTCTTCCAATCCATGAGTGCAGAATATCTTTCAATTTATTTGTACCTTCTTTAATATCTTTCACAATGTGTTAAAGTTTTCAATAGTGTCTGTTTTGACTCTTCCTTTCAGATTTGGATGTTCTTATTTTCTTTTGCTTGCTTGATGATTCTGACTAGAACTACCGAAACTATGTTGAATAAAAGTGATGAGAGTAGGCATTTTTGCCTTGTGTTTGATCTCAGAAGAAAAGCTTTCAGCTTTTTACAGTTGAGTAGGATGTTTGCTGAGGGTTTGTCATATGATATTTATTTTGTTGAGGTATAATCCCTTTATATCTACTTTGTAAAGACCTTTTGTATCATAAACAGCTGTTGAATTTTGTCAAATATTTGTTCTTCATGTGTTGAAAGGGTATGATTTTTGCCTTTATCTTATTTGGTGTATCACATTAATTTAATTTGTGAATATTGAACCATCCTTACATCCTTGTTGGTCTTGGTGTTGTTATTATTACATTAAGTTGTGCCTGATACTTTGTGATCCAATGGACTATAGCTAGCTAGGCTCCTCTGTCTTAGATTTCCCAGGCAAGAATACTGGAGTGGGTTGTCCAGTATTCTCTTCAGGTATTATTGAATTTGGTTTTCTAATATTTTGTTGAGGATTTTTGCATCTATATTTATTTGGGATATTAGCCAGTATTTTCTTTTCTTGTGGTGTCCTTGTCTGGTTTTGGTATCAGGATAATCTCGGCCTCATAAAATGGCTTTGTAAGTGTTCCTTTCATCCTTTTTGGAAGAGTTTAAGAGGGCTCCAGTGCCTTATACCATTACACTGGGAATTGGAATTTCAACAAAAATTGTTGGTGGGGTGACAAATAGGCAAACCATAGCACCTTACTTCCTTCAACATTTCTCTCTCTCTTATTCCCCACCTTCCACACACACCCCATTCAGGTGTACCTTGAATGATATGTTGGGCATTGCCTGAAATCTACAAATGAGATAATGAGATAGATTAAAGTAAATGAGATAGATATTTCAAAAGCAGAGATTTGTCCCTTTCCTTGCCTCTGTTTCTTCATCTCTTTGTCTTTTCATTCAAAGGCCAAAGTAGTGTTAAACTATTGGACTTTTATTTATGATATTTTTTCAACAATAAAGCACCATAAAATGGGTTGTGGTGAAGTCTCTAACCCTGAAAGTGAGCAATCACCTCACAGAGGCCCTGCCATCATTTTTTGAGAGGTTCTCTGCATGAAGAGGGTAGCAAGTTTGGTAGGATGATGAGGAAAGAATACACAAGTTCTCATATTTTATGACAAGAGCCATTTACACTTCCATTTTCTTGTGTTTTTTGAACTTACGTGTATTTCTTTCACTTACAATTCTTTTGTGTCTTTTTTTGGGTTAATTTTGCTTCCTCTAAATACAAATCTTTCTTAGAAAATTTATTTGAGTCTACTGCACACATTTCTGCCTTACTAGGTAGCTATTTGGTTTTTTTTTTTCCCCCTGACTTTTACTATATATTCCCTTTTTAAAGAGTTTTCTCTCTTTATAGCAATCTTTGCTTGACCAATGTCATACTGAATAACACATAACAGTAGCTTAGAATTTATTTAATAATTGTCTATTGAAAATTGCATAAGTGGGGCTTCCCGGGTGGTCCAGCAGTTAAAAATCCACCTGTCAATGCAGAGGACATGAATCTGATCTCCCATCCAGGAAGTAGTAAAGAACCTGCCTGCCAGTGCAGAAGATATAAGAGATGCAGGTTTGATCCCTGGGTCTGGAAGATTCCCTGGAGGAGGGCATGGGAACTCACTCCACTATTCATGCCTGGAGAATCCCATGAACAGGTGAGCCTGGCAGGCTACAGTCCATTGGGTCACAAGAGTTGGACACAACTGAAGAAACAGCACACACATGCACACACCCCAGGAAGATTTCATATGCCATGGAAGAACTAAGCCTGTGCACCACAACTAGAGAAAGCCCACGTGCAGCGCCAAGACCCAGTACAGCCAAAAATAAATTTAAGAAAAGCTTTTAAAAAATCACATAAGTGGAAATTTGAATATAAATTAATTCTGTGCTTATGTACTAATTATTTCTTATATGCACCATTATCAGAAAACATCACTATTAATTTATATTTGCTTTACTATTTTGCTGATTAAAGTTAAAGTTAAAAAAAAAAAGAATTTTTTGTAAGAAATTCTATTTCACTGAATTTTATTCGTCTACATATTCATTCAATAAATATTTATCAAGCCCCATCATGGTATTTAGAAAAGCTTCTCCATGCATTCTTGTTGAACGGTGAATGTGCAATCACCATCCTAATAGCAGAAACATGGGGTAAATAAGATATGCAAGGTCCTTGCTCTAGTGGAACTTTCATTCAGGGGTATATATGTGTGTGTATTTGTCGTGGAATGTGGACATGATAAACAAGTAAATACTTAAAGGTATTTCAGATAAGATATCTTCCATCGTTGTTTATATTTTTTCTCTAGAATGTTTAAAATTTCATTTATTTATAGGAACTCTCTACAAATTAACACCACTTACTGCTTTTCTTAAATACTTCTGAAAGTACCCCATTTTTTGCATATGTCTTTAGGGTTGTGTATGTGGTGTGGTTATATGATCAAATATACTATGTTTTACTTTTATGAATTCTGCCTTTAATGCAGTGTTTCAGATGCCATTCTTCATCTCAAAATAGCTTTTAATCAGATTATTTTCTTTGAGGATATAGGAGTTTTTTTTGTTTTTTTTTACAAAAAATTCTTTTTTTTTTTTTTAACTTTACAATATTGTATTGGTTTTGCCATATATCGAAATGAATCCGCCACAGGTATACATGTGTTCCCCATCCTGAACCCTCTTCCCCCCTCCCTCCCCATACCATCCCTCTGGGTCGTCCCAGTGCACCAGCCCCAAGCATCATATTATTTTCTTCAAATAATTTTATAATTTGAGTAAAGAATATCTATAACCTTAAGTTCAGTTCAGTCGCTCAGTCATGTCCGACTCTTTGCGACCCCATGAATTGCAGCATGCCAGGCCTCCCTGTCCATCACCAACTCCCAGAGTTCACTCAGACTCACGTCCATCAAGTCAGTGATGCCATCCAGCCATCTCATCCTCTGTTGTCCCCTTCTCCTCCTGCCCCCAATCCCTCCCAGCATCAGAGTCTTTTCCAATGAGTCAACTCTTCACATGAGGTGGCCAAAGTACTGGCGTTTCAGCTTGAGCATCATTCCTTCCAAAGAAATCCCAGGGCTGATCTCCTTCAGAATGGACTGGTTAGATCTCCTTGCAGTCCAAGGGATTCTCAAGAGTCTTCTCCAACACCACAGTTCAAAAGCATCAGTTCTTCGGTGCTCAGCCTTCTTCACATTCCAACTCTCACATCCATACATGACCACAGGAAAAACCACAACCTTGACTAGACAGACCTTTTTTGGCAAAGTAATGTCTCTGCTTTTGAATGTGCTGTCTAGGTTGGTCATAACTTTCCTTCCAAGGAGTAAGCGTCTTTTAATTTCATGGCTGCAGTCACCATCTGCAGTGATTTTGGAGCCCAGAAAAATAAAGTCTGACACTGTTTCCACTGTTTCCCCATCTATTTCCCATGAAGTGATGGGACCAGATGCCATGATCTTCGTTTTCTGAATGTTGAGATTTAAGCCAACTTTTTCACCCTCCTCTTTCACTGTAATCAAGAGGCTCTTTAGTTCCTCTTCACTTTCTGCCATAAGGGTGGTGTCATCTGCGTATCTGAAGTGACTGATATTTCTCCTGGCAATCTTGATTCCAGCTTGTTTTTCTTCCAGTCCAACATTTCTCATGATGTACTCTGCATATAAGTTAAATAAGCAGAGTGACAATATACAGCCTTGACATACTCCTTTTCCTCTTTGGAAACAGTCTGTTGTTCCACGTCCAGTTCTAACTGTTTCTTCCTGACCTGAATACAGATTTCTCAAGAGGCAGGTCAGGTGGTCTGGTACTCCCATCTCTTGAAGAATTTTCCAGTTTATTGTGATCCACACAATCGAAGGCTTTGGCATAGTCAATAAAGCAGAAATAGATGTTTTTCTGGAACTCTCTTGCTTTTTCCATGATCCAGAGGATGTTGGCAATTTGATCTCTGGTTCCTCTGCCTTTTCTAAAACCAGCTTGTACATCAGGAAGTTCACGATTCACGTATTGCTAAAGCCTGGTTTGGAGAATTTTGAGCATTACTTTACTAGCATGTGAGATGAATCTATAACCTTACTGAATCTGAATTTATTTTACTGTGTGTGATGTTGTAATATCATCAACATATACAAATTACATTTTAGATACCTGATAATTTAGTTCCTCACCAAATAAATATACATTATTTCATGATTTCATGGATATGACACCAAAAGAACAGGCAAAAATAGACAATTTGCAACATATATAAGGAAATCCTAAAACTCAAGTGCAAAACAACAACAAGAAAAAAAGCATAATAACCCAATTAAAAAATTAACCAGAGACTTGAATGGACATTTCTCCAAAGAAGATATAGAAATAGCCAATAGGTATAGGAAAATATGCTCAACATTATTAGTCATCAGGGAAATGTAAATCACAACCATAAGAGATATCATTTTACACCTCTCAAAATGGCTGTGATTAAAAAAAAAAGAAGAAGTTTTGGCAAGGTTGTGGAGAAATTGAATATCTTCTGAGTATTTATCCACATTAGATATGTAAATTTAATCTCAATAAAACTATGACCAAAAAATTTATATGATTTATGGTGACATTTCTTCATTCTTGGTATTGTTAACTTCATTTTCTCTTTGTTCTCGTTAGTATTGCTCAGTGATTATCAGTTTTCAAGGAGCCATGTTTGAAAGGTTTTCCTCTGTTTTCTCTATCATGCTTACCTTGGGCTTCCCTGGTGGCTCAGCAGTAAAGAATCCACTTGCAATGCAGGAGTCTGCCTGCAATGCAGGAGACCACCTGCAACACAGGAGATGCAGGTTCAATCTCTGGGTTAAGAAGATCCCGTGAAGAAGGAAATGGCAACCCTCTCCAATATTCTTTCCTAAAATCCCATGGACAGAGGAGCCTGGTGGGCCACAGTCCATGGAGTCGCAAGAGTAGGACTTGACTTAGGGGCTAAACCACCATCACTACCACCATCCTTACCTTCTTTTTTAAAATTAATTTTTGTTCTTTTCTTTGTTAATCCCAACTTCTGTATCCTTTAGGCTTTATTTTCTCTTCTCCTAGTTTCTTAAATAGAAGCTTACATGTTTTTTCATTTTCAGCCTTTCTTCTTTTCTAAATCTAAGGTATAAATTTCCCTTAAGCACTACTTTAGTTACATTAGAAGAATTTAGTTATATCATATCTTTGCAATCACTATTTCACAATATTTTCTAAGGTTTAAATTTATTCCCAGACCCATGTACTGTTTTGGAAGGGTGTTGCTTAATTTCTCCAAATAAGGATGGCTAACTGTATTTTCTTATTAATTCTTAATTTAATTACACTGTGGTCAGAGTAAATACTCTGTATAAATTCAATTATCTGAAGGTTTTTGTCCTATCATATGGTCATTTTTGATAAATGTTCCTAGTGCATTTACAATAATCTGAATTTTTTCATTATTGGGTGCATTGGTCTTTATATGTTATTTAGCTAAATGTGTTGATTGTGGTGTTTTACATCTACTATAGTCTTCCTTCTTTTTTGTATGCCTGGCCTGCATGGTATTGAAAAAGATTTGTTAAAGTTCCCCCAGGTTGATTGTTATTTTATCTATTTCTTCTTTTCATTCTGTCAAGTATTATTCTGTATTTCAAAGCTATGTTTCGATATCTTCCCTGGATTCTGATATCTGTAATATCTTTATTAAGGGCGTACCACTGTATGATCATGAAAATATTCCTCTTTAACTAAATTAGCACATATTCTCTTAAAATCTCCTTTCTGTGACCTTGCTATAGCTACTGCAGCTTTCTTATAGTTAGTATTCACATGTGTCCAGGCTTGCTAAGTCGTTTCAGTCATGTCCAACTCTTTGCTAAGGACTGTAGCCAGCCAGGCTCCTCTGTCCATGGGATTCTCCAGGCAAGAATACCGGAGTGGGTTGCCATGCCCTCCTCCAGGAGATCTTCCTGACCTAGGGATTGACCATGTCTCATATGTCTCCTACATTGGCAGTCAGGTTCTTTACCACTAGCACCACCTGGGAAGCCTAGTATTCACATAATATATATGTTTTCCTCCATCATTTTACTTTTGACCTTTCTTCGCTCTCATATACAATGTGACTATCTTGCAGGTAGCATTTACACAAATTTTGTTGGTTTATCAGTTAGTGCTGCTGCTGCTAAGTCGCTTCAGTCGTGTCCGACTCTGTGTGACCCCATAGACAGCGGCCCACTAGGCTCCCCCGTCCCTGGGATTCTCCAGGCAAGAACACTGGAGTGGGTCGCCATTTCCCAGTTAGTAGAGGGGCTTTAATTTGAAGTATCTAATCCATTGTAATTAGATTGCAAATCCAATTACTGATATTGTTGGGTTAGTATCTACCATTTCCTTTTTTTAAATTAAATTTATTTATTTTAATTAGAGGCTAATTACTTTACAATATTGTTTTTGGTTTTGCCATACATCAACATGAATCCACCACGGGTGTACACGTGTTCCCAATCCTGAACCCCACTCCCACCTCCCTCCCCATACCATCCCTCTGGGTCATCCCAATACAGTATTCCATTTCCTTTTAATTGACCCATGTGCTTCATGTTCCTTTTTCTCTCCTTTTTTTCTTTCTTTGGTATTAAAAAAATTTATTCCAGATTTTCCTTTGATTTTTTGCAGCTTTACTAGATGTGGAGGTTTTCATAGACTTCTATCCATTTAAAAAATTCTTAATTATTATATCTTCAAATATTACTTCTGCAGCACTGTCTCTGTTTCTCTTCTCCTCCTATTCCCCCGCTTTTTCCTTCTCGTCCTTCCCTTTTTCCTCCTCATCTCTCACTCTAGGACTCCTCTAAGACACTAATTCTGTGTTCAGTTCTGTCTAAAATTCTTTTAAACCTATTCATTCAGTTCTTAATTCTAGATATTTCATTTTCAGTTGGCAACTGTTCCTTTGATTTTCTTATAGTTACAATTATTTGTTAACATTTTTCACCTACTGATTCTTTCCTTTCCTCTTTTCCCCTTAAACACATTGTTCATAGTTAAAATCCTTATCTGCTAAGTCCAGCATATCTAGCATGTGTGTCTCTACCTTCTCTTACCTTCCTTTTTTCAATTTTTAAATTTGTCATGTCATCCATCTGTTTACATACCATGCAATTTTTAACTGAATGAGAAAAATGATGCATAAGAAAATAAGATATCCCAGATACATTTTCTAACACCTGAAAGGATTCATATTCTGTTTTGTTAAGCAAGTGGGAGAAGGGGTTCAGACCACCCAGATGTCTAAATACTAGCTAGGGTTGAGCTGTAACAAGTTTGGGTTGCAGTATTTGTAGCACTCAGTCTACCTCTGATTTCTCTGCCCCTGTGTTATGGGCTTTTAGAGTTTATAATTGAAAACCTGAATGTTTTGGTAGCTCAGCAGTCAGGGGGATGAAGGAATATCCACTCTGTTTGCAAGGTGTTTGATACAGTTCTTTGGCCTCCTGCCATTGACAGCGTGTTTACTGGGCAGATATTTGAGGAGAAAATCTGCTATATGAGAGAGGCTCTCAAATCTCCAGTTTTGTCACTGCAGCACCAGGTAACCCCCAAGTCATGCAGGCTTCTCTGTCACATTTGATCCATTAACCCCGGCAACAAATTGGGAAATTCCCATAAAAGAGAAGCTTCAGATCCTTGGTTAACAATGAAATGATCTCCATTCTTTAGAATTTTAGCATGTCTAGTTCATATTGTGTCCACAAATGTCTAATATCTTCATTTTTTATCTAACATTTTATAGCATTTAAAGTTGTATCCAGCAGACCACTGGCCTGCTGTGAACCCCTCCATTGGAACCCTTCTTCATGAAAGTATAAAATTCTAAATTTTATTCTCTACTTCATCATTCACTTAAAATGCAACACTGAATAGACATCATTTAACCTTTCTTTACATTGCTTTTTATGTATTAAAGAAGAACAACGCAGTGAGTCTGTCAGTATCGTTTGTTCAAATGCTTTCAGAGCAAGAATTTAACCTATTTCTGCTCCATGGTAAAGTTATAAATGCATAATATTTTCCCCCTGGAGAACAAATAACCCCTAACTTTGAATAATAGCGATTCCTGACACAAAGTGCAAGAAAAGATAATATTTACTTGAGAGAAAGCAGCATTCCAAGATTCCCAGTGGAATCTGGTCAATGTCAATCAATATCACCTGAGACATTTCTCATGCAAGGTTACCCAATCCACTCAAAGAGATCACATTTTCTTAAAACAAAGTATCCAGATCTGGAGTCTGAAGCTTAGAGCCATCAGTGAAATATTCTGGGGCAAACCAAGACATCTCAAGGTCCATTTGTTTTTCAATTCTGCGTGACTGTACCAAGGAGAATGATTCTAACGATAGAGGATTCATGGCTGCTACCTAGGGCTTCTGATGAGGCCGGGTCCTGACTCCATTTCCTTTAATCTAATCCCTTTAGCTTTCAGGTCAAGGGCACCAATGTGTGTGTGATTTATAAGGAATCCATTAAGCAGCCAGCCCATACCTGTGACTCTGAACTCATTCAATTGCTTCTGGTAGAGATTAACATTTCTTTTAAGTCTTTCTCAGATGCTGTGCAGAACTCTACAAATCAGAGGTTAACACTTCTGTCTCACCCTACTCAGTAGTGTAATATTTCCTGTTTTTGCCCATTTTCAATGTTATTATTCTCTTATCACTGCTGTAAGAAACCAGACTCAGGTGCTGCCCCAGTGCAATGACTCCCTGTCAGAACCAGGGGACTCTGAAGCCTCAGAGGAGAGCGCCCCCTACTGCTCAGGTGAAGGTCCCACAGGACAGAAGACCTTTATCCCCCTTGTCAATGCCCCATTGTCCTATTTCTCTCTCCTCAGACAGCAGACAGCTCCGCCTGGTGGACGGAGGAGGTCCCTGCGCCGGGAGAGTGGAGATCCTTGACCAGGGCTCCTGGGGCACCATCTGTGATGACGGCTGGGACTTGGACGATGCCCGCGTGGTGTGCAGGCAGCTGGGCTGTGGAGAAGCCCTCAATGCCATGGGGTCTGCTCACTTTGGGGCAGGATCAGGGCCCATCTGGCTGGACACATTGGGCTGCAGAGGAAAGGAATCCCACGTGTGGAAGTGCCCTTCCTGGGGCTGGGGATTGCACAACTGCAGTCATGACAACGATGCAGGAGTCGTCTGCTCAGGTATGGTCAGTGTATTGCCCTGTGATGGCAGAATGAAAAGTGCCATGGAAGCTGGTGTCTGATCACTGGGGCAATAGGATATAGATGGGCTAGAGAGGACTGGACAGACCCATCCTCCGTGAATGCACAAAGCTTCTGTGGGTGATGTGCTTCATTTACTTTCCTGCTGTAAGTCTCTGCTATTTCTTCTCCAGTGATCTTACTGACATAGTAGATTAAACTATTCCAATGAAAACTGATCTTCATAATGAAGATGAAGATCAATCACATGAGACAGGAATTGATGGATTTGTGCCAAATTGCAAGTCTCTTTTGAAATTTTAGATGTAAATATTCATAGGCCTTTGCAGGTAAGACCAGAGAACTTTGGATGAAGTGCTCTGAGTGATAGGTTCTCCTTTGATTGTTACTATCAGAGATTCTCTGCCCATTTTTTCTTTTGAGACATCTGTATAGGCCAAAACTTTGGAAGAACACTTAGCCATACACTGACAAGTCAAAAGTGGAAGTAATAAAATTTCTGTGTTTTATGGTAAGAAATTATATAGTTTATACCTGATGACTTCAATGATTTAAGAGAATTGAATTTGGGGGTTTGTTTGATATGAATAGGAGTAATGGGACAGATGTAATTTTTGAAGAAGGTAGAAGAGAGTTATGGCAGCTGGGAGGGAGAGGGACTGTAATAGGAACTGAAAAAGGCACATGTGGGGTGTTCTGAGCAGCACTGATGGTCCAGGAGTGGTGTGGAGGATGCTGTGTGTGCCTAAGAAAGCAGGATGTCTGTACAGCAAGAGACCAGAGAAGGATATATTTTTATTATATTTAATATCCTTATCAACTGACATCAGCCTTCTATTCCACAAACTTTCTCGCAGTTTTCACACACATAATCTCCCACACAAATTTTAAAATCAAATAGAAAACAAAAAAAGTCTTAATTTGTCTCAGAAGAGTCTATCCTTATGTGTATAAGACTTTTTTGATTATTCAGTGTATATTTGAGCATTTAACATATATCAGGGTACATAAAACAGCATATAACAAATATTTCTTTCATGTTCTGCCTAATCTATAATCTTGGGGGTTAATATAGCAACTAAAAAGTGTTGACTGAAAATGCTTTAATTAGAATGTGTTGCCTATGAGCAAACTCCCAACCAGACCAGACTAGAAGTTCTAACCTGTGTCTCTCTGGGGAGATGAGAGTGATAAATAATAAAAGGCAAGCAGACCATCTTCTCTCTCACCATTGTATAAGTAGTCAAGCTGATCCTTCAAGTCTTTAATTTCTTTTAGGTCTTTTCTGTTCTTTCCTGTTTTTCTGTAGTAGATTTTCATTTTGTTAGAATATTCTTTCTGAACCTTCAAAGTTCACATATTTATATAATCAGAATCCTTTACCAGAAAGAATTTCACCATATACATAAATTATCATGAGCATACTTTGAAACCAGACAAGTGTGTTAAATAAAGTGTTTTATGTCGTGGGTTTCTTTTTTATTTGGATTACCTTCCTCTACCCAAAATATGGTCCCTGAAGTTCAAACCATGATCATGAGTTTTTTCTTTGGTCTCTCTCTCAGTTTCATACCCCATCCACTCCCCATTTAACCTACCACACACCCTACCTCACTCCACTCCTACAGAAGTTCTTCCCGTTCAGAATTTCCTTTGCACCCATTTGTGGTTCTTAAGATTGTTTTCTCTTGTCTGCAGTGGGAGAAATGGGAAAGGTGGCAGGGTGAAGTGGTTGATGGGAGGAGCACAGGGGATAAAATGTGTCAAAAACTTGTTGGACAAATATTTCCCCCAAATATTCTATCTTTCATCCATATTGAGGCTTTTGCAATTTGAAAATTTCTAAATTATGTATGGCTAATTTGCTCTCTGGGCTTCCCTCATAGCTCAGTTGGCAAAGAATCCACCTCCAGTGCAGGAGACCCCAGTTAGACCCCTGGATTGGGAAGATCCACTGGAGAAGGGATAGGCTATCCATTCCGGTATTCTTGGGCTTCCCTTGTAGCTCAGTTGGTAAAGAATCTGCCTGCAATGTGGGAGACCTGGGTTCGATCCCTGGGTTGGGAAGATCCCCTGGAAAAGGGAAAGGCTACCCACTCCAGTATTCTGGCCTGGAGAATTCCATGGACTGTATAGTCCATGGGATCTCAGAGAGTCAGACATGACTGAGTGACTTTCACTTCACTTCACTATTTGCCTTCTGCTCTCTTCCTCTCTTTCTTTATAGCATGGTAGCTATTTCTCAAGAACCCAAATAGGAAAGGAAAAAATAGCATATAGACAGGATTAAAATACTTTAACTCATCTTCACTCTTTAGCATTTCCTAAAGTTCACATGTCTGCTGCTGCTACTGCTGCTAAGTCGCTTTAGTCGTGTCCGACCCTGTGCGACCCCATAGACGGCAGCCCACCAGGCTCCCCCGTCCCTGGGATTCTCCAGGCAAGAACACTGGAGTGGGTTGCCATTTCCTTCTCCAATGCATGAAAGTGAAAAGTGAAAGTGAAGTCGCTCAGTCATGTCCGACTCTTAGCGATCTCATGGACTGCAGCCTACCAGGTTCCTCCGCCCATGGGATTTTCCAGGCAAGAGTACTGGAGTGGGTTGCCATTGCCTTCTCCATCACATGTCTAGTATGAAGTAATTAAAAACCTCAGCTGTTTTACATGCTCCCACTGAGAACTCACTCTCTCCCAGGTTCTTTGATAAATTCTAAGCTTTCAAGAAAGATGGCTATGACCAGCCCCTTCTCCTATGACTCTGAGCTTTCTTCCTATCCAAACTGATTTCTGGACAACTTTCCAAAATCAGGTCACCTAAGAAATTCTTGGAATTTTTCACTGTGAAAAATTTTAAGAAACATGTGTGAAATCTTGTTATAATGTCTAGCTTTCCTCCTGTTAAGCCAGAAGTCTGTCTACTGTCATTGAGCACTCACAGATCCAGCCTGCGTGATTTTCCTTATCTTCAGAGACTTAAGTGTTGTTTCCTGAGAGAAAACTGGCCAGTATTCTGGCCCCAGAAATCTCAGGATGGCCCTCTAACCTTGTGTGGCACTTAGTCCTCTAACCTCTTGAGGCCCATGGATCTACTTCACTCTGGGTTAGTACAGCTCTGAACCTGAGCCTGGTGCCCACTACAGAGCAGTATCCTTGGGCTCTGTAGTTTCCAGGCCTCTTGATGAGAAATTCACATCCCTAATTAACCTCAAAATCCATGTTTTTGGAAATCAGCCATTTCAAACTGACCCTGAAAATCCTTCAGGGTTTCTTTTCAGAAACTTGGTCTTGAAAATACTTGCTCATGAAATTCTGAAAATAACTGTCCAATTCTCTTTCCAGGCACCACTCCTGGAAAAGAAAAATTTTCACGTTATTGCCTGTGACATTGTTTCCAATTGCCAAACCAGGTCTATGGGCACTCATAGACCTGGATTTCTTGTTGTTGTTTTCTTAGGATTTGTGCGTCTGGTTGGAGACGATGGACCCTGCTCAGGACGAGTAGAAGTACGTCCTGGAGAAGACTGGACCCCAGTGTCTGATGGAAACTTCACACTCCCCACTGCCCAGGTCATCTGTGCAGAGCTGGGGTGCGGCGAGGCTGTGTCTGTTCTGGGACACGAGCTCTTCAGAGAGTCTGATGGCCAGGTCTGGGCTGAAGAGTTCAGGTGTGAGGGGAAGGAACGTAAGCTCTGGTGGTGCCCCAGAGTGCCTTGTCCAGGGGGCACTTGTCACCACAGTGGAGCTGCTCAGGTTGTTTGTTCAGGTGAGATGCAGGTCAGGACTAACCTCCCTGCACACTCTGTTCAGGTGAGAAAGTCATGTGATTTTGCTGAAACTCTGTCTTCTTCTACCAGCATACTCAGAAGTCCGACTCATGACAAATGGCTCCTCTCAATGTGAGGGGCAGGTGGAGATGAAGATTTCTGGACGATGGAGAGCACTCTGTGCCTCCCACTGGAGTCTGGCCAATGCCAATGTTGTCTGTCGTCAGCTCGGCTGTGGAATCGCCATCTCCACCCCCAGAGGACCACACTTGGTGGAGAGAGGTGATCAGATCTCAACAGTCCGATTTCACTGCTTGGGTGCAGAGTCCTTCCTGTGGAGTTGCCCTGTGACTGCCTTGGGTGGTCCTGACTGTTCCCATGGCAACACGGCCTCTGTGACCTGCTCAGGTAAGAGACAGGGAAGGGCTATTGGTACTTAGGATGCTCCTGGAGTGAAATGTCCCCAAGAGCAGAGAGTGAGGGAAAACTGGCTTTGGAAGATGTTTCATGATGAAATATGGTGCTCCTCATTGTTCACTCATTTTTCAGGTTAGGGCAAGAAGTGTGAAGGGGAATAATATATTTTAAAGCAACATTGTTATTGACATATGATCATAGAAGACAGTGTATAAGCAATACGTGTAGACTTCAGTCATGTACCCAGAGCAGCAAAGAGAACATTCCCAGCCCCAAGAGTCACTGTTGCCTCCAATAACTGGCCTCCCTCCTCTCCAGGGAAAACTGCTTATCTAACTTCTACTATCATAGAGTGTTTTATCAGTTTTTGAACTTTATATAAAATGATGCAGTGTGTTTTCTTTTGTGTGTGACTTCTTCGACTCAACATTATGTTTAGGATTCACTCATGATGTTGTTTATAGCAGTACTTTATTCATTTTTATTACAGTAGAATATTGCTTTCATTGATAACATGGCCATTGATCCATTCAACTGATGTTAGAGATTTGAGTTGTTTCCTGCTCTTGACTATTATAAATATGCTGCTAGAATGTAGCATGACAATGACTTGGGGCACAAATATATGTTACTTATTTTGTGTGTTTAACACTTGGTCTTTTCTTTTTCTAAATGGTACAGGATCCTTTGATAAAGCAAGTTTTTAATTTGAAGGAAATATTAATACAATTGCCAACTTTTCCCTGTATATTTAATACTTCTTATATCCCTTTAAAAAGAACTTTCCCTTCTCCAAGATCATGAAAATATTCTCTTAGAGTATCTTACAAAAGTTTCTTTTTCTCTTGCATGTAATTGCACCTTCCTTCTGGGATTGATATCTGTGTAAGATAAGTCATGTTTCACATGGACATCCAATTCACTCAGAATCTTTTTCTGGAGAGACTTTTCCCCCCCCTGCAGTGCTACCTTTATCTTAAGCAGAAGAGCACATATGTCTGAGTCCTTTTAAAGACTCTGTATTCTGTTCCACTGTATCATTTGTCTATCTTTGCACAAATACTGCATTTTCTTAATTACTATAACTTTATAATAAGTCTAGATAATTTTAATTTACAGGGGTTACTTTATATTAACTCCTTTAACTTTGTTCCTTTTCTTACCAACTGTGTTGGTCATTCTTGGTATTTTGTATTTTGTGTAAATTTTGGAATCTGCTTGTTATTTTTCACACTCCCTAAAAAATTAGCATAAGAGTATTTTGATTAAGATTAGATTTAATCTACATAGAAATTTGGGAATGACTGACTTTGACAATTTTGGATCTCTCAATTCATTGACATAATTTTTATTGTTGTTTAGTCACAAAGTTGCATCCAAGTGTTTTGTGACCCATGGACTGCAGTCTGCCAGGCTCCATTGTCCATGGGATTTCCCAGGCAAGAATACTGGAGTGGGTTGCCATGCCCTCCTCCAGGTCTTCTTCATGACCCAGATATTGAACCCACTTCTGCACTGGCAGGCAGATTCTTTACTACTGAGCCATCTGGGAAGCCATTGACATAATATATCCCTCCATTTAGCTAGGTCTTGAATTTCTCTCAGAAGTTTTGTCCACCTTCTTCTACATTTTTCCTAAGCATTTTATTTATTTTTTATGTTATTAGTATTTCTTTTATGGACGATGTCCTAGGAATGAATTATCTCTGACTTGTTTTCACCTTTTAACATTTTTTTTTTAAATTTTGATGTAATACGAGACACTGAAAAGTTAGAAGAATAATATAAACATTTCCAGATGACCTTTAACTGGAATCCCTCAATGCTAGTTTTTGGTTCATTCTGTCTCATTTCTCTCTGAACATATAAAATCTTTCTGGATTAGGTTGCTGTCATGATGTCCCTTTACCACTAAAATACTATGAGGAATTTCCTTAGTAACCACAGGTTCAGTCCAGTTCTCAGCTGATTGCAGCCCCAGATGATACCTAAGTGCAAGCACTGAAAGACCCCAAAACAGAACTGTTGAGTCTTTCCCAAATTGCTGACTCAGGAAGTCTTAAGCAAAATGAAGTATATATTTTTTCCTCCAGTGGCTAAATTTTGGGGGGAAATTTGTTACACAGCAGTATAACCAGGACACTTACCATGTGACCTGCAGTTAGGTTGGTGCAAAAGTCATTGCTGTTTTGCATTATTGAAATTTGCCATTTGATCTTGGAATGCATTCTTAAATAAATTTGGTTATGTTACACATCATTTAATGTGTATTTCTTGCTTTTTTTTTTTTGCTAATGGTTTATTACTTGCTGCTTATTTCATATGTATTTTAGACTATAGACATGATGTTAGACACAGAGCAATTTCAAGTGATTTTCTTATTCGAGTTCAAAATGGGTCGTAAAGCAGCAGAGACAACTTGCAACATCAACAATGCATTTGGTCCAGGAACTGCTAATGAACATATAGTTCAGTGGTTGTTCAAGAAGATTTGCAGGGCTTCCCTGGTGGCTCTATGGTAAAGAATCCACCTGCCAATGCGGGAGACATGGGTTCAATCCCTAGTCCAGGAAGACGCCACATGCTGCAGAGCAGCTAAGCCTGTGCACCACAACTATTGAGCCTGTCCTCTAGAGCCTGGGAACCACAACTGCTGAAGCCCAGAAGCCCTAGAGCTTGTTCTCCGTAACATGAGAAGCACCACAGTGAGAAGCCTGCGCACTGTAACAAAGACTAGTTCCCACTCGCCACAACTAGAGAAAAGCCTGAGCAGCAGCAAAGACCCTGCAAAGCCAAAAATAAATAAATAATAAAGAATTTTATTTAAATGAAGTTTTGCAAAGGAGATGAGAACCTTGAAGATGAGGTGTGCAATGGCCTGCCATTGGAAGTTGACAACAACCAATTAGAGCAATCATCAAAGCTGATCCTCTTACAATTACATGAGAAGTTGCCTAAGAACTGAATGTTGACCCTTCTACAGTCGTTTGGCATTTGAAGCAAATGCCGAAAGGTGAAAACACTTGATAAGTGGGTGCCTCATGAGCTGACCACAAATCAAAAAACTTGTCATTTTGAAGCATCATCTCTTATTTTACAGAACAACGATGAACCATTTCTCAATTGAATTGTGACCTATGACGAAAAGTGGATTTTATATGACAATTGGAGATGACCAGCTCAGTGGTGGGACTGAGAAGAAGCTGCAAAGCACTTCCCAAGGCCAAACTTGCTGCCAGTCTGATCCACTACAGCTTTCTGAATCCCAGCGAAACCATTACATCTGGGAAGTATGCTCAACAAATCACTGAGATGCACTAAAAACTGCAACACGTGCAGTCGGCATTGGTCAACAGAAAGGTACCAATTCTTCTCCGTGGCAACGCCTGGCCACACATCACACAACCAACGCTTCAGAAGTTTAACGAGTTGGGCTACGAAGTTTTGCCTCACCTGCCATATTCACCTGACCTCTCATCAACTGAATACCACTTCTTCAAGCATCTCGACAACTTTTTGCAGAGAAAATGCTTCCACAACCAACAGGAGGCAGAAAATGCTTTCCAAGAGTTCCTCAAATCCCAAAGCACAGCTTTACACTACAGGAAAAAACAAACTAATTTCTCATTGGCAAAAATGTGTTGATTGTAATGGTTCCTATTTTAATTAATAAAGATATGTCTGAGCCTAATTATAATGATTTAAAATTCGTGGTCTGAAACCGCAGTGATGTTTGCACCAACCTAATAGAATATTTGTCCTCTGATCTTCTGTTTTAATAACTGCCTTATGCTGATCTAATGTGCTTATACATTCATTCTTTAGTTCTTAAATTCAAATATTAAGCTTTTTAGCTCTAGAACTTTTTGTTGTTGTTGTTAAAATTTCTCTGCCAAGAAACACATTTTGTCAATTCATCTTAAGAGCACTTTAATCAGGGCTATTTAAATTCTCTGTCAGGTAACTCTAATAGCTGAATATTTGGGGAAATTTTGGGGAATGTCTTCTTTTTCCTTTTGGTTTTCCATTTGATCTCTTTTGTATGAGTTTTTTTTTTTTTCCTTCTTTTGGTGACAGACGTGGAAGATGAAAACTTTTAGAAATCTTTCAGAAAAGATTTTGCTTTGTTTCTTCTATTTAGATATAGATTAATGCATGCTGCTGCTGATGCTGCTAAGTCGCTGTAGTGGTGTCTGACTCTGTGCGACCCCATAGATGGCAGCCCACCGGACTCCCCCATCCCTGGGATTCTCCAGGCAACAACACTGGAGTGGGTTGCCATTTCCTTCTCCAATGCATAAAAGTGAAAAGTGAAAGTGAAGTTGCTCAGTCGTGTCTGACTCTTAGCAACCCCATGGATTGCAGCCCACCAGGCTCCTCCATTCATGGGATTTTCCAGGCAAGAGTACTGGAGTGGGGTGCCATTGCTTTCTCCAGATTTAGGTATAGAACACACTATTTAACTCGTTCTCAGTGTAAAGCTTGGCTTAAACAAAAATTGTGGCACTGTCAGAAGCAGACCTCTCCATGGAGAAACTGAACTCTATAATAACTTCACTGCTGTTACAGCTTTCATCTCAAACTCCATCACTAGGTTGTTATTTAGTTTAATTCAGTTTCCTGTTCTTCAACCCAACCAGACCCCTGATCGTTGCTGTTTCTGCAGGAAACCAGACCCAGGTGCTGCCCCAGTGCAACGACTCTGTGTCTGAACCAGCAGGCTCTGCGGCCTCAGAGGAGAGCGCCCCCTACTGCTCAGGTGAGGGTCCCACAGGAGAGAAGATGCTACTCAACCCCTGAGGTCACCACCCCATTGTCCCATTTCTCTTTTCTCAGAGAGAAGACAGCTCCGTCTGGTGGACGGAGGAGGTCTCTGCGCTGGGAGAGTGGAGATCCTTGACCAGGGTTCCTGGGGCACCATCTGTGATGACGGCTGGGACCTGGACGATGCCCGTGTGGTGTGCAGGCAGTTGAGCTGTGGAGAAGCCCTCAATGCCACGAGGTCAGCTCACTTTGGGGAAGGGCCAGGGCCCATCTGGCTGGACGACCTGAACTGCACAGGAAATGAGTCCCACGTGTGGAGGTGCCCTTCCCGGGGCTGGGGGCGGCACGACTGCAGACACAAGGAGGACGCGGGGGTCATCTGCTCAGGTCTGCGCTGCACACTGTCCACAGGCTGGGGGAGGGGGTGGGGCCCTGGAGGACAGGGATCTGAGCCCTGATGGAGAGATGCTGAAAGGACCAGAGAAGGAGGCTTCCTCCTATGTAGCCTGTCTTTCCAGCAGACGTGAAGACCGGGTGCTTTCACTTCCTCCTGCAGCAGCTGAGATTCTGGTCCTTTATTCTCAGTAGTGTTTCCTGACAGAGCTGTTTCTTACAGTTAACACTTGAAAGCAGGGCTCACTCTGCAGTTATCTGTGGGAGTAACACCTGGAAATCCTAGGTTTCCCAGGTTGTGCTAGTGGTAAAGAAGCTGCCTGCCATTGCAGGAGATGTAAAAGATGCAGGTTCAATCCCTGGGTTAGGAAGATCCCCTGGAGAAGGGCATGGCAACCCATTCCAGCATTCTTGCCTGAGAATCCCATGGACAGAGGAGCCTGGCATAGTGCAAACTCAGATTTTTTCTTTACAGTTCTGTTTGCTAGGAGTCTAACTAGGGTCTCTGTGGGCCAACATCCAAGTGTCCACAAGGCTGCATTCTTCCTGGAGTCTCTGGGGAGGACTCCTTTCCCAGCCTTTTGTGGTTTCTGTGTGGCCTCATTTCTTGGCTCAGGGCCCTCTTTATTCTTCTTCAGACAACAGTGCCTCTTCCAACTGTTCTCTCTCACTCACATTTCCCTCTGACTGGGGCTGAGAAAGATGATACATTTCTTAGTGTAGTGAGTTTAAAGATGTGTAAGGCTGGGCTCACATGGTTAATCCACAATATTTGAGCTTTATGTCTCTATCCCAAGGTCCTTATTAATCACATCTGTAAGATCCCTTTTGAAATGTAACTGTCACAGGTTTGGGGATTAGACTGTGGACATCTCTGGGGGTCCATTATTCTGTCAACCACCTCACTCTCCACATCACATTCTTTCACATGTTCTTTTAGAAGTTTTGTCAGGAATCAGGATTCAGCTCCCATCACTGCAGCTGCCCAGTTTGGTCTTCCTCTCTGTTTATTTCTACATTGCTGTGGTAGAAATAGATGTACAGACATTAATGGACAAAGTCAGGTGAAAGGGAGGTAAAAGTCAGTCTTGTCACCCAGTGGGCATCTCCTCCACTGGGTCGGGGTGAATGATCACTATTTCTGGGGTAGAGTAAAACCCAGAGCACTGAGTGGGGTGCTCACTGTGTCCTGTCTCCTCTCTTTCGATCTTAGAGTTCCTGGCCCTCAGGATGGTGAGCGAGGACCAGGAGTGTGCTGGGTGGCTGGAAGTTTTCTACAACGGGACCTGGGGTAGTGTCTGCCGCAGCCCCATGGATGATGTCACCGTGTCCATCATCTGCAGTCAGCTTGGCTGTGGGGACAGTGGAAGTCTCAACACCTCTGTTGGTCTCAGGGAAGGTTCTAGACCCCACTGGGTAGATGGAATCCAGTGCCAGAGAACTGACCCCTCTCTCTGGCAGTGTCCTTCTGACCCTTGGAATTACAACTCATGCTTTCCAAAGGAGGAAGCCTACATCTCGTGTGCAGGTGACTTACTCTCTGTTTCTGTGTCACTGCGAACCATGTAGGACGTCATTAGTATGATTTCATATTTTCAAATCTAACTGATGGGTTTTGGTTGAGTCTACAAAATGTAGGTGTATATTTGTATTTGTCTCTGTGTCTGTTTGTTTGCTGTTGTTATGGTAAACAACTAATTAGATACAGTAATTTCAGCTGCTGATAACATGCACTGACCCTCTCAGCCAAGTAGATGATGAAGCTTCTGTGGTCTCTTGTCATTTGACTGTGACAAAAATCCTTAGTTACTCATGTTTGGGGACAAGACCTCCCACAGCTGTCCCTGAACTATAGCTTCCCATTGTTGCCTCTGCAGGAAGAAGACCCAAGAGCTGTCCAACTGCTGCCCCCTGCACAGGTACGTCAGCCTGCCCCCTCCCCTGTGGCTCCCAGGGGCTCCTTCATCCCACCAGGGCAGTCACAAGAGGGGCTGCTGCCTTTTCAGACAGAGAGAAGCTGAGACTCAGGGGAGGAGACACCGAGTGCTCAGGGCGGGTGGAGGTCTGGCACAGCGGCTCCTGGGGCACTGTGTGCGATGACTCCTGGAGCCTGGAAGAGGCCAAGGTGGTGTGTCAGCAGCTGGGCTGTGGCCAGGCCCTGGAAGCCTTGCAGGCTGCGACATTCGGCCCTGGAAATGGGAGCATCTGGCTGGACGAGGTGCAGTGCAGGGGCCAGGAGTCCTCCCTGTGGGACTGTGCTGCAGAGCCCTGGGGGCAGAGTGACTGCAAGCACAAGGAGGATGCTGGTGTGAGGTGCTCTGGTGAGTGAGGGGCTTGGGGTCTGCCCTGGGTGAGCTGGGGCAGCACAGGGGCAGTGGGCTGGGCCGGGAGTGGTGGGGAGTTTGTGTTCAGACATCCCGGGTGCTGGGGCTCTGATCTAGGACAGGGGAGCCAGGAAGACCAGACACTGATGTCGTGGAGACTGAGGGGTGATTTCAGGCTCAAGAGGGAAAAAACGGCTGCTATGCATTCTGGCCAATTCCCTTTACCCAAAGTCCTCTTTTTCTCTTTAGGTGCAAGAACATCTTTGCCCCCGACTACAGCAGGTACTGTGATCCATCTGCAGTCAGGGGAGAATACTGAGATTCTGGGGCCTGTTCTGTGGGGTCTCTGACAGCTCAGGAGAGGAAAGAGTCTGAAGAGCCTCTGGCTGTTGAGGAAGAGCCAGGGAGTTATGTTTGGGAACTCCCCTACCCTGGTTTCCGGGGTCAAAAGGTTCTCATGCCCAGGGTCCAAGTGGGTCTGGTTCCCATGGTGCAGATTCTAAGGATCTCCCACCTGCCCCTGAGTGTCTCCTCATCAGTGAGGTGTGGGTCCCAGGACTGTTTGATGCTCTGTCTCCTGAAGCCCAAGGAGAGGGGATGAGCTGGGTCCTCAGAGGCTGTTTTGGCAGGGCATCTCCCTGACAATCCCTGGCTCTGCCTTGGGGCAACACTGGCTGGAGTGAGGTTGGCTTGTCTGAGGAGGAGACCTGGAGAATCACTGTTACTGTACTTGTATCTGAGACTGGGGCGCCATTGTTCAGAGCTCCTGGAAATTATGGCACAGAGGGTTTCTCTGCCCAGGACCTTCTCCAACCCTCTTTCCTGTTCTGCTTAGGGACCAGACCAACCTCAAATCCTCTCTCTGGCATCTTCTCCCTGCCTTGGGTCTTCTGCTTCATCCTGGGAGCCCTTCTCTTCCTGGTCCTCATCATCCTGGTGACTCAGCTGCTCAGACGGAGAGCAGAGCGCAGAGGTGGGCTGCAGGGGGAACTGGGGACCAGGGAGAGTGTGTGGAGGCAGAAGATGGGGCAGGTGTGAGGAGGGGAACCTGGGGCAGGTCTCTGTTCTGAGTCTGCAGAACTTCATGTGTTCTGTGCTGAGCTCTAAGTGGCTGAGTAGACAGAGGCTTTTAGGACTGGTATATTGAACTCTCATAAGTCATAGCCTCTCCTGTGAGATGAGACAGAAATTGGGGCTGAGCTGTATTTAGGGCCAGATGAGGGGAGAAGGTGCCAACAGGTGCACTGGGTGGGAAGCTATCCTGAGGTCCTGACAAGCCCTGTGTGAACACTGGGGAGATAAAGGGTGTGTCTGCTGGATTGGGGTATCTGGGATGGCATCTCTGACCTACTGAGGGATCTCTCAGCCTGCTGGACCGGGGTGTCTGGGGCAGCATATCTGACCTGCTGGGGCATCTCTCAGCCCTTTCCAGCTATGAAGATGCTCTTGCTGAAGCCGTGTATGAAGAGCTCGATTACCTTGTGACACAGAAGGGGGGTCTTCTGGGCAGCCCAGGTGGGTGTCTCTGCCTGCCCTCCTGGGACCTCTGGTTGTCAACTCTCATTGGCTGTGTTCATCTTCTCAGCATCCGCAGCCCCCAGGCATGCCCCAGACTCACAGAGGCAGCTCCTCCAAAGTGGTAGGATGGCCTCTCAGAGCCCTGTGAGCCCCCAGCCTCCATCTACACTGCATGAGCCAGGCCTGTTCCCTCTCCAACCTTAACACTGGTCCCTTGTGTGTGGGGAGGGTCATTCTGTGCATTGTGTGATGTTCGTCTCCACATGAGGCTTCCCGTCAGATTTCTCACTGACTAAACTGCCGTATTACACCAGGATGGTGAGGACAACAGTGACTACAGATCCAGTCCAGGAAATAGAGGTGGACCTGCCTTGGCTGGGCTCTGGGGAGGGTCTAACATTCTGTCTATAGTCTAAAATACATATGAAATAAGCCAGCAAGTAAAAACATTAGCCAAAAAAAAAAAAAGCAAGAAATCACATTAAATGATGTGTTAACATAACCAAATTATTTAAGAATGCATTCCAGAATCAAATGGCAAATTTCAATAATGCAAAACAGCAATGACTTTGCGACACCTAACTTGCAGGTCACCAATCTCTCTCTTTTTTTTTGTCTAACATTCTGTCTATAGTCTAAAATACATATGAAATAAGCAGCAAGTAATAAACCATTAGCAAAAAAAAAAAAAGCAAGAAATACACATTAAATGATGTGTTAACATAACCAAATTATTTAAGAATGCATTCCAGAATCAAATGGCAAATTTCAATAATGCAAAACAGCAATGACTTTGCACCACCTAATCTGACAGGTCACCAATCTCTCTCTTTTTTTTT